>NC_061513.1:125436586-125439086 GCF_022539505.1 Lolium rigidum
TAACACGATGTACTTGAGAAAACAACACTAGCACCTCCATGGCAGCGAGGTGATGCGATCTGGTGAAAGAGCGTCAAGCGACACGGTGAACTATAATCGAGGTGGGCAGCGCGGTCGAATCTGAGTGAAAAACCATGGTAGCGGCAGCCAAAAGCGACGATGCAGACTAAAAGCGGCTAAGTCGGGACGGCGTCGGAAATCGTCTAGCGACCACGGTGGAGTATAGTCAGATTGAAGTGTAGCGGTGATCGAGATCCGGTGAAAAACCATGGTAGCGGCAGTAAAAGCAACGATGCGGACTAAAAGCAGCTAAGTCAGACGGCGGTCGGAAATCGTCTAGCGACCGCGGTGGAGTATGGTCAGTTGAGTAGCGATGATCGGATCTGATGAAAAACCATGGCAGTGACAGCAAAGCGACGATGCGGGCTAAAAAGCGGCTAAGTCGGGCCGGCGTCGGAAATCGTCTAGCGACCGCGATTGGAGTATGAGTCAGATGAAGTAGCCTTGTGATCAAATCTGATGAAAAACCATGGTAGCGGCAATAAAAGCGGCTGATGCGGGCAAAAAGCGGCTAAGTCGGGCCGGCGTCGGAAATCGTCTAGCGACCGCGATTGGAGTATGATCAGTTAAGTAGCTGCAATGATCAGATCTGATGAAAAACCATGGCGTGGCAGTAAAAGCGGCGATGCCAGGCAAAAAGCGGCTAAGTCAGATGGCGTCGAGATCGTCTAGCGACCACGGTGGAGTATGATCAGGTGGTAGCGTGGCGGTCGAGATCTGAGTGAAAAACCATGGCGTGGCAGCAAAGCGGTGATGCAGGCTAAAAGCGGCTAAGTCGGACGGCGTCGGAAATCGTCTAGCGACTGCGGTGGAGTATAGTCAGGTGGAGCGTAGCGGCGATCGAAATCCGGTGAAAAACCATGGTAGCGGCAGTAAAAGCGACGATGCAGACTAAAAGCGGCTAAGTCGGACCGGCGTCGGAAATCGTCTAGCGACACGGTTGGAGTATAGTCAGGTGGTAGCGTGGTGGTCGAGATACTGATGAAAAACCATGGCAGCGGCAGATAAAGCGACGATGCAGACTAAAAGCGGCTAAGTCGGGCGGCGTCGGAAATCGTCTAGCGACACGGTGAAGTATAGTCGGGTGGGTAGCGTGTGGTCGAAATCGGTGAAAAACCATGGCAGCGGCAGCAGAAAGCGGCGGTCGCGGGCTAAAAGCGGCTAAGTCGGACGGCGTCGGAAATCGTCTAGCGACGCGGTTGGAGTATGAGTCAGGTTGAAGCGTGTGTGGTCGAAATCTGATGAAAAACCATGGTAGCGGCAGCCAAAGCGACGATGCGGGCTAAAAGCGGCTAAGTCGGACCGGCGTCGGAAATCGTCTAGCGACCACGGTGGAGTATAGTCAGGTTGAGCAGCTGGCCGGTCGAAATACTGGTGAAAAACCATGAGCGCGGCAGCAAAGCGGCGGTGCGGGCAAAAAAGCGGCTAAGTCAGGACGGCGTCGGAAATCGTCTAGCGACGCGGTGGAGTATAGTCGAGGTGAAGGCATGTGGCGGTCGAAATGCGGTGAAAAACCATGGCGCGGCAGTAAAAGCGACGATGCGGGCTAAAAAGCGGCTAAGTCAGACGGCGTCGGAAATCGTCTAACGACGCGGTGGAGTATGAGTCGGATGGTAGCCTGGCTGATCAGATCTGATGAAAAACCATGGTAGCGGCAGCAAAAGCGGCGATGCAGGCAAAAAGCGGCTAAGTCGGGCCGGCGTCGGAAATCGTCTAGCGACCGCAGTGGAGTATAATCAGGTGGAAGCGCTAGCGGTCGAAATCTGATGAAAAACCATGGCGCGGCAGCAAAAGCGACGATGCGGGCTAAAAGCGGCTAAGTCGGGCGGCGTCGGAAATGCGTCTAGCGACGCGGTGGAGTATAGATCAGATGGTAGCGCGGCGGTCGAAATCGGTGAAAAACCATGGCGTGGCAACTAAAGCGGTGATGCAGACTAAAAGCGGCTAAGTCGGACGGCGTCGGAAATCGTCTAACGACGCGGTGGAGTATAGTCGGGTGGTAGCCTGTGGCGGTCGAAATCCGGTGAAAAACCATGGTGCGGCAGCAAAGCGGCGATGCGGGCTAAAAGCGGCTAAGTCGGGCCGGCGTCGGAAGTCGTCTAGCGACCGCGGTGGAGTATAGTCGGGTGGAGCGTAGCGGCGGTCGAATCTGAGTGAAAAACCATGGTGCGGCGTAAAAGCGGCGATGCGGGCTAAAAGCGACTAAGTCGGGCCGGCGTCGGAAATCGTCTAGCGACGATTGGAGTATGAGTCGGGTGGTAAGCGTGGCTGATCGAAATCTGGTGAAAAACCATGACGCGGCAGCTAAAAGCGGCTGATGCGGGCTAAAAGCGGCTAAGTCGGACGGCGTCGGAAATACGTCTAGCGACACGATTGGAGTATGGTCGGATGAAGTAGCGGCGTGATCAGAATCCGGTGAAAAACCATGACGCGGCAGCAA
>NC_061513.1:125449086-125500123 GCF_022539505.1 Lolium rigidum
CTGATGAATGAAACCATGAAGCGCTGGCAGCCAAAGCGACGGTGCTGGGCAAAAAGCGGCTAAGTCGGGCCGACGTCGGAAAACGTCTAACGACACGGTGAAGTATAGTCGGGTGGGCGCGCGGCGGTCGAAATACGGTGAAAAACCAGGTTTCTCAAAATCCTTTCTCTATGTCACACCTTTTCTTTTCATCGTGTCTTCCTGCTGAACAATGAATGCATAATGGTAAGTGTTTAAAGTTGATGTTAAGCTCCAACTATTACATTAAATAAATTTGCGACTACCTTTCGCAGATAATGGGAACTATTATTACTATTAAAGTTTTGGGTATTATAGATAAAATTTTCACCTTATGAATTCTTTATTGCTGTAGTCGAAGGAGATTTTTCTTTTGTAGCGTTGTAGTTACATGGGAGTAATTAAAGGCATAGATTTAGTGAACAATGAGATTGTAATTAATGAAGGAAACTATATATACATTAACGTCTCTATAATCACTGCTGTTTTCTAGACACATGTGAGGACAAAAGCTATTTTCTTCTTGATTTTCAACATAGATTGAACTTTTTATTTCTGACGCAAAGTTATTCCAATCACGGCCATTACAGATTTGGAAGATTTGTTTTCATGACCAATACTTTACCTGATGATTATTCCCTTCTGGTCCTAGAATTGAAGATCAAGCTTCAAGTTTCGTGATCAATGATTGTAACCTAGCATTGTAGTCACTTGTAAGTATATCGGACCACGGATCTATAATGAAATTGTAACCGAGGATGAAACTCGCGTATATATAGATCTAAATAGAAGAAAATATTCGACTCGTGATGTGGTACCTTGAATTGGATGCGCCTTTGTCTTGTCGTCGATATTATATCTTCTCATGAAAACACCGATTGGATTTCACAATTTATAATGCCGAGGAGTTCTCTTATATATATATATAGATAGAAGCTAGTATTCCCAACTTCTCTCGTTTCCTGTTTCCGTTTGATGTACGATCTCTTTTTTCCTTTTTCGTTCGGTCTATCACGATCTAATACGATACGTAAACCGATTTACTCGAAGGTTCCTATTTCGTAAGCGTCTTTGCATTTTGGGCTGCCATGGACTTTTATGGGTGGACTTTCTGGCCCATGTACACATGCACCAGAAAAAATCATCGCTTTCCCTAGAAATAATGCTCACCACCACCGCTTTCTCTCTCTTGCGTTCTCTTGCGACTGATCCTCACACAGCAGACTCCTGAGCTAGTTAGGTTTGGATTAATATTTCCCAAATTTCCCTTATCTCACGGGGTAGTCCACGGTGAGGAGCTGAGTACCCAGTAGACTTGCGGCCGGTCGGCCGGAACGGCGAGGAAAGAGGAAGCGAACCCCTAGTATTTGTGATTCGCCCCTACTTCTTCTTGTCATCTTCTCCAAATTCACCTCCTGTTAGTTCTCATATTTCAGTCCCTAGCTCATATTCTGCGTCAACGGGTGGTTACAGTGATGGTGACGATTTCGGTAGATTAACAACATCAAATGAAGTTAGGGCGAGAAGCGACCAACATCAGGGCTCACACGGTGACTCTGACGACCTATGCCCTTGAAAGCGTCCAGGTTAGCTCACATCTAGTTACATTCTGTTAGCTATATCACTTATTTATTCGATTATTGCTTTATCTAACCTTTGATTTCTTCGACACGTTGCCGGAAGGGCGGGCAGCGCAAATGTGCGGGGAAGCATCGTCGGGGAATGAATTGGGTTAGTAGGGATACACCGGCGAGGAGTGTTGGTAGGAAGAGGTGTCGGGAGGGTCGTCTGGCGTTGCGAGGTTGCAGCCGATGCGGGGAAGATGGGGTTGTGCGGTGGTGTGTGGTGGGTATCTGGTGTGCGGTTATGGTGATGGTGTCGATGCCGGTATATTGACAGCACCAAATGAAGCTACAGGGAGAAGCAACCAACCGTGGGGCTTTCACAGCGACTCCGACGACCTCTGCCATGGCGAGCGTCCAGGTTAGCTCCTTTGTTTTAATTGTATCTTTTTGCACTTGTTAATTTGATACTTGGTTTACCTGAACCTTTGGTTTGTACTGATATGTGTTTACATCCATGCACTTGGCTAGGCGATGCTTAGTGTTATGAGTCCGAACCGTAAGCGTATCGAAGTGGATAAATTTACTTTTGCACAACACAAATAATAGCCAAAATCCATTGTCTTGTAGAGAGTAATATAAACTAATTGCATTACGAATGGGAATTACTATTAAGTATATAGAGTATGTAGAACATATTTGTATAACTTCACTCTAAAACACTTGCTACTGTCTCTTGCCTAGCTCTGTGTAAAATTCAGGTGCCTTTCTAATCCTCTTTGGCCTGTCTTGATAGTTACTGGGATGCAAGACTTGTGGTATATTCTTCTCTTCTTCTTTATTCATATTTTTGCAGTTAGTATTCTTCTTCTTCTTCTTCTTCTTCTCTGTTTTCCCTGTGGTTTTGGCGTCCCATTCTTCAGCATAGTCATTTGTGATATTCTCAGTATGGTTTTTCTTTTTTCTCTGAAAAAATACAACATCAGTGTTACTATTGAAATAGTGTAAATATGAAATTTACACATCATCGTGATGTATACCTTGTTAATTTTTTTACTTCCTTTCCTATGTTTGTTTATTTCATGACTCCGTTGCTCTTTTACCTGTGAAAAGATATGTTTTTGTTTGAGAGCTTATATATAACAAATATGTGATGTTCTTTCTCTATGGAAGTACCTCATCATTAATATCTTCATTGATGCCATCAGAATTTGTACCACTTCTTTTTTCATCTTCTTCCTGTAAGATAGAACACCGTAATTTACAATGTAAGAGAGAATGTGGTTTATTGTTAAAGTAGTCATATTTCTATATCTTGTACACTTCTTAAAATTGGAGTACCTCTTTATTCATATTTTCATTGGTGAAATCAACACCTGTGCCGAAAATTTCATAATTTTCTTTGTCATGTACCTATAAGATAGAATAACGCAACATGTCATCATTGAAAGTATTATGTATAGATATTTTGAATAAGAGTCATGCATTTTCAGTAGAATACCTCATCATCCAGAAGACTCTTTGTAGCAATGTTTTTGCTATATCTGGGAACAACCTTATTCGCTTCATTTTTAGATGTTCTTCTTTTTCTTGTCCGTCTGTTGTTTTCCTTCTCCTCTCTCACACCTCTTCGGAATCTCTTCTTGTGTCTCTTCCCTTCCTATGAAATATCATTCATAAAGTATATCATATAATGCTCCGTGATACCAAAAAATAGTTAATAGATATAGAATGAGAATAAGAAAGTATCTTGATAGAATACCTCATCATCTACAAGTCTCTTTTTAGCAACTTCTTTATCTTTTTTACATCTCTTGTTGTGTTTCTGCTATCTCACATCTTTTTTCGATCTTTTACGGCCATCCGAGTTTTTCATCTTTTCCACATCTCTTGATTTGTTCATCCTTTTCCTATGAAAATATCATTAGTAAAGCAATTGTGTATGTTTCAAATATATTTATTTGAATAGTGACAACTACATTTGGTGAAGTAGACTATAAAGGGATAAATGACAATCTGATTGGAAATTCTAATTCTGTGATCTTGAGATTTGTGCGACATTGAAAAGTGGCATGAAATTGCTATCTCAAAAATAGAAAGAAAGAAATATATATATATACACACATATATATGTTTTTCATGAAACGTGCATTTAACAACTTGTAGACTCATATGCTAGATGTGCTAGTAATGCCCAGATTGCAATTCCGCAGATGTTAAAAGTAAAAAAAACTTTTTCTTAGATGACAATACCTCATTATTCATATCTTCAATGGATAAATCATAATTTGTACCGGTGATTTCACCCTCTTCTAGCTCTACCTGTCAGATAGAATACCATAATTTAGAGTACAACATATGATTTGGAGCTTTAAACCAATATGTAAAAGAATATGCTTCTATACTTAAGTTAGAGTACCTCACTGCTGATTTTATTTCCTTTCGCTATTCTTTTGAATTTCTTGTGCATAGGAATTTTGACATGTCTAGAGTCATTATCTGAATCATCTTCTATTATAATTACCTCTGAACATGAGTTTTGACCGTTTGATTCTTTCTTTTCAGATCTATGTACCTACATTTTATTGACAGTATCATAATCATAGTATTTATTTAATATATATATACAGTATATATATATAAGATGAGAAGTATTTTGAATAGAATACCTCATCATCAAGAAGTTTGTTCTCTGTATAGACTATTTGGACATTGCAAGAAGAATTCTTATTGACATACTTTTTATGTCTCTTATTTGTCCCCCCTCTTTTAGTTGTCTTTAGAATAGTTTTTGACTCATCCTGCATGTTTTTCTAATATCATATGTAAAAAAGAATGTATACTATATATTTTCATTGGATATAGAAAGTCATAAGTTCCTAATACAGTACCTCTTCATGATGATGATTTATTTTTTCAATAGATATTTTGCTCTTCTTGGAAGAACAAGGTCGCTCAGATTTTTTAGATCTTTTCCTCGACCCATCGTCTTCAATCTTTTGCAGAACCTTTTTCTTAGAAGATGTAGAGATCTCCTTTTCACACATATCATTCCTCTTGGCTTTTTTTGCATTACTGCAGGAGTACTTTCCCTGTAACAATTGTGGTAATATTAAAATTAAACTAAAGGATATGGATACTTATGACAGTAAAACTATTTGTTAGTCGCAATACCTCATTATGTGGACTTTGCGTAGCATAATTTGAAGAATCTTCCGTTTCTTGGCTCTGTAGTATGCCCTATGATAACATACTCATTATAAATTCTTAAACCATTTGGGAATAAAATATAGTTTGGTAAATCATTTGAAAAGTATGAAATGTACATGAGCATACCTCTTCAATTCTTTCGTTTAAATATTCCATCTCAAGGATATCCTTAGGTTCAAAAGTGTAGCTCACTTTATAATTTTCCATGCACTCTTCCAAATTCCTTGAGTTCAGCTTCAGTCGGAATATGAGTGTTGTACCACAAAGGTCTTGAATAACATCCGGAATTGTGTTGCTAAATCCGACTTGCTCTAGAAGGGTAGATGCACTTATGCTACCTAGAAGTCTCTGTGCTACCTCATTAAACATCACAAAGGTTGTTGTTGTCGTCTCATCCCTTACCTTCAGTTTAAGTAGGTACCTAATATGATAGTGTTATTGTTCACTGCTACTTGAATTATAAAAAATTTAAAGATAATCTAATGTAGATATCATACTTACCGTAGATCTGCTTTTTCAGCTACTTCATTGCACGAATTACAAATATAGTTATTCTTTTCCTTTCTTGCTGCAGAATAGCAAAGCTTGCATGACATGTACCACCAGCCTTTATCCGCTATAATCTCATCAATTGTTGCTTTGGTTGTACATACGAATTCCTAATTTCAGGTGGGAGAAAGAAATGGTCAGATAACCTAACAATATTGGAATAGGTACAATATACTTGATGATCAAGGTTAGAGGCAAACCTTTCTTTTTATGTCACCAGACCTTAGTTCTATAATTTCCTTTAATGATTTTCTGTTGTAAAACATTTGTTCTTCAATCGTACCTTTGTTGCTTTCATCAACTTCCAGCATTGTTGGGAAAACATCTCTTTCACAATGCCTATAATAAGTTTCCATCATGAAAAATAAACTTGTAGATTCAAAGCATGTATATAAGTATTTGCATTCTTATATATCATACCTTTCCATGATTTGTTCCGACTCAGGAATCACAATGTCCAGGTACACTTTCGATGCATTTGTTGTGCGTAGTGATAACCCTGGGTAAAACTAAATGATTAGAAACTGTGGATTTTGAGTATAAACAGAGATTAAAGTCCTCACCATTGAATTTTCTGACCAGATTTGAAGTGACAATGACGATAGTTTGTTTGTGCAAGAGATCTTCATTTAACATATTTGCTAAAATATCTCCCCATAGGCTGATCCTGATCTTCTCACCACTAAAAAATATAATCATCATGTGATTAAGTTTGCTAAAATATAAAAGTTAAATTCATATACAAATGTGAATTACTCACTCTAGCAAAAGGACTTCAATCTCACGGATGTTTGTACTTTGCTCCCGGCTCGTGCCCTTGTTTTTTTGTATTTCCTTCATTGGTTCCATTGCTGTAAGCAACCCAATCACATCTGCATAGAAACATATTTATATATCTATTTTGATCAAACTTTTCTTTTCATATGATGGATCTACATACCTGAACATTGTTTATCAATATTGACCCTACTCTCTAAGGTATCACTATCAGCAAACTCGAAGTAGTAGTCCAAGAATTTTGTTTTGTCTTCATCAACTTCCTTAACTTGTTGTATCAAACACGAAATTGATTTTGAGAGTGTTGCTCAATGGTCGGAATTTTTCATACTCCCAAACTTTGAAGGACTTAAATATGTAGATGGAGTCCTCTTTAATGTTTGGAAACTTGTTGGCCAGCTTGTTCCCAATTGAAGCATGGATAGTATTTCCCTACATTAGAAGAAAATATTAGCAAGCATTGAATTGAGTGAACTAATCAAATCATGTGTACATAGATATCAATTAGTTGTACCTTCTTATCAGCTAAAATCATATCAGTGCTAATATGTTCATTGGTCGATAAGTTGATTGAGTCCCAAATCCTTAAAACTTTGACCTTGATTGCGCATGTCTCAGTTCTGGTGGACAGCGCGTTCAACAGTGTAGGTGCCATAATTTTTTAGGCCCTAAAAGTTAAAATGTTTATATATATAGTAGATGTAAGTAATATAAAAAATATAGGTATTGTTAGATTTCAAACAAACTATGAATATACAATATTAATTGCTAATTGCAGGAAATTAAATATATAGCTACGGAATAATTCTGGTCATAAAACTCTTATAGATGTAATGCATATATTAGACTACCAGTCAGCTAGGCTTATAGATGTGTAGTCTCTGTAGATGAGTACTTCCGTTGAGTATAATTGCAAAATAGTGTTCCAATTGTCAATTAATCAATATAATATACAATGAGTTAGACATGTTATTAATAAAGTATAAGTAGTTAAAAAATCTATTTAGTGAACATGATGTGCATGCAATGTAGCACGTGTGCTCATGTTAATAGACCTACAACATGAAAATGCAGTGCACAACAATGTAACAGTCATGGTCATATTAACAGATCTTACAAAAATAGTTTTTTGCGTGATTGAATGATCAAGATCGAAAGCTCAACTCAGTAATCTTAAACATAGATAATAGTCTTTTTTGCAGAAGATGGTAGACCAATCTGAAACACAATTTTTTTGGCAGAAGATGATACCTAATGAGGTCTATAGCTGACTTGATGAAGCCGAAGATGATCGAGTAGAGTGGATAGACAAAATTAGAGACAAAAAAATCGATAAAGGCAATGTAAGACGGAATCGAGAACATAAATAACAAGTAACTTTTGCAGAAGATCATACAACAATGCTGAAGCACAACTAATAATATTTTTTTGCGAGAAGACGACACCCAATGAGGTATGTAGCTGATTGGATGGAGCCGACGATGATCAAGTAAAGCGGACAGAGGAAAGAGACAGAGAAATCGACGAAGGCAATGTGAAGGTAAAATCTACCTAAGCAATATAATAGGCGTGGTCATGTTAACAGATATTACAAAAAAAACTTTTTTTTTGCAGAAGATGATACCTAATGAGATCTATAGCTGATTGGATGAAGCGGAAGATGATCGACTAAAGCGGATAAAGGGAATTAAATACAGAGAATTCGACGAAGGCAATATAAGGCAGAATCAAAATCGATAGCTAAACTCAGAAATCTTAAACATAAATAACATTAATTTTTGTAGAACATGAAACAATCTGAAGCACAACTAAATATATTTTTGTAGAAGATGATACCTAATAAGGTCTGTAGATGATTGTATGAAGCTGACGATGATCGAGTAGAGCGGACAGAGGAAAGAGATAGAGAAGTCAAGGCAATATGCAGATCCGTTGGAGGTTTTTCCCGAGAGAAACTTTCGTTGGAGGTAAAATCCAGTAGGGGCAGTGTCAAATCGTATGACTTTTTATAGGAGTAGTCTAAGGGAGGTTTTAAGGAATCTTCTAGTATGGCATTTTATAGAAGTAGTCTAAGGAAGGAAGGTTTAAAAAGGAATCTTCTACAGATTAGTTATGGTACGTGAAGTCTAGGAAATATTTAAAAGGAAACTTTTGTACAGTTTGATTTTAGTACGTTATTTGCAACGTACGTGAGTTGGAGATTGAGCTACACGTGCATCTTGTAAATTGCTTTTTTCCTTCTATGTGATGATGTGATAGATACGTGATGTCTAGATAGCTTCATAAATCGTGAATGGGTCCACTTATATGTGATAGATTGAAAATTAAAATATGTTACGTACATGGTTGTTCCGTGAGCAGTTGTTCCGTGAATCCACGCATGGTTACGCCAATCTAATGGTTGTGGATTTTCTAGCATATTATCTAATTTCTGGTGACCCCTTCATGTACTTTTAATATATAATAGACTAGGCCATATTTTAGTGCCAATTCCCAACTCTTTACGATTTTTAGTGTTTTTAGCCAGTTTCACACATTTAAATGACTATATGCTGATTTATTGGAAGTAATTCAAATTTGAAATGTAGGTGTGTTATAACTTGGTCATAGAAATCCCCCAAAATCATTTTTAGATTCATATTACTTACACTATATACATAAACCAATGATAGTACTGAAATATTCAACCCCTTTGAATGGATAATCATGTCGACCATTTTGATCTGGTTTTGAAATAAAAAAATGAAACCCTTCCGCATTGAGTGCTCATATGTAGGTGTACTAGTGGACAGGGAAAATAAGAAACCCGTGATAGGGTAATAAAAAACATTTTTCTTCACAAAATGGACTATCGTGTATGAAGATTCATGGGTTTCAAGACGAATAATATATATAGTTATATATGGCCATATTTGTGACATATTTTATTATAATGTGCCCAAATTGGGCATGGTGGTGCATCTAGCCAGTCCCAACAATGATTTAAAAGTTTGCCTTGGTTCTCGTAGTAACATGTGCACGTGGGAAATTGAAGAAGCAAGGCAAACTCCAACATATATGAATGGTGAGAGAACATGTTAAATGTTATTCTAACAAAGGTCATGCTTGTTTAATTAATTTCTTACTTATGTAGTATTGTACATCACAAGCGTGAAATCAAAATATGTGCATCATCTCTATAAACCCTAACCCCCTAACCCTAAACACTTATAAATCTATATATCACTACAACAAAAAATCAGTCATGGGATTCAAAGGTTTGCCATTGTTTTCTTGTAGTACTTAATACAATGCTCACACACTTTTGGGAAGTGAGTGGAACTTGTACTCAAACACACATGTGGTGCCGAAAACTGTGCGGGGTTCTTCTAAAAGAGGATATACAAGTGTGTATATATATGCCACACGTTCATTTGGTATTGTCATATATATATATAGAGGTAGTATGTAAACCACAAATGATATGACTCAATATTCATGCTTTGTTTCGAGCTTTTTTATATCGAGCCCCACAATAACTTTGGCATGTTCTGAAATTGATGTCGATCAATCTCATGACGCTCACCCTTGTTTTGTGCTAGCTAGTTGGACGAAGGGGCTCGTGTGGTTAGCCATTATATCTCTTGTACCATGGCTCCAGACATTCGGGTCACACACCTCTGTATTTTTTTCGGTTATTTGTTTGATATGTACTTCATCTATGCACTGTTCAAATTTGCATTTAAGCAATTTAGCCCCCAAAAATGGTACATATATGGATTCACATTGAGATAATTCATGAAACTTTGGAAATGGCCATCTAGTTTCATGTTTCCCCACAAATGAGAATTGGATTAATTGGTGGCAGACAAGTAAAAGCACATTTATGCGCGACAACCCAAAATGCACAAGTAAAAGCTCTCTTTTCTAAAACATTGGTATGGCATGTATGCTATTTTCCCTAGCTATATAGAAAAAAGACGCACAATCCATGCTTTCCGATTGCCGGTTTTGAACCACCTTTGGCTTGATTTCAAATTTAGGTCAAAATCATGGGGTGGTGGTGGTGGTAGGGGACACGAGTGTGTTTCTTTTGGATGAAGCGCTCGTATTTGCAAGTTTTTTGGGGTCCCACAAATTTAGCTCGTATTTGCAAGTTTTTTGGGGTCCCACCATCCCTTCACACGCGGAAAAGTGTTAGGCGAGTAGTAAAATGGCATGACCAACAAGTTTCAATTAAAATTTCGAATATATAAACCAAAATGTACCAAGTGTTAGATGAGTTAACTTGGGTTCATGGAAAAAATAATGTCATGTAAATGAGTTAACTTGGCTTTCCTACCCTTGAATCCATACGAAACTTTGTACGGAGTTCTAATACAGTATAATGATCACCCGAATTATTACACCAACAGGTCTGTCACTTACGTGTGGTTCCCATGCGTGAGGTCCCACACTTCAATGAGCACAAGTCACGGACAATTTTTTGCAAATGTTGCAAAGGATAAAAGGTGGAAGAGGGTCACACGGAAGGAGAAGAGGAAGGGAGAGCAGATCACGGCCTCGAAATGCTTCAACCTTTCCGGAAGTGATGTTGGCTGGCACGCAAGGTTTTTCGATGCTGCAAACCTGCATTGCGGCGATTTTGACAGAAATAACCCTTTTGGCAAAGAAAAACACGGACTGAGCCTCTGAGCAATCTATTTCACTGGACTAATTAACCTTTTTGTGTGGCTCATTCTGTGTTTTTCTTCGCCAAAAGGGTTACTTTGTCAAAATCGCCCCCCTGCAGTGCAGGCTACGCGCCCGTCTAATATTCTTTTTTTTTCAATGACAAAAGGGGGGGAGAGAGAGAGAGAGAGTCTTGACGACGTGTTTTCACTTGAGTACTTGACAAAGAAGATTGTTGGAAGTTTGCCTACCTACCGCACATGACTTGTGCTCACTAAAGTGTGGGCCTGCATGTATGGGACCCCTGCAGCCCTCTTAGGGCGGACGTGTGAGACGCAAAATATGTTTTTTAGTTTAGTAAGGCAAAAAAATAAGCCTTGGAGGGCCGAGGCGGGGCGGCCGTCCGCCATTTTTATACCTTACGCCCCTCACACCTCGTTTCATTTGTCATGTCTACCAAGGAAGAGCTCGGAGGAGAAGATGCAGTCCCTAGCTTCTCGGCCCCACGGCGCCCCACGCATAAATACTACTACCGAAGTACACGCGTCTCTAACAATCCTGCCTCCGAAGGGAGATCTCGGAGGAGACGATGCGGGCTCAGCGTCCCCGCCGTTGATGAGCCAGGACACAAGGGTTACTACGCCTCTTTTAATTACCTTCGTTTTGTTGCTAATACTCGGACTTATATCTGTTATCTTCCGCAGGAGAGTGTCGATATCGCCGGAGAAGATGATGTGAGGCAGATGATCAAGCTCGCAGTAGAAGATGATGTAAAGGGAGATGGTCAAGCTCGGAGCGAGAAGATGATGTAAAGGAGATAGTCAATGTCGGAGAAGATGATGTAAAGGAGTTAGTCAATCTCGGAGAAGATGTGGTGGCATTGGACCAACCGCGGTCGTTGGGCGAGATCCCGGAGATTCACTTACCTCGTTTGCACTGGTACTGATATGCCTGATCTGTAACATTTTGAACGTTTTCGTCGGCTTACACGGGAGCTATCTCGGCTTAGGGTCAACAAGGCCCGGGAGCGGAACTTCCGCATCTCCGGCGCCGAGAACTCCGAGTTACGCCAGAAGCGCCCTGGTGAATCGCACGCGCAGGCGCAGCACATCCGTTCGCGGGATCTCTCATCCTTCGACGTCAGGTTCCAGCGAGAGGTCGTAGAAGAAGATAAGTTGCCAGCTTCCCCGCCGTTCAAGAGGATGAAGGAGCTGAAGACGGAGGTTAATATTAGCTGACTTTGGGTTCGTCTGGTTTTTGGGTACTTCGAGTCACTGACATGTAGACACCACTTAAGTCTGTCCTACATGTTTGTGACCACATTGGTTAATCAGCCAATTTGTGCCCTTCGTTTGCCGGTAACGCTCGATATGTTTCTTGTTACCTTTGGCATGATCACTCCCCTTGCTTATCCTGTCGAAGGATGAAGTTGGATCTTGCCAGCATGCGGGAGGAGAACATAGAGTTAGGGATCAAGATATTTCGAGTACGAGCGGGCGGTGTCTTTCCTAGAAGTGGATGAGATCACGGCACGTGTGCTCGTAGGAGTTGTGACGAGGCCATTCATACGGGAGAACGGATCAAAGCTCGGCTTGTCTCTTTGATGGAAGTCGCAGAACGCGTGATTTTCAATGCTAGAGAGGCGCGGGAACGACATCTGGTGGCTGTAAGATCTCGCATAGCAGTTTAATCATGTGCGCTTATTAGTTGCCTACTACTTTTGTAATTATTCACAATTAAGTATGTATCAATGGCTTGCCTTTTGTGTGACGGAGAAAATTGCACATACCACCACTTGTTGGTGCAGTTTTTGCACATAACACAATTTGAGATTCTTTTTACACAAATAACCAGATTTTGACGTTAACTTTTGCACAAAAAACAACCTTACTCCATGTTTTCTTTTGTCTTCTAAAGACATGTAGGTGCTTCGAAAAATACCTCCGTTCCAATGCTTAAAGCTTAGTATATTTATCTTGAAAAGTCAAACCAAGTAAAGTTCGACAAAACTCTTAAAAGAATCTATCAAGCACATATAATATTTTGTAGACACCATATGAAACTATAATTTATTTTCTATCTAATAATATTGATTTTGTATCTTGCATATTAATGCTTTTGGTAAAAACTTAGTCAAACTTAACTTAGTTTGACTTTCGAAAAATCAATTTAATCCTTAAGCTTTGGGACGGTGGTTCTAGACGTGGTCTAGACGTGTTTCAACATATTACCTTCGCATTTTCTAAACGCATGGAGTTTCTTACAAAGTTTATTTTTCGAAATATTGTCGACTTTGTATTATTTTTATTCATTTCCCCCCGGTTGTCATGTTTTACTGTCCGGCTTCCCCAGACTCATCCATCAGTAATCCACATGCGCGCGTGACACGAGTAGTGGGAGACATGGTGCCCAAAGGGATAGCTTTTATTAATGGTGGCGACGGTTCCCTAGGCCAATGCGCGTACGTCTCATCGTCGCTAAGCTGTGCCTTCCCCATGCGGCCGTATTAATGCACACCACTGCTCCTTTAGTCCTTTGCGCCTCCACGGCTGATCAAGTAAGTTTGATCATAAAAGATGATCACATAAGCTCGATGATTACCTATAACCTAAAAATTATCTTAATTTGTAAACGAAGACATAAAATAACTAGTTGTTTGATTAGGAAAGACAAAGGAAATTTCTATTGAGATTGAGTTCATTTCATAGTTGTTATAGACACATAGCAATATTACCAAGAGATAGGATTGTAGAGAAAGCAATCCATAGGTATTTTGGAGGGTTACTCAGTACAAGATACCTTTAGAAATCCTTTGAACCAAACAAACTCCGATTCATATTAGTAGACTATAATATGGATATATCTAGACACATTTTAGTTCAAGATTCATCCATATCATTTGACAAGTAATATGAATCGGAGTGAGTATATTAAATGGATTAGTATATATTGTTCGAAAAAATTAAGTTATACTGTACTAATAAAGAAACCATTTCTGTGGTCAAACTGATTTGACGGGACGATAGCATGCACCAGGACGTAGTGGCGTGCTATCCTAGCCGAAGTTTTACTCGGCGCATCGATGCATTCTGTGAAGAATAAAAAAAGTCATATCCACTCCTACTCTTCACCTCCATCGTTTCCATCCTTGGCTCTCCACTTCCATCATCGTTCTCCACTACGCCAAGCGCTGCTAACAAATTTTTCATCCTCTAGATCTCCCATTTGCATAGCTTTCTCTCCTCACCCTCCGCGAACCGCAGCACTCCTCCTTCCCGCTCGACTCTCCTACAAATCTCCAATCACACATACTTGCTTCCGCCCTCTTAAATCCATCTCGTCTCCATGGCGGCATCGAACGACGACCAGTGCTGCTATGGCGGCCGGGGAAGCTCCCGCCGAGCTGTTCAATCTCATTGCCCGAGTACGGACGTTACGGTCGACGTCCGGTGGCCGCATGCTCCAAAACGCGCTGTGCCGCCATGTCGCCGACAACATGAATCTACACCATTGGGATGGACCACGCTTGCGATGCCCGATTCTGCCCATTGGCACTATGATGATAGTAGTGCGCACCACACGGTGTACCACGTTGTGCCCCTCGACCATCCTCGGCGCACGGCCATCCTGCCGTTCATGGACAATAGATTCGGGTTGGCATGAACGGCGGCCTGGATCGCCGGCGTGGACAGGTGGTGGGAAGCTGGTTCCTCGCGAACATCTACACGCACCAAGAAATCTCCCTACCATCGTCGGAAACTTGCAGCATTTTCGGGAGGAATGGATTGGCTTCCCGACTTGCCTCTGAAAGGTACATGACGTATGGGCGTGCCATGTTTTTGTTGAAGATTGTAATTTGCGAAGTGCCCACAAAAGCTGGACATTACTCGGATTACAAGCTCATCGCTCTATTCAATTACGGACTCGCTTACAGCTAATGGTAGCCGGGAGTGGAGGTTATTCTCTCTTGCTAGTTGGGGTGTAGATTACGGTGACGCCATCGAGCACAACGGCTTCATTGTTGCGGTGGATGGGTGGACCGGCACCACATATTCTTTGGGATCAATCACGGGCCGGTAATTCTTCAATCCATATGATATACTTCGCAATAAATTTTAATATCAAAGCGCATTCATGATATATTGTAGCTGAATTAACTAATTGCTCAATAAGATTTTTTCACCTTTCAAATGACTGTGCACCATTTAATTATCCAAACTCTGGTCGAACCATTGCTACAAACGAATTACAGTACTATATGCAGTGCACTAATCTCTCAACCCAAACCAGATTATTGCAGTATATGAATGCATTCCTGAATTAGTTATTGCATGCTCTTGTCAGAATATGAATAAGGAGCTTAGCCCTGGCCTCTTCATCAATTGATGCATGCAAACTTTCAATTTATTTGAATATTCGATGTACTCAAAGCTTTACAATCATGGATCAGATAAGGTTGAGACATGTATCTACCATCAATGAATATGAGTGTAATTAACATACATCTCAAATGGGAACAACTTTATTTCTTCGAGTTTTTATACAAGTATAATGACTGCATCTTCCATTTGATCCTACAAATGTGAAGTTGCAGCTATTAGTATTATTGTCTCCTGAGCCATTCAAACACTAATTTTTTTGGTCTCCGTTTACAATGCAGATGCACACCTTGCCCTGCCATTCGTGATCCCATCACCGATGGAGGATCCATTTGGCAGATGGTTTTTAGCTCGATCAGCTGATGGCAAGCGCTTGATGATCATCCATGAAGATCGGTATATACGTAGCAATGATCACCTTGAGCCTGCAGAAGTTCTGCATGATGGTAATGGCCTTATCCTGCGGGAGTGTCCTGCCCCTGTCATACATATTTTTGAGAAAGATCTATCCCTGATTGGACCCAATTGGAGTCGAGTTGACGACCTTGGCACACACTCTCTGTTCATTGGACTGAATTATCCAATGAACACTGAAGATAAATGATGGCAATGCTCACGATGGAAAATTGACTCCATTCATGAGGTCAAATTGTGTGTACATCGCGTACTATGCATTTCGGGAACCGGCATTTAGTTGTATTTGTCGTTGTAACCTAGCGACAAGGGAAAATGAGCTCATGGGAGTTATCACCCTTCCAAAAGAAGGTTGGGGATTTCCCAGACAGGAGCGACAATGTGGTTTAAGCCTAGTCTGAAAAATATCCGCATGTTGATGCAACCCTAAAGCGAGCCATGAATCTTTACGGAGAAAATAATCTTTTTTGTACGATATATTTGAACAATTCGGTAACTACATTCAGTATCTTAATATGCTCTTCCTTTTTCTGAATCTTATATACCTTGACCCATTTCGGTGTGTACATTTACTCATTTTAGTGTGTATGTAGCCCACATTGAAGTAATCTAATCTTATTTAAACGGATGGTGATGAACTGCTGTATTTCCATCCTTCGTAAACCGTGCATGTCCGTTTATTTTTAGTTTCATTTCAGCAACTATTATTAGTATATGCACACCTTTTTTTAATGTTGAGAGGAGTATAAGGGCATTACAATGCTATATACTATATGGCGCTAATAGAGAACAAATGAATGTGAAAAGATTGTAAAATCCTCCGGGTACTCTCCTTACGAGCGCTAATTGCTTGATGGCGGCACGACTTCTGTTGGTTCCGGTGCTGTAGCTAGGAGCTGGTGAAAAGAGTTTCACGCCCCTTGCGGTAGCGCACTGTGTTGGACGTGCCCTAATGTTTTCCTGCTAAAAATTGCAATCTTTTAAGCACTTGGGTACGGTATTTCCCCACCGGCTCTGGATGCCGCCAAACGCGTCTTAACCAATGTTTAAAATAGCGTGTTAAATGAATTAGCGGCGGCCTCCTTCAAACGATATGAACGCTATATCGTGGTAATAGTGTGGTATATTTTAAATAGCATTTTCAAAATAATACTAAATATAGCCTAAAAATAAATAATTTTACTAGAGCGAATAGATATATATAGTCCAAAAGTGACTTAATCATACATACATAACCACATATAGAAATAGATCTCAAGTATTTTAGAAGGCTAACATCAACATTTCACAAGGCAACAACATAGTATAAATTATTTATTAAAACATATTAGCATGAGCGATATTATCTTACTTAGAAGTGGAACCAACAGATTGTAGTTCATCACCACGAAAAAGTGAAAGCAACTTGCACGAAAAAATAGCGCGCTAACACTATGAAGTAGGACGATATAGCATCTTTGTTTCGCAAATAGCGCCACGGCGTGCAAAATTACTAAGCGTGGACCCTCTAGATATGCTATAGTGCGCTTTTAGCGGAGAAATAGTTAACTCGGGCTTCATTGAGGCCCTGGTTTGACAAAGCGACACGAGTACGCATCTAAAAAAAAAATCTGCACGAGGACGCATGCTTGTAAAAATGAGAGAGCGAGACTACAATTACTTCGGTCCCGAACCCTCTATCTCTCCCACCTACTTCACCTCTTTTACACTAATGGCTGCCATGAACGGCTCGCCTCCTCCCTCCACCGGCGGTGCACTGGCGGTAGCGACCGCCGACACGGATGAACATCGCCGATATTTCTCGAACTCGGCCGATTTGATCCACCGCATCCTCCGGCGGCTTGATGGACGTCCGGTCTCTTCTATCCGGATCGTGACTAGAGAAGGATCTACGAGTACATCCGTTTCTTACCCTTTGGCAGCGTCGGTTCCATCTCTCGCGGTACTTTCTTCTCCGCTGGAAGCTTCCATACGGCTCGACGCTGATTTCCACGGCGGCGGCACCGGCTTCTCCGGCTGCGCCGACCCCAACCCCCGCGGCACGGTCTTCTCCGGTGGCGGCACCACCAAAAGTGGGCGTAAGTTGTCACTGAACTCACTAGGATGCGGGTGTAAGTAGTCAATGATAGTTGGGGTTTTAAACAAGTTACTGTTTTCTTTAATGATGGGAAACTAGTATTCTTACGCAAATGTTTTTTTAATGACGGGAAACGAGTAGATGTTAAGTACTAGTTACGGCAAAAAAAGATGTTAAGTAATAGTATCCATCACGGAAGCGGGGTTTGGCGGTCTGAACATACAAATATATGCTCCATGTTACTGTTTCGAAAGTACGAAAGCTTGCTCAGTACCTGTAAAATCAAATTGTCTTGCTTGCTTGCTAGATTTTGTGCAAACTAATTAAAGAGATAGCTAGATGCATTTTCTCCATGTATGTTACGTTCGATTTATATCTTTGTTGATTGATATATACCGTGCTTAACTAGATGCAGAAGCAAACTCGCTCCAACGTCAATGAGCAACTACGTCTTAGGATTGTCGATTGTACATGTCCTCTGCACCCCCAGAGTTCAGAATTCAAAGAAACTCACTAGCCAAAAAGCCGAAGGTGACGGGCAGGCGTGATGCGGCAATTCAACGTTTTATATTAAAAGGGCGAGGAAAGGCCGCCCTAAACGGGTTGGTCACTCGGCGGACCCTCCTCGGCCCTCGCGCTTCTATGTGCAGGCTGGATGGCAACGATGACATGTATATGTTGGTCATCCCCGAGAGAATTCAAGCAATGTACGAAAGGGATTCTTCCCGAGGCCTATCAAGCTCAAGACGAGCGTAGAGCTGCGCACAGTATGTGCACATCGATGAGTACCGGGGTGAGGCGGGTCTTGAAGGATGGTTGGTTCGGGTTTGCGAGAGGCGCATGAGCTGCGGCTCGATGACATTCTCGTCTTCGAGGTGAAAGACACTTCCTTGATGAATGTGTTGATCTACGGCAGCAACACCTCCACCCGAGAGGGTAATATTTTGTCTTGATCACCCTTAGTTGCATGCATGATCTGCGGTGCTTTTAGGAAGAGGGGATCGAAACACCTCAATATTTTATTGAATTAACTAGATCTTGCTTTTGGACATGGGGTAGTGCCCTGCTGATGTTCATGCTTGAACTTGGTTTTTGTATTAAGGCTGAGCTGGGGATCGGATACCTTTGTGATGAGACTTTGTTAATTAGCTAATATAGTATATGTTAGACATGTTTTATTTTACTTTAATTTCTTGTGATATCTTGCGGTAGTTTCAATGTGCGGTACGATGATTTGTATTATACCTAGCTACATGGAGCTCAACATTTTGAAATATTCATAGATTTGTAAGTGTAAATGTGATATATCCCATATGTAGTCAATGCTTTCTTGTACGAGCTTGTAAAATCTCGGGGAAAAATACATTTTATTTTAGGAAGTGTAAAAGTGACCAATTTTTTTGATCGATTGTAGCGAACACAAGTGCGGATGGTCAAACCCCAAAACTTCTCATATTCATTGTTACATGGTCGAGATATAAAGGTATTTTACGCCTTTGGTTTAATACTCAGCTGCTTACATCCATGTTTGTTTGCGAGTTTTTTGACACCTCTTAATGCTCCCTCCGATCCATATTTTTTGAGATACACGAGTACAAACACGGACGCTCTCATATAGATGTATCTAGACACATATTAGTTGTAGAGACATCCATTTTATCATCAAGTAATGAGGATCGGATGGAGTATCGTTTTCATTTTACCAAAAGAAACGGATATCTTGTATAGTACAACGTAGTACGAGGCCCTTAGCTACGAATGCAATTTACGTGTGCACACGATCGGATCATAACCCACACGACTTGTCTCATTGGTATGTAGGTCCGGGCCCCACCGAGATGCGATAAAGCCCGGTGACCCGCCGGGTGAAGTTTCTATGTGGATTCCTGCGTGCACGGCTTCGTTCCTCCAAGAAACGCGCATTTTTTTTGACCGGGGGGACACGCGCATTTATTCCCTTGCTGATGTATAATTCTCGGTTTCTCACGGTCCCCTCATGTTCGGATCTCCCCGGATCCCTCGCCGTCCATCTCCCACGAGTCCTCTCCCTACACCACCGGCGTCCACCACTTGCTCGGACTACGCGGCTTGGACTCCGTCCTCTACGGATGCGGCGACGTCGCACCTAAAAACTCCACTAAGGCGGCGCGGCATCCCCGATTCTCTCGGTCCATGGCTGCAATGGCGGTATGTTTCCCCGAATCACTAGGGTTGCCGGTCACATCTTTATTATATCTAAGGCTGTATTGCCGGTTGCTTAGCATTGTTTGATATAGACTATTTCTCTCATCCGGTGTATATATTAATCCTCGCGGTAAAGACTCGGGCTACACATGCACGCATGCTAGCTAGGTTGGGATCTGGATCTAATGTGTGCAATAATAATCGTTCAAATATGATATTGGTCAATCCACGGCCGATAATCACATATGAGGACACCGAGCATGCATGTATGGCTTATGGACTCTTTAGGCCGACGCTGATTTTTTTTTGTTTGCTTGGTCGATGCATGCTGGCGGATGATGAGCTGCGGATGCATTACTACGATGCTAGACCTAGCCAGCAAGCATGCATGGCTCATGCTAGCTTGATTTCTATTCTCATAGCTACTATTTATATCGATTTGGCTTACTGCGATACAATGATACACTATGCTTTGAATAATTTGATGATACAAGGTTGTACATATCGGCCTAGCTAGATTCGAAGCTTATTGTTCGGACTTGTGTGTTCGATAAGAACAATGATCCGCTGACTTTGCTAGGTGCCTTTGATTATGCATTTGCTTGGAATTACGGTCGGAAGCTAGAGGCATTATCTAATTGAGGCCTCTTTTTTGCAGTGTTCAAACAAGAAGCTCAAGCTTGGAGAGAGCTTATCATGGAAGGAGACATACTGTAGAGCCAGCCCCGAGTGTGCAAGGTGTTTAGGCGCATCGATGAGGAGAATACCGGCGACGAGCACGCAGGTACTATGTACATCGGAGTTAGAGGTGATTACCATCCCCGGTCGTGTTCTACCCTGGTTTTACGGTGGGTGTCCGAGTCCATCAACTCTGAAGATGTCCACTTGCATGCACCTGGATTGTGGACTGAAGCAACAAGATGGCAATGTTTTAATGGACGCGGGATGGCCGGAGTTTGTCAAAGCACATGACTTGAAGGTAGGATACCTCACGACCTTCAAGAAGATTGACACCAAATCATTGCGGGTGCTCATATTTGGTTACAATTGCTTTGTGAGAAGGTTATATGGTGTTCGGGTTATCACCCATCGTTGGGGCAACAAAATGAATCACGAGTTGCATTAAGTTGTCTTACAAATGTTCTGTAGTATAATGATGATGTATTGTGGTGAACATGATGGTACCATTGCTGGATTGTGGTCACATGTGAGGGGGGGGGTGTATAAGTGGATTGCCTAGCCCTTTCCATTAGTTCGGACTTTTGGTTGCGTTGGCTTGTGTATGAAGCTTGGCATGGTATCAGAGCCCAGGGTCTCGAGTTCGAGACCTGGCTTTCGTAATTTATCCTAAAAATTGGTGCTGCCCTCCGTTGCCCTCCTCGGAGTCCACGTATATGCCTCTTGAGAGTCTCCTTGTGTTGACCTCTTCCCTTCTTCCGGTCACACGTGAGGAGGGGTGTTCAGATGTATAAGTGGATTGCCTAGCCCTTTCCATCGGTTCGGACTTTTGGTTGCGTTGGCTAGTGCATGAAGCTTGACAAACCTTATTTATATGTACAGCTCTCTAGTTGTACTATTAATTATTATGTGCTTATGTTGGCTGGATTGTGATGAACATGAGATGTTACATTGTTTACGTAAAGAAAAAAACGTGTTGTTTTTTCGAATCCTGCTTGTTGGATATGTTTTGCACAAACTAGTGAAGTGCCGGTGACAAAACATATTATGCGCAAATAGGCAACCCTCAGTAACGATCATGGGTTCAAGCGTCCAGGATCCACTGCCTTGACATCAGCAAGCACAGATGAACAGTTGGTTGACTTGTAGATTTGGACGTTGGATCGAAAATAGATAGCTAAGAACTAAGTACTGTAGCATGTAGCATATGTACTGTTCATGGTCTCATTCCGGGTTCAAGTGCTACCCCATGTAGCACCACTTTTTTTTTGGGTTAGCCCAGACAACCTTCCCAATAAAAAAAAGTACTACCTTCCTGCATGGGCCAATTGTTTGTACTTTTGGGCTGCACGCCGGCAATGTACATGGTGATTCTTTGTCAGACTGCTTGCTTGTCGATAACAATCCAAAAACATTTAATGGGCCTCAGACTCATGCCATTGGGGCCCTTCCTAATTTAAACACGGAGATCCTATGATTGGCCCTCAAGAAACCGAGATTCTAAATATAAAGTTATTTTTATTTCGTATCAATTATGATTATGATTCTTTTTTAAATGCGCATAGCCGGTATGCGCATCTACATGGGCTCTATATTTTGATATATTCATATAGTTGATTTCAAAATTTTCATAAATTATTTAAAGTTCCAAGATTTATTCTATCGGTTTGCAAGATCTTAGAGTGTATTTGTAGTTTAAAAAAAATGACAAACCTCTTCATCGGATTGTTGTTAACAAGTGTAGTGTTGTGAACCCAAAATATATTACATACTTCCTCGTAGATCAAATTTGAACTAATTAAGTTGAACTAAAATTAACCCGGATCAACAGTTAGTATGGATTATGTGCATGGAGTACGAAGAACAAATGAATAGGCAATATTTCGAGTTTTCCTTCGAGTTGAGAATGCTAGAGCGAGGACCCATTTGCCGGTAGCGTCCCTCAACATTTGAAGGTAAAGACAAACAAAAAGGGATCGAAAAAAGCAAGTATCCTACATATCTCGGGTTAAAACATATCGAGAAATCACATATTTCTTGTACATAGAGGCGACATCGTGGACCCATCGGCCGGCCGTGGAAAAAAATCCAAGAAAGGAAACAATTATCGTACGAGAGAAGGTGACATGTGGGACGCATTTTGCGGCGGCGTCCTCAACTTTAACAAAGGCGGCGGGGATCGAAAGAAAAAGCAAAGTTCCCAGAAATCAGCGGTCAAAAATAAATCCAAGAAATGAAATGTTTATTGTTCATAGAGGCGACATGTGGGACCCACGAGCCGGCGGCGTCCTCAACGTTTCAAAGGCGGCGGGGGATCGAAAAAAAGGCAAGTGACCATATATCGGGTGCCAAAAATAATCCAAGGAAAGAAACTTTTATTGTACATAGAGGATGACATATGGGTCCCGTTTTGCGGGGAGCGGTCTCACATTTTCCAAGGCGGCACGGGATCGAAAAAAAGAAAGGAAAGGTTTATCGTTCGGAGAGGTGAGATGTGGGACCCATGGGCCGGCGGCGTCCTCTTAGTTTCAAAGGCGGCGGGGGATAAAAAAAGGCAAATAGCCGGTAATTAGGGTCAAAAATAAATCAAACAAAGGAAACTTTTACTTTTCATAGAGGCTGACGGGGACCCATGAGCCGGCGGCGTCTCAACGTTTCGGAGGCGGCATGAGATCGAAAGAAAAGGCAAAAACCAAGAAATTATGGGTCAATAATAAATCAAACAAAAGGTTTATTGTTCATAGAGGCTGACATGTGGGACCCACTGAGCGGCGGCGTCCCCAACGTGTTAAAGGCGGCGGGAGATAGAAAGACAAAGGCCAAAAATCAGTTGGTAAAAAAATCCAAGAAAAGAAACATTTACCGTTCGAGAGGTGACATGCGGGACCCATGAGGCGGCGGCATCCTCCAACGATTCCAAGGCGGCGGGGGATCAAAAGGGGTCAAAAATAAATCCATCATAGGAAACTTTTATTGTTCATAGAGGATGTGGGACCGACCTGCACGATGGCGTCCTCATCGTTTCAAAGGGGGTAGGGGATCAAAAGAAAACGGTAAATAGCCGAGAAATTAGGGGTAAAAAATAAATCCAATGAAGGACACTTTATTGTTCATAGAGTATGACATGCGGGACCCATGAGCCGGCGGCTTCCTCAACATTTCAAAGGCGGCATGAGATCGAAAGGAAAAGGAAAGTGACCAAATATCAGGAGCCAAAAATAATCTAAGAAAAGAATCTTTATAGTACATAGAGGATGACATGCGGGTCCCATTTTGCGGCGGCGGTCTCAATGTTTCCAAGGCGGCACATGACCAAAGAAAAAGGAAGTAGCCGAGAAATAAGGGTGTCAAAAAATCCAAGAAATGGAATATTTCAATTGGGTACATTCGGCCATCTGGGCCTTCAAACTATCCCGCTGGACGCCTTTTGATTCGTACAATTTCAGCCCATTCCAAAACAGGAAAGTCTTATGCCTCGCAAAGAAAAAAAAAACAAGGAGATTCAGCATATAAGTTTGTTTATGTAAAAATAAAGATTTAATTTATCCCTTTGCAATAGCTCAGAGCAAAATACACTGTTTATTGTCTGCAAAATAATCAAGATATCACATGTTTCTTATACGGGGAGGGTGACATCGGGGACCCATGCGCCGGCGACGTCGTCAACATTTTAAAGGCGGCGGGGATGGAAAGAAAAAATAAACCAAAAATACTGTTGGTACAAAATCCAAGAAAAGAAACATTTTCGTTACGAGAGGATAACATGCGGGACCCATGAGGCGGCGGCATCCTCGGCGTTTAATGTTAGAGGCTGACATGTGGGACCCGTGAGCCAGCAGCGTCCTCAACGTTTTAAAGGCGGCAGGAGATCGAAAGAAAAAATAAGCCAAAAATCATTTGGTATTCAAAATCCAAGGAAAGAAACATTTACTGTTCTGAGAGGATGACATGCGGGACCCATGAGGCAGCAGCATCCTCAACGATTCCAAGGCGGCGGGGGATCAAAAGAAAAAAAGGAAATATCCAGAAATTAATTAGGGGTTCAAAATAAATCCATCAAAGGAAAGTTTTATTGTTCATAGAGGATGACATGTGGGACCGACCTGCCAATAGCGTCCTCATCGTTTCAAAGGGGCGAGGAGATCAAAAGAAAAAGGCAAATAGCCAGAAATTAGGGGTAAAAAATAACTCCAAGAAAGGAAACTTTTATTGTTCGTAGAGGATGACATGCGGGACCCATGAGCCGAGCGGCTTACTTAACGTTTCAAAGGCGGCATGAGATCGAAAGAAAAAGGCAAGTGACAAAATATCGGGAGCCCAAGATAATCCAAGAAAAGAAACTTTATTTACATAGAGGATGACATGCGGGTCCCATTTTGCGGCGAGCGGTCCCAACGTTTCAAATGCGGCTTGAGATCAAAAGAAAAAGAAAGTAGCCAGAAATTAGGGGTCAAAAAAAATCCAAGAAAATAAAGTTGATGGACATAGAGGATGACATGCGAGTCCCATGAGCTAGCAGCTTACTCAACGTTTCCAAGGCGGCAGGGGATCAAAAGAAAAAGGAAATAGCCAAAAATCATAAGGGGGAAAAAACAAAGAAAAATGAACTTTTATAGTACATAGAGGATGACATGCGGGTCCCATGAGCCAGCAGGTTCCTCAACGTTTCAAACGTGGCATGAGATCGAAAGAAAAAGGCAAGTGACCAAATACCGCGAGCCAAAAATAATTCAAGAAAAGAAACTTGATTGTACATAGAGGATGACATGCGGGTCCCAATTAGCGGCGGCGGTATCAACGTTTGAGAGGCTGCACGGGATCGAAAGAAAAAGGCAAGTGACCAAATATCGGGAGCCAAAAATAATCCAAGAAAAGAAATTTTATTGTACGTAGAGGATGACATGCGGGTCCCATTTTGCGGCAGCGGTCTCAACGTTTCCAAGGCGGCACGGAACCAAAAGAAAAATGAAGTAGCCAGAAATCAGGGGGTGAAAAAAATCCAAGAAGAAAGATTTCAATTGGGCTGCATCTGGACATATGGGCCTTCGAACTATCTGCTAGGCCTTTTGACTCGTACAATTTCAGCCCACTCCAAAACAGGAAAGTTCAGAATTTTCTAAAAAAACGAGGAAAGTCCTATGCTTCGCAAAGACAAAAAAACAAGGAGATTCAACATATAAGTTTGTTTATGTAAAAATAAAGATTTAATTATCCGTTTGAAATAGCTCGGAGCGCAATACATTGTTTATTGTACGCAAAATAATCAAGATATCATATGTTTCTTGTACGGGGAGGCTGACATCGGGGACCCATGAGCCAACGAGCGTCGTCAACGTTTTAAAGGCGGCGGGGGATGGAAAGAAAAAATAAACCAAAAATACGTTGGTAAAAAATCCAAGAAAAGAAACATTTTCGTTACGAGAGGATGACATGCGGGACCCATGAGGCGGCGGCGGCCTCGGCGTTTATTGTTCATAGAGGTTGACATGTGGGACCCGTGAGCCGGCGGCGTCCTCAACGTTTTAAAGGCTGCGAGGTGATCGAAAGAAAAAATAAGCCAAAAATCGTTTGGTCAACAAAATCCAAGAAAATAAACATTTACCGATTACGAGAGGATGACATGCGGGACCCATGAGGCGGCGGCATCCTCAACGATTCCAAGGCGGCGGGGAAATATCCGAGAAATTAATTAGGGGTTCAAAATAAATCCATCAAAGGAAACTTTTATTGTTCATAGAGGATGACATGTGGGACCGACACTGCCACGAGCGTCCTCATCGTTTCGGAGGGGCGAGGAGATCAAAAGAAAAAGGCAAATAGCCAGAAATTAGGGGTAAAAAATAACTCCAAGAAAGGAAACTTTTATTGTTCGTAGAGGATGACATGCGGGACCCATGAGCCGGCGACTTACTCAACGTTTCAAAGGCGGCATGAGATCGAAAGAAAAAGGCAAGTGACAAAATATCGGGAGCCAAAGATAATCCAAGAAAAGAAACTTTATTGTACGTAGAGGATGACATGCGGGTCCCATTTAGCGACGGCGGTCTCAACGTTTCAAATGCGGCTTGAGATCAAAGGAAAAAGAAAGTTGATTGTACATAGAGGATGACATGCGGGTCCCATGAGTCGGCGGCTTACCCAACGTTTCCAAGGCGGCGGGGGATCAAAGAAAAAGGAAATAGCCAAAAATCGAGAGGGTGAAATTAAATTTAAAGAAAATAAACTTTTATAGCACATAGAGGATGACATGCGGGTCCCATGAGCCGGCGGGTTCCTCAACGTTTCAAACGTGGCATGAGATCGAAAGAAAAAGGCAAGTGACCAAATATGAGGAGCCAAAAATAATTCAAGAAAAGAAAGTTTTATAGTACATAGAGGATGACATGCGGGTCCCTTGAGCCGGCGGCTTACTCGACGTTTCAAAGTGGGCGGGGGATCAAAAGAAAAAGGTAATTGCCAAAAATCAGCGGGTGAAAAAAAATCCAACAAAGGAAACTTTTATAGCACATAGAGGATGACATGCGGGTCCCATGAGCCAGCGGGTTCCTCAACGTTTCAAACGTGGCATGAGATCGAAAGAAAAAGGCAAGTGACCAAATATGAGGAGCCAAAAATAATTCAAGAAAAGAAAGTTTTATAGTACATAGAGGATGACATGCGGGTCCCATTTAGCGGCGGCGGTATCACCGTTTGAGAGGCGGCGAGGGGATCAAAAGAAAAAGGCAAGTGACCAAATATGAGGTGCCAAAAATAATTCAAGAAAAGAAAGTTTTATAGTGCATAGAGGATGACATGCGGGTCCCAGTTAGCGGCAGCGGTATCACCGTTTGAGAGGCGGCGGGGGATCGAAAGAAAAAGGCAAGTGACCAAATTTGAGGTGCCAAAAAAAACTCCAAGAAAAGAAAGTTTTATAGTACATAGAGGATGACATGCGGGTCCCAGTTAGCGGCAGCGGTATCACCGTTTGAGAGGCGGCGGGGGATCGAAAGAAAAAGGCAAGTGACCAAATATGAGGTGCCAAAAAAAACTCCAAGAAAAGAAAGTTTTATAGTACATAGAGGATGACATGCGGGTCCCATTTAGCGACGGCGGTATCACCGTTTGAGAGGCGGCGGGGGATCGAAAGAAAAAGGCAAGTGACCAAATTTGAGGTGCCAAAAAAAACTCCAAGAAAAGAAAGTTGATTGCACATAGAGGATGACATGCGGGTCCCATTTAGCGGCGGCGGTCTCAACGTTTCCAAGGCGGCAAGGGATCAAAGAAAAAGGAAGTAGCCGGAAATCGGGGGTCAAAAAAATCCAAGAATAGAAAGAATTTTGGTTCATAGAGGATGACATGCGGGACCCATGATCCTGCATCGTAAACGGCTCGATCGGAGAACGTTGAACGAGATGGCGCGATCGAGAAAAAAAACAATGCCGGAAGAGGCTGCCATGCGGGCCCTACATCCCTCGGCGGTGCGGATTTGCGTTGACTCGGCCGGCGAACCCGTCGCGATGCACCACGTCCCGGGCCACCATACGCGACGTTTTGGCCGCTTTCGTCGGGCTAGGTGGCCTCAAAAACGAGAAAAAAAAAGTTTTGACATGCACCACGGAGGGACCAAAATCGTCGGCCATGGTACACCAGCAACCACGGCGCGACTTCAACTTCGTCGGCCATGGCAACTTTTCTTGTAGTGCTCAAAAGTGCTCTAGGTCTTCGTGGGCAACCAAGTTGGATGCACCCCCACTAGTTCTATTGGAGAGCTTTCATACACATATAGCTCTATGTGCATCCGTTGCATGGCAATCACTACTCCTTGCATAGCTTCGATCATAAGACTTCCTCTTGTCTAATGATCACTTATAGCTTTGTAAGACTTTCTTCCATTCGGCCTTCCAAACCCCCATTAACGTTCTTTATGCCATAACATCCTGGTGCTAATGCCAAATGCTTGCGCTCACCGGTTGAGTAGACTTCGAAACAGTTGATTCTTGACATTCATGGTTATGTTTACTTGACTGAATCCTTCTTATGTTGTGAAAATTTACTTGATGCTTGGAATAAAGGATAGAACTTCTATGCTGGATACTTAACACATCTTTAATGAACTTTGTACGGTTTCATGTCTTTGAAGCAATAGTTCATGAAAACTTCTAGCTTGTTTAACTCTTGCATTATCATCTCTTATATCAATATAGACATTTGCTTTGAGTGATTTGATCTCAGTTCATATGCTTTACATCATTATTGGATCAAGATTATGTTGGTAGCATGTCACTTCAGAAATTATCTTTGTTATCATTTACCTACTCGAGGACGAGTAGGAACTAAGCTTGGGGTTGCTGATATGTCTCCAACGTATCTATAATTTCTTATGTTCCATGCTTGTTTTATGACAATACCTACATGTTTTGTTCACACTTTATATCGTTTTGATGCATTTTCCATAATTAACCTATTAACGAGATGCCGAAGTGCCAGTTCCTGTTTTCTGCTGTTTTTGGTTTCAGAAATCCTAGTAAGGAAATATTCTCGGAATTGGACGAAATCAACGCCCAACATCTTATATTTCAAGGAAGCTTCCAGAGCACCGAAGAGGGGCCAGAGGAGAGGCCCAGGGCCACCACACGTGGTGGCGGCGCGGCCAAGGGGGGGCGCGCCCCCCTGGTGTGTGGAGCCACCAGACCCCCTCCGACTCCGACTCTTCGCCTATTTAAGCCTCCCTGACCTAAATCTTCGATACGAATAAGCCACGGTACGAGAAACCTTCCGGAGCCGCCGCCATCGCGAAGCCAAGATCCGGGGGACATGAGTCTCGTTCGGGCACGCCGCCGTGATGGGGAAGTGCCCCCGGAAGGCATCTCCATCGACACCACCGCCATCTTCATCACCGCTGCTGTCTCCCATGAGGAGGGAGTAGTTCTCCATCGAGGCTAAGGGCTGTACCGGTAGCTATGTGGTTAATCTCTCTCTCCCATGTACTTCAATACAATGATCTCATGAGCTGCCTTACATGATTGAGATCCATATGATGAGCTTTGTAATCTAGATGTCGTTATGCTATTCAAGTGGATTTTACTTATGTGATCTCCGGAGACTCCTTGTCCCACGTGTGTAAAGGTGACGAGTGTGTGCACCGTGTGGGTCTCTTAGGCTATATTTCACGAGAATACTTATTCACTTGGGTTATGATTTGAGTTGGATGTCTCTATGAAATTGTGGTGTGTTAGTACCTCCTATGAATGCTCACAGTGACATCGTGGGCTGTTTATTAGTACTTGGGAATACATCTTTAAGGTTTGCCTACATGATGAATTAGAGTTCGTTATCTTGCCAGAGAGTAATTCAGAATAGCATAGTGAAATGCTTATTTATATTCCTTTATGATTGCAATGTTGAGAGTGTCCACTAGTGAAAGTATGATCCCTAGGCCTTGTTTCTAAACATCGAAACACCGTTTCCAACAAGTTCTGCTGCATGTTTACTCGCTGCCATATTTTATTCAGATTGCTATTACCACTCATATACATTCATACTACTTGTATTTCACTATCTCTTCGCCGAACTAGTGCACCTATACATCTGACAAGTGTATTAGGTGTGTTGGGGACACAAGAGACTTCTTGTATCGTGATTGCAGAGTTGCTTGAGAGGGATATCTTTGACCTCTTCCTCCCTGAGTTCGATAAACCTTGGGTGATTCACTTAAGGGAAACTTGCTGCTGTTCTACAAACCTCTGCTCTTGGAGGCCCAACACTGTCTACAAGAATAGAAGCGTGCGTAGACATCACTATGTGGTTCATCTCGCTCTCCCATGGTGTGATCTTTATGTGATCATGAGTTTTGTATCACTATTAATCTATGTGCTACTCTAGTGATGTTATTAAAGTAGTCTATTCCTCCTCCATGATGTAATGTTGACGGTGTGTGCATCATGTAGTACTTGGCGTAGGTTATGATTGTAATCCCTTGTAGATTATGAAGTTAACTATTACTATGATATTATTGATGCGATCTATTCCCCCTTTCATAGCTATTGTTGACAGTGTGTATGCTATGTTCACTGGTGGAAAAAGGGCCTTTGGTCGCGGTTCGCAACTGCCATTAGTCGCGGTTGCGCAACCGCAACCAAAGTAGCGCGACTAAAGGCCCCCCCTTTAGTCGCGGTTGCTTACGAACCGCGACTAAAGGCCCGTCCACGTGGGCGCCGGGCGACCGTCGGGGCGGAGGACCTTTAGTCGTGGTTCTTACGGCCAACCGCGACTAAAGGCCACGCAGGTTTAGGGTTTTAGGCCCCCTAAACCTGCCCCCTAAACCTGTTTTCTCGTTTAATTTGTATTGTTTTATTTCTTTTGTGCTTTATTGTAATTTTGAAGGAGTTTCACATATTCTACGGTACTACATACATGCATATGAATGTACAATTTCAAACAAATTTGAAATTAGAACCAAAAATAATTCAAGAGGAATATACAATATACATTCAATATCATCGGATGACCATATACAAGTTTGAACAAGTTTCCATACATAATTTAATGCATGTATAGTTCTACGTCCTCGTAATGGTGTTCTCCTTTAGGATCGAGGACTTCCCTCCTGAACCATCCAGCTAGTTCCTCTTGAAGTGGTCGGAAGCGAGCTTCTGGACTAAGCATCATCCGGAGGTTATTCCTCTGAGCATTGAGATCACTCGGAACGCGCTCAGAGGTGTATCTCCGGATCATCTCACAGACATAGTATCCACACAGATTGGTTCCCGGTGGCTGAATATCGCTACCATTCTTAGCCTTTGACCGCATGAAATTTAGCTCTTTTTTGAATTGACTGACCTTTGTATCTGAGAACCGTCTTCAAACCCTACGAGGCAAAGAAAATTAAATGAACAAGAGAGTTATTAGTTAATTACTTGAAGCTTAATTAGGAAAATGAACGAAATAGGCCGATCGATATAGAGCGCAAATGAATGAAAACAATTACTTTTGAATCATTTGTCTCATGTCGGCCCACTCCGCCTTATCCATATTCAGAGAGTCGTGGACGAGACATTCTGATTTGTCAACTTTAATTACTAGCGAGAATCCGGTGGAACCTGCGGACACGATACATGCACGATACGTCATGCATAACTCATCGATTAGCCGGCCACATACCATGCATGGAGTAAACAAAAGAGAATGTGCTCAAGACATAAACACTCACCCAAAATGGTAAGGAAATAGAATATCACTTTTGAGTTCCTGCTTTTCAAGAAACCGCCACGGGTCTTCCTCCACGTCGGCGGGGTGATGCTTTGTAACGTATATCCATTAACGATGTGTGGGTCAATGAACCCAACATCATGGATGTTCCTTACTACGCATTCCTTAATCTTCAATCCGCATGTATAATAGCGGATACAACAATATAGTTAGGACATATATATATATAGTGCGAGGCAATATGAACGAGATGGGGTAGAAATAAATCACTTACGTAACGTAGCAACGCGATGATAGATTTGTCGAGCTCGCGTAGATTGAAAAGCTGGAACAATTCACTCGGATGAATTTGTACAGAAGTAACGTTTGAAGTGATGCTCATATCCAACTTCCGCAAAAATATAATCTTTGGCGTTTTTATGTTTTATGTAACCCTTGTACTAGTTCAGCGAGACCTTTCATTTGTGGAGGTAGATCCTCTTCCTGCGCGAGAGCTCGACGAGAGGCCCATTCTTCACATATGTAAGTACTACCTCCTTCATCGGCGCCTCATCAAGGCCTAACAGTTCACGAAGAGTAATACCTAAGTTGGCCGCTTGTTCTGCGGCACTCAGTTAGCGGTCAATCCCTGTGCTGCCGCGGCTTCTATGATATCGGGGGCATCCGGACCGGCGGCTGTCACTATAAGCGGGGCAATCGATTGTTTACTTTGTTCCCCGAGCTGGGCAACTCGTTTCCCGCTTTGTGCACTTTCTAATTCCGCTTTCTCGGCCTCCTCTTTCTTCTTCTTGAACATGCGTGCCTGATTCTTTAGTTCACGTGCATAGTCGTCAGGCAGATTCTTCGTGGCTTGGGACGGTGTGTTCAAAAATGACTTAGCCCACTTCTTTTGCTCATCAGAAAATATTGGCTTGGGCTCGGGCTCTCTTTTCTTCTTGCAGCCCGCCTTCCATTCCTCATATTCAGCAGTCGCGGCCGCCTCGACTTCCTCGGCACTACGTTCCCAAGGCCTCGTGGGGAGAGGCTTCAGTGATGGCTCCGGTACCTTTGTTTTCTTAGGTACATAAGGGTCCGGGTTAATAATCCGGGACTGCTGCTTACGCTTCTTCGCCGGGAGGTGGATTGGGGCGGCGTGCGCGCTACCCGCCCGGGGCGGACTAGGGGCGGCGGCTGCTTACCCGCCGGAGGTGAATTGGGGCGGCGTCGGCTGACGTGAAGGAGGTGTAGGTGAAGCACCACCACCACCACCGCCACCGCCGCCACCACCACCACCGTAGGGGGGTGGACTTGTTGGCGCCTCGCTTGGAAACTTGATAAACTTCTTCTGCCATAAAATGAACTGGCGCTTGACATCTCCAAGTCTTGTCGCCCCTTCAGGTGTAGCAATGTCAATGTCCAGGTCCTCAAACCCTTGGACTATGTCCTCCACCGTGACACGAGCATAGCCATCTTGAATGGGGTTGTTGTGGTGGAGTGCTCCAGTGTGGTAAAGCACTTGCCGATGGCTACCTTCATGGACATGTTCCCGATAGGATAATACGAGATGACATGCTTTCATCTCCTTTATATCGTCCACGGGGTAGCGAGGAGGCTCCGGTGCAGTAATTTTGACCACCAGAGGTTCCGGTGCAGTAATTTCGATCGTCGGTGCACCAGCCGGTGGGGCCTCCGTGGAAGCCACGCTGCTTCTTCGCTGCTGGCTTCCGAGATCCAATGGATGATCTTCATGCTGCGCCCGAGCTGCATCTCTTTCGGCTACTAGTACACTCACGGTTTTCTTCATCACATCCATTTCCGATGCCAACCGCGCCACAACATCCGCTTCCCGATCCATCTTTCTCTTACGGCTTCGTAACCGTACGGGTCATCGTTACGGGGAACCCTACTTTCCACAGAATGTGCCCCATGCCTCGTACACGTCCTCCATGTTCAGGATTCCCGAGGGCTTTTGTCAGGGCGTCGTTCTCTCTGTTGAACTTGATCCTCCCCTCTTGAGCATCCCTCATTGCCTCAATAAGCTTTTGGGTGGGTTTAATTATTTTTGCCCTGGTAAACACACTCCCCTGTCTCCGGGTTCAGCGATCCCCCATGCCCGTACCACCAGCTTTTGGCCCTTGGGTCCCATCCCTCCGTACCTGGACGGATTCCTCGCGCCCTCAGCTCGTTCTCCATCTTCTCCCACCTAGGCATCCAAAGGCGATACCCTCCTGGCCCCATAATATGATTGTACTCCTTCTTAGCCGCATTTTCCTTATTTTTTTTCGATATTTGGAAGGAACTTGCTCCGATTTCTTTTTCTTCACAAATTCCGGCCAATCATGTTGCGGTTTCTCATATTGTCCTTTGAAATCCGGAGTCTTGTTCTGCTTGACAAAGTCATGGGCTAGATTTTGCTTGTATTTCCGGAATGCGTCTGGACATCTTATGAAGAGCGAACCTGTTTGACTAGCTTGCACCTCTCCTTGTTTTCCTCAATCTTGTTACCCTCCTCATCGTATTTGTGGTATTCCGGAGGTAGAACGAAATGTTCCATAAACTTGTTGAAGCAATCTTTTTTGTTCTCTTATCGACAAAAGTGAAACCAAGACGTGCCTTCTTTGGCTCATTCCACTCCTGGACGGTGATCGAGACGTTGTCTCTAACAACGGCTCCGCATTGGCTGATAAACTTGATGGCATTCTTGCGGGGCTCCAGCGGCCTGCCGGTTGCTTCCTCGACAACGTCGATGGTGCATGTTTCTCCTGGTTTCATTGTCTTGGTTGCGCCACGCTTTGACGACGTACTCGATTGTTTCGACGATCCGGCCGAGGGCTAAAATAAGAAAGAGAGTCGCCCGCGTTAGTACACACATATTTATTCAAATCAGTTAGTTTGTATCACCAGAGCTCAATGTATATATATACCTCGGCGCCGGAGGTGGTTGCTACTTCTAATTGAAGATCGTCGTTAATCGACGTTTCTTCGGCATCATCTTGCTGACGGCGCCCTTCATCTTCACCCTCAAGGTTCAAATAAGAAGAGATATCATCTTCTTCTTGTCCGGTCGGCACATATAGAATATCGCCTTTTATGATGCCGAAAATATGGTCTTCAGCGTCCGGATCATAGTTGTCCATAATCGGGTCAGCTCTATCGTCCGCCATATGTCAGTCCTAAAAATATGTAGTGAAAACAAATTAATTAAGTGAAGAAGGGGGCGGTGGCGGTGGCGAAAGGGGGGCGGTGGAGAAAGGGTGGCGGTGGCGAAAGGGGTGGCGGTGGCGAAAGTATTAAAAGAATCTAGGCATTTTGACAAACTCAAATAAATTTTGTAGTCAAATAAACTTAGAGATACCGCGGGAACAAATTTTAAGTTACAAATTTTAAGTTATACAAATTTTAAGTTACAAATTTTAGTGAGGCGGCGCGGCAGAGATCGACGGCGCGTGCGCATGCGGTGAGAGAGAGCGAGGCCGGCGCGTGCGCGTGCGCGGTGAGAGAGAGAGGGCCGGCCGGCGGCGCGCGGGAAGGGGAGAGGAGGAGGGCGGCGAGGAGCACGGACGGTGAGAGAGAGACCGGCGCGTTTTTTTTGGTTTTTTTTTTGTTTGTAACTAAGTTTTTTGTTACACTTTAATTATACACTTTAATTAAGTTACAATTTAATTAAGTTACCATTTTAATTAAAAAACTTAGTTACAAATTTACAATTTAAAGTATAGATATAGATATATATATAGATATAGATTTACCACTTTAATTAATTAGTTACAAATTTAAACTTTAATTAGTTACAAAAACAACTTAATTAGTTATACAAATATTAAGTTATAATTAAATTAATTAATTTTTAGTTAAAAAAAAGAAAATTTGGTCGGGCCATGGGCCAATCTGCTCTCCTCTCTCTGCTCTCCTCTCTCCTCTCTCTGCTCTCCTCTCTGCCGTGGCGACGAACGACGGGCGGCGAGATGAGGGGCGACGGCGCTTTGGCGAGGGGCGGCGGCGCTTTGACGCGCGGCCGGCGGCGAGGCGAGCAGCGCGGGCCGAGCGCGGCAGAGAGCGAGTAGGGCGCCGCGGCGCGCGTGAGAGAGGACGAGGGCGCGCAGGAAGGGACGAAAGGGGGAGGCCGGCGACGAACTGCGAGGCGACGGGGCGGGCGACGGGGAGGCGGCGGCCGACGGCGGCGACGAGGGCGGCGGTCGGCGAGGACGAGGGAGACGCGCGGCGAGGTCGACGAAGAGGCGCGCGGCAGCCTGGCGGTTCGAGTGGAGAGGAAGAAGAAGTGAGTCCGCGCGCCGCCCGCACGTATTTATAGGAAATGACCTTTGGTCGCGGTTGGGGTCACCAACCGCGACTAAAGGGCGACCAAAGCTCATTTTTCGGCGGTCTTTTTCAAAATACTTTTAAATTTCTAAATGTTAAAAATATTAATAATATATCAAACAATTCAGGAAAATAAAACTAATTCATTTCTAAATGTTAAAAATACAAATAATATATCAAAAAATTCAGAAAAATAAAACTAATTCAATTCAAAATTTTAAAAATACAAATAATATATCAAAAAATCAGAAAAATAAAACTAATTCAATTCAAAATAAAACTAAAAATACAAATAATATATCAAAAAATTCAGAAAAATAATACTAATTCAATTCAAAATTTTAAAAATACAAATAATACATCAATAAATTCATAAAAATAAAACTAATTCAATTCAAAATCTTAAAAATACAAATAATATATCAAAAAATTAAGAAAAATAAAACTAATTCAATTAAAAATCTTAAAAATATAAATCTTTCCGCCTCCCTCTTCCCACCAGTTCTTCCCGGCCGCCTCTGTCTTCTCGTTGGCCCCCTCTTCCCGCCTCTGTCTTTCCGCCGACCCCCTCTTCCCGCCTCGTCTTCCCGCCATTTCTTCCTTGTCTTCCCGCCAATTTCTTCCCGCCAATTTCTTCCCGCCTCTTTCTTCCCGCCACTTTCTTCCCGCCTCATGTCTTCCCGCTCCCATTTTTCCCGCCATTTGTCACTACATATATGTAGCCCGGCTAGCCAGCATTATCACATCTCTACAATCTCTCATCACTCTCTCATGGCTTCCACCGCACCCACTCTAACCTACCAGCGGTGGAGGAGCTTTGCGCCTCGAACTACCCTTGCCCACCGAGCTACCGCGTCCCCGCCGGCCGGAGCCTAAGCGCCGGCGGCGTGCCGGTCACTCCCGTCCCTCGAGGTACTGCGCGCCGGGCGGCCAACACGAACCACTACTACCTCGACCTCACGCCCAGGCTAGCTGGATGAATCCCCGCCGGCATCCCGATAACCAGCATACTTGGGACGCCTTCTTCATCAATCGGCATGAGAGGGCGCTCGCCAGGTATGAGGAGGACGGTCCGCCTCCGGAAACTTCCACGAGGCCGGCCGTCGGCTATGGTGGTACGGCCGGACTCGCGGAGCGTCATGGACTACATCACGGCCGGCGATATCCCCCGCCTGCGCTACCCTCGGTTCGAGCCACGAGCGCCGCCCGACGACAGCGGCGACGGCAAGAGCGACGACGACAGCGGCAACTTAGAAGGCGACGACTACCAGTACAACGGCGGCGGCTATGAAGACTACGAGTATGCATATTATACGCCTAGGAAGGAGTATGACTAAATCACTCCAAATTTCATGTATGCAGGAGTATGACTTAGTCACTCCAAATTTCCTGTATGCAGGAGTATGACTGAATCACTCCAAATTTCATGTATCATCAGTGCTATCTGTAGGATAATGTTGCATAGAAAACAAAAAAATTCCTACCGCGAACACGCAATCCAAGCCAAGATGCAATCTAGAAGACGGTAGCAACGAGGGGTTTATTGAGTCTCACCCTTGAAGAGATTCCAAAGCCTACAAGAGGAGGCTCTTGTTGCTGCGGTAGACGTTCACTTGCCGCTTGCAAAAGCGCGTAGAAGATCTTGATCACGATCGGTTCCGGTGCCACGAACGGGCAGCACCTCCGTGCTCGGTCACACGTTCGGTTGTTGATGAAGACGACGTCCACCTCCCCGTTCCAGCGGGCAGCGGAAGTAGTAGCTCCTCTTGAATCCGGCGGCACGACGGCGTGGTGTCGGTGGTGGTGGAGAAGTCCGGCGGAGCTTCGCTAAGCGTGCGGGAAGTGGAGGAGCGGGGCGGCTAGGGTTTGGGGAGAGGGGGGCGCCGGCCACTATGGGGTGCGGCCACCTTGGTGGTGTTTGAGATGGCCGGCCCCCTCCCCCTTGGCCCTCATTATATAGGTGGAACCCCAAGAGTTGATCTCCAAGTCTTCGAATAAGACCCGAACCAAAAACCTTCCATATGGAGGGGAAACCTAGCCAAGCTAGGACTCCCACTAGAGGTGGGAGTTCCACCTCCCATATGGGGGTGGCTCGGCCCCCTAAGGGGAGTCCACTTGGGACTCCTCCCCCACTAGGGTTGGCCGGCCATGGAGGTGGAGTCCCATGTGGACTCCACCTTCCTTGGTGGTTTCTTCCGAACTTTTCTAGAACCTTCTAGAACCTTCCATAGAACCTTCCGCGACATTTTAATTCACATAAAATGACATCCTATATATGAATCTTATTCTCCGGACCATTCCGGAACTCCTCGTGATGTCCGGGATCTCATCCGGGACTCCGAACAAATATTCGAACTCCATTCCATATTCAAGTTCTACCATTTCAACATCCAACTTTAAGTGTGTCACCCTACGGTTCGTGAACTATGCGGACATGGTTGAGTACTCACTCCGACCAATAACCAATAGCGGGATCTGGAGATCCATAATGGCTCCCACATATTCAACGATGACTTTAGTGATCGAATGAACCATTCACATACAATACCAATTCCCTTTGTCACGCGATATTTACTTGTCCGAGGTTTGATCTTCGGTATCACTTTATACCTTGTTCAACCTCGTCTCCTGACAAGTACTCTTTACACGTACCGTGGTATGTGGTCTCTTATGAACTCATTCATATGCTTGCAAGACATTAGACGACATTCCGCCGAGAGGGCCCAGAGTATATCTATCCGTCATCGGGATGGACAAATCCCATTGTTGATCCATATGCCTCAACTCATACTTTCCGGATACTTAATCCCACCTTTATAGCCACCCATTTACGCAGTGGTGTTTGGTGTAATCAAAGTACCTTTCCGGTATAAGTGATTTACATGATCTCATGGTCATAAGGACTAGGTAACTATGTATCGAAAGCTTATAGCAAATAACTTAATGACGAGATCTTATGCTACGCTTAATTGGGTGTGTCCATTACATCATTCATATAACTAGCAAAGTGGCCCGCGCACATGCGCGTGCAACATCTTGATGGATTTTTTTTTGAAGTTTGGTGCCATCATTTTAAACGCTCATGAGATTTTTTGCTTTTATTCAAAACAAATTGATGCTAAATGCAGTAGGAAAGAACCCTAATTATTTTCATTTATCAACTATTACTACATAGTACATCCGTTCTAATTAATAATGCTTTAAAAGAAAAGTAATGCCGGGTACAGCTGGCATGTCAAATTTTTATGCTATCATCTATAGCTATGGATTACTTTAACATTTTTTTCCAATTACAGATACGGCTAGCATGTCAAATTTGTGCCTTTAAAATATAATTAAATAACACCACGATAGGAAAAGTAAAATTAAGGTTTAAATAATGGTAAAAATCGAGGAAATTATGTAAATAAATTCATGCTTCAATATGGTAAATGGATCTTTCCCTTACATTTTTTTGAAGATTGTATGTTTATATTCTCTCCTATTTATGGCCTGCATTTTTTCTATGTATGCATCATATATTAGTTGTTTTTTCAAGAGGAAGGTTACAGTAAAAGCCTAGAAGGTGGGGAATACATATATCTGAATATAAGTTCACAGCCTTGTACTATCCATAATTGAAGGATGCAGACACACTTTTTACTGTGTGCGCAACATTATAATGCTTTCCATAATATCATGAATTACATGATGATTTAATCAACTCCAAAATATACTATATTAGATTTAGAAACAATTGCGATAAAAGTGTTCAGCAATGTGTGACAGAATTTCAATACATATGGAAGATTTAAAGTTCTTCCAACATAAGTGTTTTGTTTGTATCTTTATGTGCATTTATCGGCATGTTATATGCATGGTGGAATCTTACCCTTTTATTATTATTATATTATTAGTGTTCTAGATGAGGGAGCGTTGATAATATCTTTTCTCACTATACAAATATAATTTGTCACAAAGGTATGGGGTTCATACCAACAAAGATATAACGTAACAAAGATATAACGTAAAGAGAGATCACACATGCCAGGTGAAAAAAGTTCACGTCCTAGATACAATGTTGGACATAGTGTTTTTTTATAAATCACATATCATAGTTATTGTGCCAACCAAGTAACCAAGCTTATCTATATATGTGTAGATAATGAGAAACACAACATCAACTCTTGGGTTACGGCTTTGTGTCGGTAAAAATTAGTGGCGGTACAAAGGAAGAAGGGAGAGACATTAAGGTATAGTCTTCAAACATGCCTGCTGCAACTTTGGTGGTTTGTCATTCCATCAGGTTATGTTGCATTGTACGCCGACAACAGTGCTCTAAATTGTATACCTGGATAAAGAAAATTTACATTAAATTATAATTACATTGCCGAGTTTGTGAGGACAAAGACACAATCTACGAAATTGTACATTGCCGAGGTGAAACTTGTTGTCTCGTACTAAATAGTATAAATTGCAAAGATTATGTCATGCTAATCTAGCAATGTATTTGTGAATTTCAATGCAATTAGTTTTTTATTTATAGGTTTTTGAACTTAGATTATTTCATTAATAATTAATTATAAAAGGACTTGCACTTTGACCTGGTGTTCGTACACAACAAAGCATGTTTACCAAGTCTCGTATCAACTTCTTTTATAGCTATGGGGTACTAATAGTGCACAAAATGGTGTTGAGAGGAATAGAGAAAAGACAATGATAATACATAAAAATATCTTCAAGTGTATCTCTAGGTCCATATGAATTTTATAAAAACCCAAGAACCTAGTTTGCATGCCATAATCCCTCTCAAAGTATCTTATTACATTTATGTCTCATCCAACATCTCAAAATAGTAAGAGCGGAAACATGTGATCAATAATTCTTAGTTAACAAAAAAAACCCGGCCACAAATGTTACACTATTGCATAAGGAAGAGGAGGATCATACATACTTTTTTAAAATATTTGTATATTATGAATAAAAAAGGAAATCAGGTGCTATAGAATATTGTTTAAGCATGAGTGCCCCATTGAAAAATGTAAAGCTTTTCGTGCTCTATTGTCTAGAATTAGAGATCAATTTTAGAATGTTATTTGGATCCATAATCATATACAGATTACTTATAATTGATGCATTATGCAAAATATATATAAACTTACCAAGTCAAGGATGTAAGGGTTTATATTGAAGTTCTGAAAGAAACACGTACATCATGCATGCCTGGATCTATTATAACAATCTTCATGCCAGTGTGATGTTCTCATAAGAAATAATATCATGATGTTTGACACCAAGGGGAAGATGGATTACTATATAACTAATCCAAAAGTACTAAACACAGTCGTAAATAAATTGTTTGTTGGTACTATACACACACACTAAATAACTCAGGCATAATACATGGTTCTAGATAAGCTCATCAATTCGTTGTAAGATACCTACAACTACTAATGGCAAAGTTTACAAAAGATTGTTGTAGCAGATATTTCTTTATAAAATATCTCTATCTGTTGACCAGTACATGTCAAAATTATTAATCACGAATATGTCATATAATCAGCATTACTCAATATGTAATTAGCATATTATGTGTGTCAACATCTTATCCATTTGGTATATCTGATGTGATAAAAATAAAAGTTTACCAAGAAAGTATGTGCATATGGAGAAATAAAATATATTTTCAAATTTTAGAGACAACATGAAGCATGGAGCCCTTAATTGCTAGCCATGCTTTTGCAAGAAAATAAAGTAACCCAGTCAAATGCATTGTTCCCTGTGTATTTTCGAGTACAACTACCATTATATACATTAAGAATTTAAGATCTAAACTCATAGTAGAACTATCTGCCCTACGTACTGATGATGCTAATGCTAATGTTTATTGTTCCTCACTGTAAAAGAAAACACGAATCAAACAATATTGGATACAAAAGTTATTGAGAATTATAAGCTAAATTATTTCAGGCCTAGCTCTCAGCTGAATGTACCAGGCAAGTATCTAATCGATCTTGCTGGGTTATTTGAACTTCATGCCTATGATATCCATGCACGTGAAGGAGGACCAACCTACCAAACATGTGGGTCTTGCAGGGCTATGTGCCTGATGAACCTTGCGACCTGCCCCACCGAATCGCCATGATGTGCATGCTCAAGAACATAGTGGATCGGCCAAGGGCACTATGATGGTGGCAGGTGTGCGAGCCCGTAAATCTTACATTTTTATGAGGAAAACAAAGGAAGATATGAGCAATGGGTAAAACATATTCAATCTCGTTATTGAAAAAATATCTAACACAGTACATGACTATTCATTTACCTCAAAACTCGGTTGGGTGGACTTAATTGGTTCCTGCGGAACACACTGCGCTCGCTACCTGGTGGCCGACGGGGCTCGCTCCCCAACAACGCTAGCCGCGAGTTCAAGTCCTTCACCCTGCTGGTTCTCGAAAAAGAAATTTCGTCCTGTCCACATAATGGAATATCAACTGGAAATACATTTGGTGGTTCGAGCTCGCGAGCTCCCATAGTTTACCTTGACTTCCAAATTTTCGGAGAAATTTTATTCCAAATGTTCACTTCAATATTTAAGGTTATTTTATGATGTTATACTTTATCCATGCATAATTGCTTTGAACTCAAACTTCAGTGCAAGATAAAAGATATAGACAGAAGAAATAGCCAATTACCCTTTTTCCGGGAAAATCATAATTCGTAGCATCTAAAATACACGTAATATGTTATTCTTCCTCGTTTGTTCGCTTGGATAATTCGTTAGAAATCCCATTACATGCGGGAAATCATAATTCATAGCATCTAAAATACACACAAATTATGATTCTTCTATATGTTTCTTGGCTTGGAGAATTCCTATAAAATAGGCTGCTTACTTCAATCCCACTGCATGGACGCGCATAAGTATGTCTATACAAACTCTCTGACTTGGAACGCTGCAGACGTGTCTGATTCATTGCACGCAAGAAAATTAACTAAGCTCCATCAAAATGCACAATTAATATGAGTACCGTATTACTGCCATACCTAAGTAAGAAAATCATGATGAGACATGCAGCGTGGAGAAGACATGCATGCTGCATATATCCACCAGAATAAGAGCGTGAGATAAGTATTTTTTTTAGTATGAGTCCTAAGCAGCAACATGCGGATATAAAAACGAAAGACTGCGAGACCAGCTGACGATCGAGATACATACCTGCAGTTTCTGCAGATCGTGCATACTTACATGGGCTTATTTAATTTGCGTACGTCAGCCGGAAATCTATTTTCCCGGTAGCGCTCCAAACGATCGGGAAAGACCTTGATGCATCGGCTTAGTAGTGCATCGTACCTTTACCCGTTTGTGGCCGCCGGCGGACTGCAGGTCTAGGACAAACTCTCCGATGCCCCGATTACCAGTCAGGTTCTACATGTGTAGACAGCCGATCAGCACCGTGACTTGGTGCCGATAGAGTTGCAACGTTGGCAGGGGATTGTCTTCACGCGCCGATTTTGTTCCTACATGCGCGGGTATGAACGACATAGCTGAATAGCTTGGCCGGAGATCTAAAATATGGTAACGCTGATCTGAGACTCTCCAACTGCGGCGGCCGGCCCTCAGGAGAAAAAATGGCTGGGTAAATTAGGGGTTAGAAAGAATCACGCATTGATATTAGATTTAATGGCATAGGTGGGTAATTTCTTTGATATTAGATCTAATGGATGTAGTTTTTATCTACTAAAATTAAAAGTCAGATGTTTCTGTTTTTTGTGGGATTTTCTAGCTATTTCTCTAATTTCTGGTTAGCCCTTAATGCGCTTTTAATATATAATAGATGATATAACCTTGTTATTAATAACATCCAATGTTCATGATTATGAAACTAATCATCCATTAATCAACAAGCTAGTTTAAGAGGCACACTAGGGACTTCTTGTTGTCTACATATCACACATGTACTAATGTTTCGGTTAATACAATTATAGCATGATATATAAACATTTATCATAAACATAAAGATATAAATAATAACCACTTTATTATTGCCTCTAGGGCATATCTCCTTCAGCTCTCCCACTTGCACTAGAGTCAATAATCTAGATTACATTGTAATATACCTAACACACATGGCATTACGAGTGTTGGTCATGCTTTGCCCTAGGGAGAGCTTTAGTCAACGGATCTCGCTACATTCAGATCGGTGTGTACTTTGCAAATCTTTACTTCTCCATCTTCGATGTACTCGTGAATCGAGTGGTACCGCAGCTTGATATGCTTCGACCTCTTGTGTGACCTTGGCTTTTGTGCATTGGCGATGGCACCCATGTTATCACGAGTAAATGATTAATGGGTCCAATGCACTAGGAACCACACCGAGCTCTACAATGAACCTCTTCATCCATACCGCTTCCGATGAAGCCTCCGAAGCCGCTATGTACTCCGATTCTGTTGAAGACTTCGCCACCGTGCACCGCTTCGAGCTTGCCCAGCTTATCGCAGCACCATTCAATATAAACACGTACCCGGATTGTGACTTAGAGTCATCGGGATCGGTGTTCCAACTTGCATCGGTGTAACCACTTACAACGAGCTCTTGGTCACCTCCATAACAAAGAAACATATCCTTAGTTCTTTTCAAGTACTTCGGGATATTCTTGACCGCTGTCCAAGTGTTCCATTCCTGGATCACTTTGATATCTCGCTAGTCAAACTAACAGACATGTGCTATATCCGGTCTAGTACATAGCATGGCATACATGATAGATCCTACTCGCCGAGGCATAGGGGATTTTACTCATCCTTTTCTCTTTCTTCTGCCGTAGCCGGTCCTTGAGTCTTACTCAAGACTTTGCCTCGGTAACATAGGTAAGAACCCTTTCTTACTTTCGTCCATTCTAAACTTCTTTAGAATCTTGTCCGAGATATGTACTCTGTGATAGCCCTATTAGGCGTCTTGATCTATCTCTATAAATCTTGATGCCTAATATATACGATGCTTCACCAAGGTCTTTCATTGAAAAACTATTATTCAAATAACCTTTAACATCAGCTTAATAGTTCTATATCATTCCCGATCAATAATATGTCATCTACATATAATATCGGGAATGCTACGGAGCTCCCACTCACTTTCTTGTAAATACAGGCCTCTCCATGACACTGTATAAACCCGAAGTCTTTGATCACCTTATCAAAGCGTCGGTTCCAACTTCTTGATGCTTGCTTCAGTCCATAGATTGAACGCTGAAGTTTGCATACTTTGTTAGCATTTTTAGGATCGACAAAACCTTTGGGTTGTACCATATACAACTCTTCCTCAATGTCTCCATTAAGGAACGCCGTTTTGACATCCATCTCGCCAAATCTCATAATCGAAAAATGCAGCTATTGCTAACAAAATCCTCACAGATTTTAGCTTCGCTACAGGTGAGAAAGTCTCATCGTAGTCAACTCCTTGAATTTGTCGGAAACCCTTTGCGACAAGTCGAGGTTTATAGACAGTAATATTACCATCTGCATCTGTTTTTCTCTTGAAGATCCATTTATTCTCGACAGCCTTTCGGCTATCAGGTAAGTCTACCAAAGTCCATACTTTGTTATCATACATGGATCCCATTTCGGATTTCATGGCTTCTTGCCATTTGTTGGAATATGGGCTCATCATCGCTTCTTCATACGTCGCAGGGTCCTCATAATTGTTATCCACAATCATGACATTTAGACAAGGATCATACCAATCAGGAGTGGTACGTTCCCTTGTCGATCTGCGAGGTTCAGTAGTTTTCTCGTTCGAAGTTTCATGATCATTATCATTAGCTTCCTCTTTTGCCGGTGTAGGCGATGCTCGGTACAACTTCCGGCATCTGCGCTACTCTGATCAACGAGTATAGATTCATCAATCTCATCGAGTTCTACTTTTCTTCCGAGTCACTTCTTTAGTGAGAAATTCTTTCTCAAGAAAGGTTCCGTTCTTAGCAACAAAGATTTTGCCTTCGGATTTGTGATAGAAAGTATACCCTATAGTTTCCTTAGGGTATCCTATGAAGACGCATTTCTCCGCTTTGGGTTCTAGCTTGTCCGGTTGTAACTTCTTTACATAGGCTTCGCAACCCCAAACTTTCAGGAACGACAGCTTAGGTTTCTTATTAAACCATAATGCATACGGTGTCATTTCTACGGATTTTGATGGTGCTCTATTTAAAGTGAATGCGGCTGTCTCTAATGCATAACTCCAAAAAGATAACGGCAAATCAGTTAGAGACATCATAGAACGAACCATATCTAAGAGAGTTCGATTACGATGTTCGGACACACCGTTACGTTGAGGTGTTCCCGGCGGTGTCAATTGTGAAAGTATTCCGCATTTCTTTAAATGCATGCCAAACTCATAACTCAGATATTCACCTCCACGATCAGATCGTAGAAATATGATCTTCTTGTTACGTTGATTTTCTACTTCACTTTGGAATTCCTTAAACTTCTCGAAAGTTTCGGATTTATGTTTCATGAAATAGATATACCCATATCTACTCAGATCATCTGTGAAGGTTAGAACATAACGATAACCACCGCGCGATGCTACGCTCATTGGTCCACACACATCGGTATGTATGATTTCCAATAAGTCAGTAGCTCGCTCCATCATACCAGAAAATGGAGTCTTTGTCATTTTTCCCATTAGACATGCTTCGCATCTATCAAGTGACTCAAAGTCAAGTGATTCAAGTAATCCATCAGTATGGAGTTTCTTCATGCGTTTCACTCCAATATGACCAAGACGACGAGTGCCACATATAAGTAGAATTATCATTCAATTTAATTCGCTTAGCATCAATGTTATGTATATGCGTATCACTACTATCGAGATCTAACGAAATAAGCCATTCTTTTGTGGTGCTCGACCATAAAAGATATTATTCATAAAAATAGAACTACCATTATTCTCGGACTTGAATGAATAACCGTCTTGCATTAAACAAGATCCGAGATATAATGTTCATGCTCAACGCGGGTACAAAATAACAATTATTTAGGCTTAAAACTAATCCCGAAGGTAGATGTAGAGGAAGTGTGCCGACAGCGATCACATCGACTTTGGATCCATTTCCAACGCGCATCGTCACTTCAGCTTTCAGTAGTCTTCGTTTATTCTTTAGTTCTTGTTTCGAGTTACAGATATGAGCAACCGAACCAGTATCAAATACCCAGGTACTAGAACGAGAACCAGTGAGACAAACATCTATAACATGTATATCGGATATACCTTCTTTCTTCTTCTTGACAAGGCCGCTCTTCGGATCAGCCGGATACTTGGAGCAATTACGCTTCCGGTGTCCCTTCTCCTTGCGATAATAGCACTCGAGCATCGGGCTTAGGGCCGTTCTTAGGTTTCATAGGAGGCGTGGCAGCTTTCTTGCCACCCTTCTTGAATTTTCCCTTAGACTTGCCCCTGTTTCTTGAAACTGGTGGTCTTGTTGACCATCAACACTTGGTGCTCTTTCTTGATCTCAATCTCAGTAGCTTTTAGCATGCCAAAGAGTTCAGGTAACTCCTTGTTCATGTTCTGCATATTGTAGTTCATCACAAAGTTCTTGTAACTTGGTGGCAGTGATTGAAGGACACGATTAATCCCCGAGTCTCGTTAGGAATCACTATTCCCAAGTCAACGAGTTTCTTTGCATGCCCGAGTCATGGCGAGCATGTGCTCACTAACGGAGCTGCCTTCTTCCATCATGCAGCTGAAGAATTGTTTCGATGCTTCATAGCATTCCACAGCCGCATGAGTCTCAAAAATAGCTTTCAGCTCTTTCATCAACTCATGAGGATCGTGGTGCTCAAAACGTTTTTGAAGATCGGATTCCAGATTGCACAGGATGGCACACTGAACTTGAGAGTACCGAATTTTCCGAGTCTCGTAAACAGCTTTTACTTCATCGGTTTCAGTTTCCGCAGGAGGGTCACCTAGCGGTGCATCAAGCACATATTGCAGATTTCCGCCAGAGAGGAAGATCCTCACATGACGGAACCAGTCGGTGAAGTTGCTACCGTTGCTCTTAAGTTTCTCTTTCTCTAGGAACTGATTAAAATAGATTGGGGACGCCATCTCTACAACATATATTTGCAAAAGTTTAGACTAAGTTTATGACAAATTGAGTTCAAATTTTAATTCAACATAATTAAAAATCTAGGTGAACTCCCACTCAAAACAATATCCCTCGCATTGTCTTAGTGATCACACGAACCAAATCCACCGCACCTATGTCCGATCATCACGAGACAAGGTGTGATTTCAATGGCGAACACTCAAAGTGTTCATCATATCAACCATATGATTCATGCTCTACCTTTCGGTATCACGTGTTCCAAGACCATGTCTGTACATGCTAGGCTCGTCAAGGCCACCTTAGTATGCGCATGTGCAAAACTGTCTTGCACCCGTTGTATGCACTTGTTGATTCTATCACACCCGATCATCACGAGATGCTTCGAAACGACAAGTCTTGGCAACGGTGCTACTAAGGATGAACACTTTATTATCTTGAGATTTTAGTGAGGGATCATCTTATAATGCTACCGTCGCGATCTAAGCAAAATAAGATGCATAAAAGGATTAACATCACATGCAGTTCATATGTGATATGATATGGCCCTTTTGTCTTTGCGCCTTTGATCTTCATCTCCAAAGAACGGACATGATCTCCATCATCTTCGGGCATGATCTCCATCATCGTCGGCGTAGCGTCAAGGTCAATGGCGCCGTCTTCATGATTGTCCTCCATGTAGCAACTATTACAACTACTTTGAAATACTACTCAACATGAAATTTAAAGACAACCATAAGGCTCCTGCCGGTTGCCACGATACAATAATGATCATCTCATACATATTCATCATCACATTATGGCCATATCACATCACCAAACCCTGCAAAAACAAGTTAGACGTCTCTAATTTGGTTTGCATATTTTACGTGGTTTAGGGTTTTCGAGAGAGATCTAATCTACCTACGAACATGAACCACAACGTTGATACTAATGTTTTCAATAGAAGAGTAAATTGAATCTTCACTATAGTAGGAGAGACAGACACCCGCAAAGCCTCTTAGGCAATACAAGTTGCATGTCGAACGAGGAACAAGTCTCATGAACGCGGTCATGTAAAGTTAGTCCGAGCCGCTTCATCCCACTATGCCACAAAGATGCAAAGTACTCAAACTAAAGATAACAAGAGCATCAACACCCACAAAACCATTGTGTTCTACTCGTGCAACCATCTATGCATAGACACGGCTCTGATACCACTGTAGGATAACGTTGCATAGAAAACAAAAAATTTCCTACCGCGAACACGCAATCCAAGCCAAGATGCAATCTAGAAGACGGTAGCAACGAGGGGTTTATCGAGTCTCACCCTTGAAGAGATTCCAAAGCCTACAAGAGGAGGCTATTGTTGCTGCGGTAGACGTTCACTTGCCGCTTGCAAAGCGCGTAGAAGATCTTGATCACGATCGGTTCCGGTGCCACGAACGGGCAGCACCTCCGTACTCGGTCACACGTTCGGTTGTTGATGAAGACGACGTCCACCTCCCCGTTCCAGCGGGCAGCGGAAGTAGTAGCTCCTCTTGAATCCGACAGCACGACGGGCGTGGTGTCGGTGGTGGTGGAGAAATCCGGCGGAGCTTCGCTAAGCGTGCGGGAAGTGGAGGAGCGGGGCGGCTAGGGTTTGGGGAGAGGGGGGTGCGACCACCTTGGTGGTGTTTGAGGTGGCCGGCCCCCTCCCCCTTGGCCCTCATTATATAGGTGGAACCCCAAGAGTTGGTCTCCAAGTCTTCGAATAAGACCCGAACCAAAAACCTTCCATATGGAGGGAAACCTAGCCAAGCTAGGACTCCCACTAGAGGTGGGAGTTCCACGTCCCATATGGGGGGTGGCCGGCTCCTAAGGGGGAGTCCACTTGGGACTCCTCCCCCACTAGGGTTGGCCGGCCATGGAGGTGGAGTCCCATGTGGACTCCACCTTCCTTGGTGGTTTCTTTCGGACTTTTCTAGAACCTTCTAGAACCTTCCATAGAACCTTCCGCGACATTTTAATTCACATAAAATGACATCCTATATATGAATCTTATTCTCCGGACCATTCCGGAACTCCTCGTGATGTCCCGGGATCTCATCCGGGACTCCGAACAAATATTCGAACTCCATTCCATATTCAAGTTCTACCATTTCAACATCCAACTTTAAGTGTGTCACCCTACGGTTCGTGAACTATGCGGACATGGTTGAGTACTCACTCCGACCAATAACCAATAGCGGGATCTGGAGATCCATAATCGCTCCCACATATTCAACGATGACTTTAGTGATCGAATGAACCATTCACATACAATACCAATTCCCTTTGTCACGCGATATTTTACTTGTCCGAGGTTTGATCTTCGGTATCACTCTATACCTTGTTCAACCTCGTCTCGCGACAAGTATTCTTTACTCGTACCGTGGTATGTGGTCTCTTATGAACTCATTAATATGCTTGCAAGACATTAGACGACATTCCACCGAGAGGGCCCGAGTATATCTATCCAGTCATCGGGATGGACAAATCCCACTCGTTGATCCATATGCCTCAACTCATACTTTCCAGGATACTTAATCCCACCTTTATAGCCACCCATTTATGCAGTGGTGTTTGGTGTAATCAAAGTACCTTTCCGGTATAAGTGATTTACATGATCTCATGGTCATAAGGACTAGGTAACTATGTATCGAAAGCTTATAGCAAATAACTTAATGACGAGATCTTATGCTACGCTTAATTGGGTGTGTCCATTACATCATTCATATAATGATATAACCTTGTTATTAATAACATCCAATGTTCATGATTATGAAACTAATCATCCATTAATCAACAAGCTAGTTTAAGAGGCACACTAGGGACTTCTTGTTGTCTACATATCACACATGTACTAATGTTTCGGTTAATACAATTATAGCATGATATATAAACATTTATCATAAACATAAAGATATAAATAATAACCACTTTATTATTGCCTCTAGGGCATATCTCCTTCA
>NC_061513.1:125500223-125544118 GCF_022539505.1 Lolium rigidum
TAATCAATTATCTTGTCTTGTAGGCGGCGATGGTCATCGCGATGAGGGAAAGCGTCGTGGATAGATACGTGGAACGCGTGACGGCCGACATGTATCGAAAAAAGCGAAAGGATATAATGTGTCCTTGTCGAAGATGCAAGCTAGAATCGTTGTTTGACCCCTTCTCAGGCATAGTGAATCAACACCTGCTCAAGTATAGTTTCATGGAGGGGCATACTCAGTGGATGAGTGATGATGGAGATGATGATATCGATGGTGATGATGATGGAGATGATGATGGTGGAGATGATGATAACGAAGGTGATGGAGAGGATGCCCCACACGACAATGGAGACGAGGTTGAAGAGGATGGCGCACACGTTGATGGTGATCAAGAAGGCCGGGAAGAACATGCGGCCGACGAGGACATGAGTAGAAATACCCCGCTAACCGCGGCCGTGCGGGACCATCATGTTCAAGAACTTCTTCTCAAGCAACACATCGACCGACCCCAAAATCGCCGGTAGACGGAAGGCTAAGCTGGATCAACTCGAGGTAGACTCGAGAACTCCGTTGTACGATGCAGCTCGTGGGACGGAGGAGAGCCGTCTGAGATACGCTCTCGATATTATGGAGATGAAGGCAAAGCACAAATGGACGGACACAAGCATGGACGAACTCTTCTGGATACTTGAAGATCCACTTTCCTAAAGATAACACGTGTGCCGGTAGCCTACGGGAGGCCAAGAAAATCGTGTGCCCTCTCGATTTACCGCACCAGAAATACCACGCATGCATCGGTGATCGCGTAATATATCGGAACGAGCATGCCAATCTTGATACATGCCCACAAGTGTGGCGAATCTCGATACAAGAGAGGGATAAGAAAATCTCCTCAAAAAGTTGTGTGGTACTTCCCGCTCACGCCCCGTCCGCAGCTGCGGTACTTCGTGGACCCCAAGGAAGCAAAGCTCATGCGGCGGCACGCCGAAAGAAAGGAGGCGGTGATGCGTGATGTAGAACGGGTTGAAAACCCAGTGCTAACACACCCTTCGGATGCAAGCCAGTGGAAAACATTAGACGATGAGTATTACGAAGAATTCGGGAAAGAACCAAGGAACATCAGGTTGGGTGAGAGCACCGACGGACTCAATCCGTTTGGGAACCAGAGCGGCAAGCACGGACTCCGGCCCGTGTTTGTATGGATGTACAACCTCCCTCCATGGCTATGCTCGAAGAAGAAGTACATACACATGAGTATGCTAATCCAAGGGCCGACACTGCCAGGGAGCGATATCAACCTGTATCTGGAGCTATTGAAGGAGGAGCTAGTCACTCTGTGGGAGGAAGGGATAGAAACTTGGGACGCCTACGGACAAGAAACTTTCCGTATGAAAGTCGCACTATTGACGACGGTGCAGGACTATCTTGGATACGGATATATCGCGTGCCAGGTGTGCCACGGACACAAGGCATGTGTGAGGTGCATGGAAAAGACGCCGTTTTGCTACATGTGGGTAAGGATCCCGGGTCTTCAAAAACCGTCTACATGAGGCATCGAATGTGGCTTCCCAAGAATGACCCGTGGAGGAAGCGTGGAGACCTGTTCAATGGGAAGGATGAGGCCGAGGGACCTCCACCTAGGCGAAGCGGCGAAGAGATAGATACTCTGTTGAAAAACTGGAAGACTGCCCTCCGGCGGGTAAGATAAAGATCCGAAGCGGAAGAAAGGAGACAAGAGAAAGAAAAAGGAACCCGGGCCGCTCTTGGGGGTATGGAAAAGGAGGTCCGTGTTTTGGGACTTGCCGTATCGGAAGATCCTCGATGACGCCTCATAGCCTTGATGTCATGCATATCACGAAGAACGTGTGCGAGAGCTTGCTTGGCACTGTGCTCAACATGCCGGAGAGGACCAAAGACGGGTCGAAAGCAAGACACGACCCGATGGCCCTTGATATCGAGAAAGAGCTTCATTTCGCCTCGGGTTGACCAGGAAACCGAGGAGGAGGAGACGGATGGTCGCAAACGCAAAAGGGTGTCCAAGCAGCGCGAAACTCCTCGCCCCTCCTGCTTCACTCTAAATCCCGATGAGCTTGAACAATTCTTCAAGTGCCTACTAGAAGTCAAATTTCCCCTAGGCTACGCAGGGCTGATACGCAGATGGCTGGACCCGACGAAAAAAATCTTCAGCGGGATGAAGTCTCATGACTCGTCATGTCATGATGACGCGGATACTTCCGGTTGCTATCCGAGGGATAATGGAACCGCACGTTCGTGCGACGGCGACCGACTCTGTGTAACGTCTTCGACGTCATCACTCGAAAGTCGATAACCATCAAGAAACTCGGGAGGCTGCGGGGAAGAGATCGTCACCATCCTATGCGAGATGGAGATGTACTTCCCGCCCGCATTCTTTGACATCATGGTCCATCTGTCTGGTGCATATAGTGGACGATATCGAGGATTTTGGGCCCGCGTTCCTTCACAACATGATGGCGTTAGAAAGAATGAACGACTTCATCAAAGGATACGTTCGTAGCAGGGCACATCCCGGATGGAAGCATCGTCCGGGTCTTTCTCACCGAGGAGTGCATCTCTTTCTCGCAAGAATTATTTAAACGAGGACGACCCACATCCGGTTGGATTGCCCGCCAACAAGCACCTCGGCGGATTCGAGGGAGTAGGCCACAACGCCGGCAGGAGGGAACTCGACGCGGATCAAGATGATAGGAGAACAGGACTTTAACGAGGCCCACTTAGTAGCACTACAACGACATGAACGAGGTAGAGCCTTGGGTGGATCAGCACATAAACATGATCAAGAGCAGAGGCCGACAAGCCGATGACGGAAGAAGAGGTATTTAGAGCGCACAACTCCTCTTTCGCGAGCTGGTTCAAAGACCAGATTGATGCCAATCCCCACCAATGGCAAGCGACGTAGACAAAATGATATTGGCCTTGTCTTATGGGCCCGCCCCCAACCTCATGACTTATCGAAATACAACATCAACGGTTACACATTCTCCACAGAGGAGAGAGACAAAAAAGCGACTATCGGAACTCGGGTGTGACGATGGAATCGTACACGGGTGAAGAGAAGAAAAGGTACTACGGAAGGATCGAGGAAATCCGGGAGCTCGACTACGTCGGGGAGAAGCTACCGATGTTTCGTGTCGGATGGGCTACGGACGTCACAAAAGAAGATGCGTATGTCACCACCATGCGACTACCCCCAAATCCAAGACCAAGAACCCCACCGCGCAAAATGAGCCTTGGGTATTGGCTAAGCACGTCGAGCAATGCTTCTTCATAACTGACCCGTCAAGGCCCAGCCGTGTTGTCGTAAGGAGAGGAGAAAGGGCCCTCGCCGGAATGGATGGAGTTGCCGATGAGCAAGACTTCGACGGCCTCGTTGGAGACCCAATGATGGAAGAACCCGATGAAGACGATAGAACCTACACACTAAGAAGAAGAAGGACGACACTACCTAGGTCAAGTGTTCCTCCGTACACAAGGAGTCGCGACGATACCGGTGGGGTCACAAGGACCAAGCGGAAGGGACTTTGAATTCATTTGTGTATTTCTAATAATTATCTCTCGAACAACCATTTGTCCTTCTCAAGTGTATCCTAAATTTATGTCTTGGTTTTTTATCGGATGTCGCCGAAGGGACTTTGAAGTCATTCAAGAATTAAAATCCTAAATTTATGTCTTGCAATTTATCCTTCATTGGTTTATTTTATCGGATGTTGCCAAAGGAATTTACAATTTATCTAAATAACTAGAAACAATAAAAAAAGATCTTAAGAAAAGAAAAAAGGGTGCCTTTTTGCACCCACGGGAATCGAACCCCGGGTGCTTCGGTACGTGCGTGAACCGATCGCAACCACTTGCATTAGCAAATCGTTTTTGTATAATGAACCTGGTTCACAGTATTAATGGTGTCACATGTTATCCCCGGCGAATTGGTCGATTTCGCCGGTGGTAAATGCACGTGGGCCCACCTGTTAGTGGCTCAAATGTTACCGCCGGTGTTTACGGCAAAACGCCGGGGGTAAAGCGTGCACGACTTAGTCGTTTGGTGGCCGCGCGTTGTTCCCCCCAAATCGACCTGCCGCCGTCGCCGCCTCCCCCAAATCCCCTGCCGCCGTCATCGATTCACCGTCGCCGCGCGCCTCCCCCAAATCCCCCACCGCACGCATCTCCTGCCTGCCGCCGTCGTCGATCCATCGTCGTCGCCCTCGATCCATCGCCCTCCATTTCCCTCGATCCGTCGCCGTCTCCCTCGATCCGTCGCCATCGCCGTCGCCTCCCGCCTCAGCAACAACAAGGTGAGCCTCTCCCCTGCCTTCCTCTCCTCCTGTTCTTATCACTCTTCCTCACCTCTCCGTGATGGCCTCCAGCCTGCAGCAGCTCAATCCCCCGCCTCTCTAGCACGCCGACCAGGTGCAGATCAAGCTCAAGCCCGTCTTAAGCGCTCACTCGTCCAGAAGCTCGATCAAGGTCCGTTCCCCGGCTCTCCCCCGATTGCTTGCTTGTCGATGATTGCTTGTTGTGTGTGTTCATGCCGATGCGCTAGTATAGTCCGCACAACACTGCATTGCTGTAATCGATGCCATGGTAATCGATGATTGCTTGTTAACATTGCGCCATGAACAATGCCATGGTTACTACATTTACTACTTTAGTTCATCTATCCTACTACATTACCTTAGTATGTGTCCTACTACTACTTGCAGAATGACTATACCTAGATGAAGAATGTAACCATTTTTTAACTCAATGCTAGAATAGGGATACAGTACATGTGTGCAAGCAGATCAAGCTATAAGCAGGCAACATAAGTAAATAGGTTGTGGTTGTTTGTTGCTTTACTGGTAAATCAAAGTTGGCATGCAAGCATTTGGGGTCTTCTTTTTGGCTGTGATTGTTTGTCCCTGTGAGCTAATATGGTGAAGAATAGTTAAGATATAATATGGTGAGCTAATATGGTGAAGAATATATAATATGGTGAAGCATAGTTAACATAATTTTACCTTGCAACAGTGAAAGAGGATGAATTTTTAGTTTAATACTCTTTCCCTGTGAGCTAATATGGTGAAGAATAGTTAAGATATAAAACACATATATTCATATAAATGGACAAGTTTGTAAAAACAGGGGTCCATCCTTAACAATTCACATAGCACATAATTTACTGGCTGTAGCATTTAAGATGCTTATTTGGAATCAATATTCATATGTCTCATTTCTATATGTGGAGACTAAGTGTTGAATTTTCTGAATTCCAGACCGCCGCCGTCGACATCAACCTCAATCTCGTCTGCTGCTGATGGCGTGTATTTCACACGTTCGTTGGGCAACCCCAAGAGGAAGGTATGATGCGCACAGCAGCAAGTTTTCCCTCAGAAAGAAACCAAGGTTTATCGAACCAGGAGGAGCCAAGAAGCACGTTGAAGGTTGATGGCGGCGGGATGTAGTGCGGCGCAACACCAGGGATTCCGGCGCCAACGTGGAACCTGCACAACACAACCAAAGTACTTTGCCCCAACGAAACAGGGAGGTTGTCAATCTCACCGGCTTGCTGTAACAAAGGATTAACCGAATTGTGTGGAAGATGATTGTTTGCAAGAAAACAGTAAAAACAAGTATTGCGGCAGATTTGTATTTCGGTATTAAAAGAATGGACCGGGGTCCACAGTTCACTAGAGGTGTCTCTCCCATAAGATAAAAGCATGTTGGGTGAACAAATTACAGTCGGGCAATTGACAAATAGAGAGGGCATAACAATGCACATACATGGCATGATAAGTATAGTGAGATTTATTTGGGCATTACGACAAAGTACATAGACCGCCATCCAACTGCATCTATGCCTAAAAAGTCCACCTTCAGGTTATCATCCGAACCCCTTCCAGATATTAAGTTGCAAAGCAACGAGACAATTGCATTAAGTATGGTGCGTAATGTAATCAACAACTACATCCTCGGATATAGCGCCAATGTTTTATCCCTAGTGGCAACAACACAACACAACCTTAGAACTTTACATCACCGTCCCAGGTGTCAATGCGAGCATGAACCCACTATCGAGCATAAATACTCCCTCTTGGAGTTAAAAGCAAAAACTTGGCCAGTGCCTCTACTAGTAACGGAGAGCATGCAAGATCATAAACAACACATATGTAATAACTTGATAATTAACATAACATGGTATTCTCTATCCATCGGATCCCGACAAACACAACATAGAGTATTACAGATAGATGATCTTGATCATGTTAGGCAGCTCACAAGATCCAACAATGAAGCACAATGAGGAGAAGACAACCATCTAGCTACTGCTATGGACCCATAGTCCAGGGGTGAACTACTCACTCATCACTCCGGAGGCGACCATGGCGGTGTAGAGTCCTCCGGGAGATGAATCCCCTCTCCGGCAGGGTGCCGGAGGAGATCTCCGAGAATCCCCCGAGATGGGATCGGCGGCGGCGGCGTCTCGTAAGGTTTTCCGTATCGTGGTTTTTCGCATCGGGGGTTTCGCGACGGAGGCTTTAAGTAGGCGGAAGGGCAGAGTCGGGGGCTAACGAGGGGCCCACACCACGGGCGGCGCGGCCCCCTTGGCCGCGCCGCCTTGTGGTTTGGCCACCTCGTGGCCCCACTTCGTATGCTCTTCGGTCTTCGGAAGGTTCGTGGCGAAATAGGCCCCTGGGTCTTCGTTTCGTCCAATTCCGAGAATATTTCGTTACTAGGATTTCGAAACCAAAAACAGCAGAAAACAGGAACTGGCACTTCGGCATCTTGTTAATAGGTTAGTTCCAGAAAATGCACGAATATGACATAAAGTGTGCATAAAACATGTAGGTATCATCAATAATATGGCATAGAACATAAGAAATTATCGATACGTCGGAGACGTATCAAGCATCCCCAAGCTTAGTTCCGCTCGTCCCGAGCAGGTAAAACGATAACAAAGATAATTTCTGAAGTGATATGCCATCATAACCTTGATCATACTATTTGTAAACATATGTAGTGGATGCAGCGATCAAAACAATGGTAATGACATGAGTAAACAAGTGAATCATAAAGCAAAGACTTTTCATGAATAGTACTTCAAGACAAGCATCAATAAGTCTTGCATAAGTGTTAACTCATAAAGCAATAAATCAAAATAAAGGTATTGAAGCAACACAAAGGAAGATTAAGTTTCAGCGGTTGCTTTCAACTTATAACATGTATATCTCATGGATAATTGTCAACATAGAGTAATATAACAAGTGCAATATGCAAGTATGTAGGAATCAATGCACAGTTCACACAAGTGTTTGCTTCTTGGGGTAGAGAGAGATAGGTGAACTGACTCAACATAAAAGTAAAAAGAATGGTCCTTCAAAGAGGAAAGCATCGATTGCTATATTTGTGCTAGAGCTTTTATTTTGAAAACATGAAACAATTTTGTCAACGGTAGTAATAAAGCATATGAGTTATGTAAATTATATCTTACAAGTTGCAAGCCTCATGCATAGTATACTAATAGTGCCCGCACCTTGTCCTAATTAGCTTGGACTACCGGATCTTTGCAATGCACATGTTTTAACCAAGTGTCACAATGGGGTACCTCCATGCCGCCTGTACAAAGGTGTAAAGAGAAAGCTCGCATTTCGGATTTCTCGCTTTTGATTATTCTCAACTTAGACATCCATACCGGGACAACATGGACAACAGATAATGGACTCCTCTTTAATGCATAAGCATGTGGCAACAATTATTATTCTCATATGAGATTGAGGATATATGTCCAAGACTCGAAACTTCCACCATGAATCATGGCTTTAGTTAGCGGCCCAAAGTTCTTCTCTAACAATATGCATGCTCCAACCATTAAGGTGGTAGATCTCTTACTTCAGACAAGACGGACATGCATAGCAACTCACATGATATTCAACAAAGAATAGTTGATGGCGTCCCCAGAAACATGGTTATCGCACAACAAGCAACTCAATAAGAGATAAAGTGCATAAGTACATATTCAATACCACAATAGTTTTTAAGCTATTTGTCCCATGAGCTATATATTGCAAAGGTGAATGATGGAATTTTAAAGGTAGCACTCAAGCAATTTACTTTGGAATGGCGGATAAATACCATGTAGTAGGTAGGTATGGTGGACACAAATGGCATAGTGGTTGGCTCAAGTATTTTGGATGCATGAGAAGTATTCCCTCTCGATACAAGGTTTAGGCTAGCAAGGTTATTTGAAACAAACACAAGGATGAACGGTACAGCAAAACTCACATAAAAGACATATTGTAAACATTATAAGACTCCATACCGTCTTCCTTGTTGTTCAAAACTCAATACTAGATGTTATCTAGACTCTAGAGAAACCAAATATGCAAACCAAATTAGCAAGCTCTAAGTGTTTCTTCATTAATGGGTGCAAAGTATATGATGCAAGAGCTTAAATATGAGCACAACAATTTCCAAGTATCAAATTATCCAAGACATTTTAGAATTACTACATGTAGCATTTTCCAATTCCAACCATATAACAATTTAACGAAGAAGAAACTTCGCCATGAATACTATGAGTAGAGCCTAAGGACATATTTGTCCATATGCTACAGCGGAGCGTGTCTCTCTCCCATAAAGTGAATGCTAGGATCCATTTTATTCAAACAAAACAAAAACTAAAACAAACCGACGCTCCAAGCAAAGTGCATAAGATGTGACGGAATAAAAATATAGTTTCAGGGGAGGAACCTGATAATGTTGTCGATGAAGAAGGGGATGCCTTGGGCATCCCCAAGCTTAGACGCTTGAGTCTTCTTAGAATATGCAGGGGTGAACCACCGGGGCATCCCCAAGCTTAGAGCTTTCACTCTCCTTGATCATATTGCATCATACTCCTCTCTTGATCCTTGAAAACTTCCTCCACACCAAACTCGAAACAACTCATTAGAGGGTTAGTGCACAATAAAAATTCACATGTTCAGAGGTGACACAATCATTCTTAACACTTCTGGACATTGCATAAAGCTACTGGACATTAATGGATCAAAGAAATTCATCCAACATAGCGAAAGAGGCAATGCGAAATAAAAGGCAGAATCTGTCAAAACAGAACAGTCCGTAAAGATGGATTTTATTAGGCCACCAGACTTGCTGAAATGAAAATTCTCAAATTGAATGAAAGTTGCGTACATATCTGAGGATCATGCACGTAAATTGGCTTAATTTTCTGAGCTACCTACAGGGAGGTAGACCCAGATTCGTGACAGCAAAGAAATCTGGAACTCGCGCAGTAATCCAAATCTAGTACTTACTTTACTATCAAAGACTTTACTTGGCACAACAAAACTCAAAACTAAGATAAGGAGAGGTTGCTACAGTAGTAAACAACTTCCAAGACACAAATATAAAACAAAAATACTGGAGTAAAAACATGGGTTGTCTCCCATAAGCGCTTTTCTTTAACGCCTTTCAGCTAGGCGCAGAAAGTGTAACTCAAGTAACATCAAGAGACGAAGCATCAACATCATAATTTGTTCTAATAATAGAATCGTAAGGTAACTTCATTCTCTTTCTAGGGAAGTGTTCCATACCTTTCTTGAGAGGAAATTGATATTTAATATTACCTTCCTTCATATCAATAGTAGCACCAACGGTTCGAAGAAAAGGTCTTCCCAATATAATGGGGCAAGATGCATTGCATTCAATATCCAAGACAACAAAATCAACGGGGACAAGGTTATTGTTAACCATAATATGAACATTATCAACTTTCCCCAAAGGTTTCTTTTTAGCATTATCGGCGAGATTAACATCCGGATAACGAGTTTTTCAATGGTGGCAAGTCAAGCATATCATAGACTTTTTTAGGCATAACGAAATACTTGCACCAAGATCACATAAGGCATTACAATCAAAATCTTTGACTCTCATTTTAATGATGGGCTCCCAACCATCCTCTAGCTTTCTAGGAATAGAAGTTTCAAGTTTTAGTTTCTCTTCTCTAGCTTTTATGAGAGCATTTGTAATATGTTTTGTGAAAGCCAAGTTTACAGCGCTAGCATTGGGACTCTTAGCAAGTTTTTGCAAGAACTTTATAACTTCAGAGATGTGGCAATCATCAAAATCTAAATCATTACAATCTAAAGCAATGGGATTATCATCCCCAAGGTTGGAAAAAAATTTCAGCAGGTTTATCACGAGCGGTTTCAGCGGTTTTAGCGGTTTCGGGTAATTTTGCGCGCTTTGCACTAGGAGTAGAAGCATTGCCAACACCAATTATTTTACCATTGATAGTAGGAGGTGCAGCAACATGTGAATCATTAGCATTGCTAGTGGTGGTAATAGTCCAAACTTTAGCTACATTTTCCTTTTTAGCTAGTTTTTCATTTTCTTCTCTATCCCACCTAGCACGCAGTTCAGCCATTAATCTTATATTCTCATTAATTCTAACTTGGATGGCATTTGCTGTAGTAACAATTTTATTTTCAATATCCCTATTAGGCATAACTTTCGATTTCAAAAGATCAACATCGAAGCAAGACTATCAACTCTAGAAGCAAGAATATCAATTTTATTGAGCTTTTCCTCAACAGATTTGTTAAAAGCGAGTTTGTGTACTAATAAATTCTTTAAGCATAGCTTCAAGTCCAGGGGTGTATTCCTATTATTGTTGTAAGAATTCCCATAAGAATTAGCATAACCGTTACCATTATTATAAGGATATGGCCTATAGTTATTACTAGAATTGTTCCGATAAGCATTGTTGTTGAAATTATTATTTTTAATGAAGTTTACATCAACATGTTTTTCTTGGGCAACCAATGAAGCTAATGGAACATTATTAGGATCAACATTAGTCCTACCATTCACAAGCATAGACATAATAGCATCAATCTTATCATTCAAGGAAGAGGATTCTTCAACGAGAATTTACCTTCTTACCTTGTGGAGCTCTTTCCGTGTGCCATTCAGAGTAATTAATCATCATATTATCAAGAAGCTTTGTTGCTTCACCAAGAGTGATGGACATAAAGGTACCTCCAGCAGCTGAATCCAATAAATTCCGCGAAGAAAAATTTAGTCCTGCATAGAAGGTTTGGATGATCATCCAAGTAGTCGATCCATGGGTTGGGCAATTTTTAACCGAGAGATTTCATTCTTTCCCAAGCTTGAGCAACATGTTCATTATCCAATTGTTTAAAATTCATTATGCTACTCCTCAAAGATATAATTTTAGCAGGGGGATAATATCTACCAATAAAAGCATCCTTGCATTTAGTCCGAGGAATCAATACTATTCTTAGGCCGAGATAGCAACCAATCTTTAGCTCTTCCTCTTAATGAGAAAGGAAACAATTTTAATTTTATAATGTCACCATCTACATCTTTATACTTTTGCATTTCACATAGTTCAACAAAATTTATGAGATGGGCAGCAGCATCATCAGAACTAACACCAGAAAATTGCTCTCTCATAACAAGATTTAGTAAAGCGAGGTTTAATTTCAAAGAATTCTGCTGTAGTAGCAGGTGGAGCAATAGGTGTGCATAAGAAATCATTATTATTTGTGCTAGTGAAGTCACACAACTTAGTATTTTCAGGGTTGGCCATTTTAGCAGTAGTAAATAAAGCAAACTAGATAGAGTAAATGCAAGTATACTAATTTTTTTGTGTTTTTGATATAGCAAATAAGGCAGTAAATAAAGTAAAACTAGCAACTATTTTTTTTGTGTTTTGATATAATGCAGCAAACAAAGTAGTAAATAAAATAAAGCAAGACACAAACAAAGTAAAGAGATTGGGAAGTGGAGACTCCCCTTGCAGCGTGTCTTGATCTCCCCGGCAACGGCGCCAGAAAATATGCTTGATGGCGTGTATTTCACACGTTCGTTGGGAAACCCCAAGAGGAAGGTATGATGCGCACAGCAGCAAGTTTTCCCTCAGAAAGAAACCAAGGTTTATCGAACCAGGAGGAGCCAAGAAGCACGTTGAAGGTTGATGGCGGCGGGATGTAGTGCGGCGCAACACCAGGGATTCCGGCGCCAACGTGGAACCTGCACAACACAACCAAAGTACTTTGCCCCAACGAAACGGTGAGGTTGTCAATCTCACCGGCTTGCTGTAACAAAGGATTAACCGAATTGTGTGGAAGATGATTGTTTGCAAGAAAACGAGTAAAAACAAGTATTGCAACAGATTTGTATTTCAGTATTAAAAGAATGGACCGGGGTCCATAGTTCACTAGAGGTGTCTCTCCCATAAGATAAAAGCATGTTGGGTGAACAAATTACAGTCGGGCAATTGACAAATAGAGAGGCCATAACAATGCACATACATGGCATGATAAGTATAGTGAGATTTAATTGGGCATTACGACAAAGTACATAGACCGCCATCCAACTGCATCTATGCCTAAAAAGTCCACCTTCAGGTTATCATCCGAACCCCTTCCGGTATTAAGTTGCAAAGCAACAGACAATTGCATTAAGTATGGTGCGTAATGTAATCAACAACTACATCCTCGGACATAGCGCCAATGTTTTATCCCTAGTGGCAACAGCACAACACAACCTTAGAACTTTCCGTCATCTGTCCTGGGTGTCAATGCGGGCATGAACCCACTATCGAGCATAAATACTCCCTCTTGGAGTTAAAAGCAAAAACTTGGCCAGAGCCTCTACTAGTAACGGAGAGCATGCAAGATCATAAACAACACATATGTAATAACTTGATAATTAACATAACATGGTATTCTCTATCCATCGGATCCCGACAAACACAACATAGAGTATTACAGATAGATGATCTTGATCATGTTAGGCAGCTCACAAGATCCAACAATGAAGCACAATGAGGAGAAGACAACCATCTAGCTACTGCTATGGACCCATAGTCCAGGGGTGAACTACTCACTCATCACTCCGGAGGCGACCATGGCGGTGTAGAGTCCTCCGGGAGATGAATCCCCTCTCCGGCAGGGTGCCGGAGGAGATCTCCAGAATCCCCCGAGATGGGATCGGCGGCGGCGTCTCGGTAAGGTTTTCCGTATCGTGGTTTTTCGCATCAGGGGTTTCGCGACGGAGGCTTTAAGTAGGCGGAAGGGCAGAGTCGGGGGGCTAACGAGGGGCCCACACCACAGGGCGGCGCGGGCCCCCCCTTGGCCGCGCCGCCTTGTGGTTTGGCCGCCTTGTGGTTTGGCCACCTCGTGGCCCCACTTCGTATGCTCTTCGGTCTTCTGGAAGGTTCGTGGCGAAATAGGCCCCTGGGTCTTCGTTTCGTCCAATTCCGAGAATATTTCGTTACTAGGATTTCTGAAACAAAAAACAGCAGAAAACAGGAACTGGAACTTCGGCATCTTGTTAATAGGTTAGTTCCAGAAAATGCACGAATATGACATAAAGTGTGCATAAAACATGTAGGTATCATCAATAATATGGCATAGAACATAAGAAATTATCGATACGTCGGAGACGTATCAGCTGCCGCCTCCCCAAGACCGCCGCCGTCGTCAGCAACCTCAAGGTCGTCTGCTGCCGCCTCCCCCAGACCTCCGCCGTCGTCAGCAACCTCAAGGTCGTCGACGTCGCTGCTGTCTCCACAGGTGCGCCCCCTCTCCTCTGCCCCCTCTCCTCTCCCCCGAACCCCTCCCCTATCGTTGCTGCTGCACAGCCGTCGACCTGCTGCTCCTTCCTCCACCGAACGGCATGGAAGACACTGACAGTATCAGATTTCTCAAGTATAATAGCTACAGAATAATCCTGAAAAAATCTGGACCTGTTTGCATATATGCTGTGAAATGGCATATAAATGATGTGAAATGAGCTGAGTGTATCCTATGCATCTCTATGCTGTGAAATCTCTCTGCAGGTACACATTGAGTGTCCATGTTTCGCCGGAATGTCGATTAACTTCCGTTCCGGCGAATTTCGGGCACTCCGGCATGACCATTTTTAGCAAAGGTCATGCCGAATTTTCGCCGTGGATTTCCACCTAGTAGTGTTCAGATGGATTAGAATAGCAGGTCAATCAAACTAAGCTAGTAATACATCACAAAGGAATTAAACGGGAGATTCAGTTTAACACACAATACTGGCAAACCTGCAAATTGCATCATATATATCAAAGTAGGGAATAAAATCAAGACTACAGGATGTGGTACCAGCAATTCTGAGTCTATTGGTTGTATTAACAGTAAGTAGGCTAAATCTGTCAACGTTTATGTTTTTTACATCATTATTCATCATCCATTGCTAAAGAATGGCCAAATAAAATAAGTCTAGCTGCATGATAGTATACAAAATACAGGTAATAGGACAAAGATTTTCCCACTAGCTGTGGTAGGTTATTTGCATCAGATATGATAATAGCTAAAAGCAAAATGAATTAATCGCCTGCAGATTAAACGGTGATTATCAACTTTCCTTACATTGCACGATATGCCTAGAAAATACTACATGAAGTCAAGGAAACTAGTCCATACCTGATCAACACTATGTATAGCTTGTCGATGGAACTGATCCTAGGCGTGTTTGAAGCCGAGCTGTCACCGTAGGCAATAGATGCATCACCAGCATCCTCTCCCTTTTCTCCTTCAAAGAGATCTTCAGACATTTCTGCAGCGGCATCAGTCCGTGGCTTCTCTGTCTCTAGGCGGCGTTTTAACAAGCGCTTGGCTTCTTCAGCCTGGGTACCAGAAGAATTAGGTAATAAAGAAGGGATATGAAAAAGGTAGAATGAAGTATAAATGTGTGTAAGAATGTAATTACTGAAGAAGGGTTAAATTCTGACACTAAAAAAGAAAAAATCACTCCGTTGGATTAGAATACTGATGGAGTTGTTCCCTACATTCCTGTAGCACTGCATTTCAACATCACTGCTCCCTATATTCCTGTTTCTTCTATCTTTCTTTTGCTCTCAATACAATCTTAACACCCATGCTTGGATTCAGTTAACACCCAGGCTTGAATTCAATTATAGTTTGTAGACTTATTTTTGAGGATGATGAAACTGAAACAAATGCAAGTCTGTATAACTGAAACAAGTGCAATTCTGTAACTCTGTATAACTGAAACAGTTTTAACTCTGTTTACTAATATACTTTGGCTGCACGATTAGTTACTGGCTGTTTAATTGAGTAGTTCATTACTCATCATTATTGTGATAGTACTTTTGATGCTATTGTATGCTAGTTTGTGCAGTGCTAGGTAGATATAGCCAGCGATGTCGTCTTCTGCAGACCCCAACGAAGACGTTGACGGGTCTTCTCAGCGGAAGGTGGATGAGCACTACAGGCTCATGGTCTCGGATCAGCTGGAGGAACTTCCAGGCAGCGATGACGGGTCCTCGGAGGAGGGGGATGATGAGATGGACAACGATGGTGAGGATGAGAGGGCCGCTGCCGACGAGACCACCGACAGTGGTGTTGCCGGGGGTAGCTCGGATACTACTACCGAGGCCAAGAGGAAACGGAAGCAGCGGCGCCCAAACAGGGTCGGCACCACTCGCGACATAATCACCGCGGTGGACGCCAAGACCGGTCTTCCTACTGAGCCCAAGCACGTGGCGAAGGGGTACGGCCTCCAACTGGGAGCAATCCTTCGGGACGTCATCGACGTCAACGAGACGAAACTCCGAACCAAGAAGAAGCAGCATCTGCAGGCCCAACTCCTTGCGCGGCTGCACGCACGGTATGAGTTCCCTGTGGAATACAGGAACTAGGATCTCAAGGATAACATCGTGAACAAACGAGCCCTCTCTAAGTTCTCCAAGAACCTCAGCGGTTATAAAACCATGCTGAGGGGGATGCTTGGTGACAATGAGACTTGGGAAGAGATCCAGCGCCACTTCCCGCGGATGACGCTGGAGCAGTATAATAAATTCTTGGAAAACGAGGAGCTCGAGTACACCAAACGACAATCGACCTGGGGGAAGGAGCTGGGGGATAAGAACATCGGTCACCACAATCTCGGTTGCCGTGGCTTCGAAGGCAAGCAGCCGGTATGGGACAAGGAGGACCTGGCCTACATAAAGGCTGGCCTCGAGCCCCCTTTTGCCAAGTACAAAGACCCACTCTTCAGGGCATATCTCAGGTCCCAATACCATAGAGAATTGGCTGGGAAACGTGTCACGAAACCTGACGTGGTGTTGGGAGTTGAGTTGGTCGCCGACGCGAAGGTGATGGCACTAGAGAAAGCAGTGGTAAGCAATTTACCAGCTTATTAATTTGATACTGCTAACCAAGTCCATTACATTCTAAAATTGTTCATGTTACTTCTGGCAGTTGACGGAACAAGCAGCCGCCAAATCAGCTGGCTCCTCGTCCCAGACGTCGACGGGCAAAGTCCCGTGGGACACGCCTTTTATCAGGGGTCTGAACACCGTGAAGGCGCGGCCGCTTTTGGACAAGCCCCACCGTGTCCCCGGCGCCGGAGGAGGTCGCAAGCTTGCCGACTATGGCTTGGACGTGCCCGCAAGCACTAAGGAGTCGCGCCAGGCGCAGAAGGACCGGGAGCACGAGGCTCTTCTGAAAAAGGTGGCCGGCTTGGAAACAACCATGGAGCAACGCGTCAGTGCCGAGGTTCGAGCAACGAGTCGATGCCGAGGTTCAGCAACGCGTCGGTGCCGAGGTTGCTAGCAAGGTCGATGACGCGCTGGCCAACAGGGTCAATGAAATCATCCCCGATCTTGTGCTATCGATGAAGAATTACTTCGCCGGCGGCCAAAGGGACCGATGCCGGTTATCAGCCTAGGCGCCGACAACTCGGACAACCGGCCTCCAACTAGACACGCTCAATGCACACCCAACTTGGTGACTCCACCCGCCGGCAATGTCGGCGCTAGAGAGGATTCGCCGGACCTGGGGGCCACGGTACTAGCCCCTCGGTCACCCGCACGCCCGGCCTCGGTCCTTCAACGCGAGCCGAGCTCGACGCCCTCACGGTAATTAATTTAGTCTCTCAAGCTCTACAAATTAGTTACTTTGTCGTCGCCCCTCTCGACCTACACATGTTTTCACAGGAGAACGCGACTCCTTGCACCTTGCTACCGAATGTGGACAACAAGTTGAAGGGCTGTAGCGAGCGGCGAGTGTCATCCTCGCCAACACGGCGGATTTTCCACTGCGTCAGGATGGATGATAGCGTGAGCCGGGTTCGCGTGAACCGGTCGTTACCGGGATGCCAAGACCTCCATCCTCCTTATCAACCCCCGGAAACGGAAACCCCGCTCACTCTCGGGGACCTCAAGAATCACATCCTTCTATGGCCGAAAGCCCTAATTCGGCTGAACACCGCCGCCTCGGGTTCGGAGGCAAGCTATGGCATGGTCACTCCTCGGGATGCGACGGCTGCCCCGAGTCCTCCACCGGCTGGTGGTCCTTTTGGGCCCGATAGCCAGCCCGACCGTCGGCCCGAGAGTCGGCACGGCAACGCGTTGGACATCGATCAAGCTCCAATCGATACGTTCATCGCTGAGATGGAGGGCGAGGGGGTTTCTCCTTACAAGCCACCCGCCGATCGTACGCTAAAGAAGAAGTTGTTCCTTTCACAAGAAACTCCCGAGCAGGAAGACACTACCGCCTTCACCGCTCCACCCCGAGTAGGGCTTACCCCGAGGACACTCCTTGGTGCGACCACGGAGGGTATGAAACAAAACGCCACTCCCGATTGCAGGTAAGAAGAAGGCCGGGAAGCGGAAGAAGTCCGGAGATGTTGCCGCAAGCAAGAAAGTGGTTAATGACAAGTTGCCGACCGCGTGGAGGAAGATGCATCACATAGGCCAGCCTATGCTGCCGGCACACATTGTCCAGCAGGTGACGCCGGATATGAGGAGCTTGCATGATGCTGTTCTAATGAAGGAGGACCTACTTCTTCGAGATAGAAATCCCTCGTACCCGGTTTTGACGGCGAAGGTGCCCACTGGCTTTGGCTTTGTCACCACATACCCTGCGGACTTGATGTTCATTCGATATGAAGACATCTTCAGGCTCTTGAACATGCAACAACTCGACCGAAACTTGGTCCGCCTCCTATCGCTCAGCATGGCGCACGATATCGCCATGGAGAACACAGCGCACATCGCTATCATGGACCCCTTCTACATGACTCCAGCTGTCTTCCGTAACGAACAAGCGTTTCTAGCGAAGTACATCAAGGATTTCTTGGTGTTAAACAAGGATAAGAAATGCTTTGTCATACCATATTTCCGCGAGTAAGTATTTGGTTACTAGAGTACCCTCTATTACATTCTTTCATGAATTTCCTTCATAGTTGATCGAGTATGATGGTTTATTTCCATTTTGCGCAGATTCAAGTACTCGCACCCTCCTCCTCTTTTACCCGTATCATTCGGATGTCGGTTACCTCGACTCCGGGCTTGATACGGACAAGGACTTCACCGACCTTAAGTCTACACTTGATAAAGCCCTCGGCGGCTTCATAGCCGAGGTTGGCATCGACAAAATCAGGCATGAGAAGAAAGTGAAAGGTTGCTATGTGTGCAACCACATAACCAAGTTCCCCTGCCTCAAGCAATCGGCGCATGACAATGGGATGGAGGCCTGGTTTGCCATCCTACAGATGAGGTCGATTGTAAGGTCTCAGAACGATCTCTTGTTGCCATCCAGTCTTCAGCGGATGTTCGTGAACATGTCGGACACCACCGATGAAAACGTGAGAGCCGAGTTCCGTGCCATCCAGCGGACCATTTGCACAATACTCTGGAGGGATGTCTGCGGTAATGGTGGCTTGTTCCACTATGGTCCCGAACTTTCTAAGGCCGAGATAGAAGGCCGATTAGAAGATGGATGTGACGACAGAACATTCAACACGCTCGAGGGCATCCGTCCCTTCCCGCCGAAGCCTACTTGACTCAAACACTTTAGTCCTTTGCAAATGTTAGTCATAAAATTACTTAAGTAATTTCCATGCTTTTTCTTTGCACTACTCTATGTTATATCTCTCTCTACTAATGTACTAACAACTTTCATTTCTTTTTTCTGTGTTTGCATAGATGACGTACTATGTCGTCTACCACGGCCGGGTTCCTGGAGTCTACGAGGACTGGGAAGACTGTAGGAGGCAGGTGTGATGCCCCGGAACCGGTACCATGAGGATCCCAGCGAACCCGCCGAAATCCGCACGATATCGATTCAGAGACGCCCTCCGACACGACGTGCGCGACGAATCACACACGTGATGCCAGAGGAATTAACACGAGCGGTAACATTACAACAGGATTACAATAGAGCCCACAAGAAACATATATTACAAGAACGACTCCAACGAGTCAAGATACAAATATACAATACAAAGATCCATCATATAGAAGATCGAATACGTCCGAGTATGGAAAAGATACAAATTGGACTAAGAGTCCTGAAGATAACCAGTGGCGTCCATAACCCTGCCCAGGCCAAGCCGGAAGGGTAACCTTGCTAGCGTCGTCTTCATCGAACATATCTTCATACCTGCCCGGTTATATCCCGTAGAAGCAGCAATAAGTACGGGTCCGTACTTAACAAGACTTCAAGACGTATAAGCATTCGTCAACCAGTCGTCCTTTGTACTTGAGGCACGCAGGGGACTTAGAGGACGCAAGAGGAACGCCATGGACAATATGGTGGAGTTAAGCGGCAGCGCAAGCACTAAAAACCTATAGAGACACTCTACAACATTCGTCTAATCAGAGAAGATGAGAGAGCGCATAAACTAACAGTTCTATACTCCGCAAACATAACACAGCCGATGTGTTCCCCCCTCGCCAGGAGGTACTTACAAAGGCACTCACCCGGTTGTCAAGTTTTAACCATTTATTAGTGAAGTTGTGCTAACTTACTAAGCAAGTTATTATTAATAAACAACAGGTGTAAGTTGTCTATGATCGAGTCATACAACTCCAAGTCGTCCATAACCGCGGACACGGCTTATCGATAAGATTGTAACCCTGCAGGGGTGCCCAAATGTGCCCACACGCACGATCAACCCACTTACGACAGGTGGATATCACGACACGCACTCTCCTTCACTACAACAATGTCCAGGAAGCCACCTAACTAAGTTAACCCGTATCGAAGTCCGGCCGTGCTCCGAAGCGGACTTAGCTGTTTGCGTCTACGGCTAAGAGGATCGAGCCCACTAGAGGATGACCTCTTAACAATACGTACCGCAACCTACGAGCATGCAAGAGGCAACGGGGTTACAAGGCACTCACGGCTTCCCCAAAAGTAACATCATATCATCTGACCACAAAGAAACATGCTTGCACGCCCGAGAGAAACAAACAAACATTCAAACTAGTTGTGGCCACTGGACAAAGCTGTAGATTCCGGCAGTGGTCGAGGGGAGACCCGGTAAGCATACCCACGTGTGGTTAGAGCGCTCAGTCTCGGAACAGATAACAGGAACTCGGGTCCTAAGTTATTTAGGAAACACAAGTGAGCCGTCACAAAACAAGCAACTGACCCACCGATGCCTCCGCTAAACAATTACCAACAACTAAAGTAACCATGATTCTTCCCAACATATAACCAGATAAGATAGCAGTAACGGTAACAAGATATAAACAGCACTAGCATGCACTACGACTCGCAAGGCAGACCCGATAACCAAACAATAGCCGTGGGAGGTGATGGTGGCAATATGGGCTGCTTGAGGTAACAAGTGGAAAGGACACGTGACAAGAACGCAACTTAAGGATAGCAAGAGGGAGAAGGCAAAATAAAATAGGTGAGCGACTCCTGCAGGGACGGGAGTATAGGGGAAAATGCTTGCTCGTTAAAGCTTGCCGAGGGACAACCGGAGAACTTGTCGTATCTCACCGCACCACTTCGTGATCCTATCCGCGAAGAAGCAAAGTGCTACAACAACCAATGGATGCACATCTTACTACTACGGCAAAAGAATCAGCATGAACATGATATGATATGCATGGCATGGCAAACATGATGCGGCGATGCAACTTATCCAATTTAAGCGGAATCGGAGTCCGGACAAACAATTATTAGGTTCGTGTTATTTTTCTACCCCGCATATTAAATGTTGATTAGCATGGCATAAACATGGCATGGGTGCGCTACGCAAAATTAAATGGAACCGGGATAAGATAACAATCCCGCACAATTCCATATTTAATTATTTAGTGAATTGCTATTTAACCCCGAACAACCACATATGCGGTGCAACATGTATGAATGATGTTGATGCACATGATAAGAGATGCAACAAGATATATGCACATTTAGAAAATAGGTATAGGTTTGGTTAGGGTTTAGGTCTCACGGTATCGGAACAAGGATGTTCGCCGGGTTCGGGTTCGGGTTCGGAGAGGAAGAAGATGAATCCGGGGTCTTTGCCTTCGGATCCGGGAAGGAGACCTTGATGTTCCAGCTGCAATTGTCAACGAAGAACTTGAATTGATGCCGGTGGTCTTCGGGTTCCATGTAGAAGATCTTCGGGTTCGTAGCATCGCCATCACCGCAGTACCTCAACCCCACAAACATTGCAACAACAATACAACTATGGAGTTGTACCAGTAGCATCACTCCACACGCAGCACCACGGCATCACCAACATGAGCACATGGCCAACTCCAACTCCCACTCCAACAGAAACATCACCACATTAGCAAACCAACACATCGATCAGCAGACAACACCGAGAAAACTGAGTAGCTGCGCGGGGTCAAATTGCAACGCTGCAGCGAGCAGAGGAGCCACGCTCGCATGCGGACCAGAAGGCATGAAGAACTGCTCCTGCAGCACACCTGCGAGGTGCAGGCTGAGGAGGGCGTGGTCGCCGGCAAGGGAGACTAGGCGCGCAGACGAGGGGGCCTGGAAGCGAAGGCGAACTCGGAACCGCGGCGAGCTGCAGGGCGGCCAGGAGGCGACGCGCAGGGGCGGAGGATGGAGAGGCGGGGCCACGCGCGGCGGGAAACAGGTGGTGGAGGCGCTCGAGCTTGCGTAGGAGGCGGTGGCCGGTGCAAGGGAGAGCTGGGCGAGGGCGGCGCGCAAGGAGGAGCCCGTGGCGGTACTGGAGGTGGACGCGGGAGGCATGGCGGCGCGCTGCAGGAGGACATCTGCCGGCCGGGGAAGAGCAGGGCGAGCGGCGGCTGCCGGCGGCGAGCGGGAGGAGCGGGCCGCGTCTCGCGCTCGTGACTGCGAGCGAGAAAGGGGAGCGACGGGGTCGGGCTCTGCGTGCGGGGGAGAGCGCAGAGAGGAGAGGTGGGGTGGGGGACTTGATTGCGTTTTGAATAGAGAAAGAGGGGGTGGCTGCAAAATGCCAGAGGAGGGGGAAGTTGGTCGGTGGGAACCCTAGGGTTCCTGCCGGCCGGGCTGAATGGCCTTGCTGGGCCGTCGACTGGGCCTGGGTTTGGCCTGGTCGGCTGGGAGGTCTTCTCCCTTTTTTTTATTTAAAACTGTTTTCTGTTTTATTTTTCTGATTGGTTTTAAAAGTTTTAAAAATAGTTTTGGTACCATAAAATTACTAGAAAAATATGGATTTACTTTTGGGATGAAAAGGAGAGAATACTTTTGGCAATAAAATAATGTTTTAATAAAATAACTTTGCGAACAAAATATGCATGATGCTTATGATTATGCACAAAAGAAAATAACAAAGAAATCTAATAGGGGTGCTACCCTGGGCCGTTACAATCGACGCCACTAACAAGGAACCTCGCCCCGAGGTTCCACGTCAAGCCAAGGGGGAGTTGGTTAAACTATCGAGTCTTCTTGTACCATGTTAACAACACCCGACCTCGAGGTGGAACCTTCTTCTGGCGAAGTGTTGATCTTCTCGACACCACTAACAAGGAGTCTTGCTCTCGCTTGGGCGGTCGACACCACCAACAAGAAGACGTTGTTCCTCTGTTGATGATGCGCTTCTGTCGGATCCTCCGAAGATCGGACCTAATAGGTTAGGGGAAAAGATCGTCCAACCCGCGTAGAAGCCTAAGACTCAGAGAACTCAGATAAGAGAGAAGACTCAAAACACGTAAAGGTAAGAGGAGAAAGAATATAGGTAAGGAGAAAAAATCAGAGCTAGTCAGATCTATCCAACGAATTTTCAGAAAATAGTTTTGACACTAGACACAACGTCCGTTGGCAAGGTTATCCTACAGGCTGGACTAGTGGGGTACCGTCAACCTGAGGCTCTGATACCAACTTGTGACGCCCCGGAACCGGTACCATGAGGATCCCAGCGAACCCGCCAAAATCCGCACGATATCGATTCAGAGACGCCCTCCGACACGACGTGCGCGACGAATCACACACGTGATGCCAGAGGAATTAACACGAGCGGTAACATTACAACAGGATTACAATAGAGCCCACAAGAAACATATATTACAAGAACGACTCCAACGAGTCAAGATACAAATATACAATACAAAGATCCATCATATAGAAGATCGAATACGTCCGAGTATGGACAAGATACAAATTGGACTAAGAGTCCTGAAGATAACCGATGGCGTCCATAACCCTGCCCAGGCCAAGCCGGAAGGGTAACCTTGCTAGCGTCGTCTTCATCGAACATATCTTCATACCTGCCCGGTTATATCCCGTAGAAGCAGCAATAAGTACGGGTCCGTACTTAACAAGACTTCAAGACGTATAAGCATTCGTCAACCGATCGTCCTTTGTACTTGAGGCACGCAGGGGACTTAGAGGACGCAAGAGGAACGCCATGGACAATATGGTGGAGTTAAGCGGCAGCGCAAGCACTAAAAACCTATAGAGACACTCTACAACATTCGTCTAATCAGAGAAGATGAGAGAGCGCATAAACTAACAGTTCTATACTCTGCAAACATAACACAGCCGATGTGTTCCCCCCTCGCCAGGAGGTACTTACAAAGGCACTCACCCGGTTGTCAAGTTTTAACCATTTATTAGTGAAGTTGTGCTAACTTACTAAGCAAGTTATTATTAATAAACAACAGGTGTAAGTTGTCTATGATCGAGTCATACAACTCCAAGTCGTCCATAACCGCGGACACGGCTTATCGATAAGATTGTAACCCTGCAGGGGTGCCCAAATGTGCCCACACGCACGATCAACCCACTTACGACAGGTGGATATCACGACACGCACTCTCCTTCACTACAACAATGTCCAGGAAGCCACCTAACTAAGTTAACCCGTATCGAAGTCCGGCCGTGCTCCGAAGCGGACTTAGCTGTTTGCGTCTACGGCTAAGAGGATCAGAGCCCACTAGAGGATGACCTCTTAACAATACGTACCGCAACCTACGAGCATGCAAGAGGCAACGGGGTTACAAGGCACTCACGGCTTCCCCAAAAGTAACATCATATCATCTGACCACAAAGAAACATGCTTGCACGCCCGAGAGAAACAAACAAACATTCAAACTAGTTGTGGCCACTGGACAAAGCTGTAGATTCCGGCAGTGGTCGAGGGGAGACCCGGTAAGCATACCCACGTGTGGTTAGAGCGCTCAGTCTCGGAACAGATAACAGGAACTCGGGTCCTAAGTTATTTAGGAAACACAAGTGAGCCGTCACAAAACAAGCAACTGACCCACCGATGCCTCCGCTAAACAATTACCAACAACTAAAGTAACCATGATTCTTCCCAACATATAACCCGATAAGATAGCAGTAACGGTAACAAGATATAAACAGCACTAGCATGCACTACGACTCGCAAGGCAGACCCGATAACCAAACAATAGCCGTGGGAGGTGATGGTGGCAATATGGGCTGCTTGAGGTAACAAGTGGAAAGGACACGTGACAAGAACGCAACTTAAGGATAGCAAGAGGGAGAAGGCAAAATAAAATAGGTGAGCGACTCCTGCAGGGACAGGAGTATAGGGGAAAATGCTTGCCTGTTAAAGCTTGCCGAGGGACAACCGGAGAACTTGTCGTATCTCACCGCACCACTTCGTGATCCTATCCGCGAAGAAGCAAAGTGCTACAACAACCAACGGATGCACATCTTACTACTACGGCAAAAGAATCAGCATGAACATGATATGATATGCATGGCATGGCAAACATGATGCGGCGATGCAACTTATCCAATTTAAGCGGAATCGGAGTCCGGACAAACAATTATTAGGTTCGTGTTATTTTTCTACCCCGCATATTAAATGTTGATTAGCATGGCATAAACATGGCATGGGTGCGCTACGCAAAATTAAATGGAACCGGGATAAGATAACAATCCCGCACAATTCCATATTTAATTATTTAGTGAATTGCTATTTAACCCCGAACAACCACATATGCGGTGCAACATGTATGAATGATGTTGATGCACATGATAAGAGATGCAACAAGATATATGCACATTTAGAAAATAGGTATAGGTTTGGTTAGGGTTTAGGTCTCACGGTATCGGAACAAGGATGTTCGCCGGGTTCGGGTTCGGGTTCGGAGAGGAAGAAGATGAATCCGGGGTCTTTGCCTTCGGATCCGGGAAGGAGACCTTGATGTTCCAGCTGCAATTGTCAACGAAGAACTTGAATTGATGCCGGTGGTCTTCGGGTTCCATGTAGAAGATCTTCGGGTTCGTAGCATCGCCATCACCGCAGTACCTCAACCCCACAAACATTGCAACAACAATACAACTATGGAGTTGTACCAGTAGCATCACTCCACACGCAGCACCACGGCATCACCAACATGAGCACATGGCCAACTCCAACTCCCACTCCAACAGAAACATCACCACATTAGCAAACCAACACATCGATCAGCAGACAACACCGAGAAAACTGAGTAGCTGCGCGGGGTCAAATTGCAACGCTGCAGCGAGAAGAGGAGCCACGCTCGCATGCGGACCAGAAGGCATGAAGAACTGCTCCTGCAGCACACCTGCGAGGTGCAGGCTGAGGAGGGCGTGGTCGCCGGCAAGGGAGACTAGGCGCGCAGACGAGGGGGCCTGGAAGCGAAGGCGAACTCGGAACCGCGGCGAGCCGCAGGGCGGCCAGGAGGCGACGCGCGAGGGCGGAGGATGGAGAGGCGGGGCCACGCGCGGCGGGAAACAGGTGGTGGAGGCGCTCGAGCTTGCGTAGGAGGCGGTGGCCGGTGCAAGGGAGAGCTGGGCGAGGGCGGCGCGCAAGGAGGAGCCCGTGGCGGTACTGGAGGTGGACGCGGGAGGCATGGCGGCGCGCTGCAGGAGGACGTCTGCCGGCCGGGGAAGAGCAGGGCGAGCGGCGGCTGCCGGCGGCGAGCGGGAGGAGCGGGCCGCGTCTCGCGCTCGTGACTGCGAGCGAGAAAGGGGAGCGACGGGGTCGGGCTCTGCGTGCGGGGGAGAGCGCAGAGAGGAGAGGTGGGGTGGGGGACTTGATTGCGTTTTGAATAGAGAAAGAGGGGGGTGGCTGCAAAATGCCAGAGGAGGGGGAAGTTGGTCGGTGGGAACCCTAGGGTTCCTGCCGGCCGGGCTGAATGGCCTTTGCTGGGCCGTCGACTGGGCCTGGGTTTGGCCTGGTCGGCTGGGAGGTCTTCTCCTTTTTTTTTATTTAAAACTGTTTTCTGTTTTATTTTTCTGATTGGTTTTAAAAGTTTTAAAAATAGTTTTGGTACCATAAAATTACTAGAAAAATATGGATTTACTTTTGGGATGAAAAGGAGAGAATACTTTTGGCAATAAAATAATGTTTTAATAAAATAACTTTGCGAACAAAATATGCATGATGCTTATGATTATGCACAAAAGAAAATAACAAAGAAATCTAATAGGGGTGCTACCCTGGGCCGTTACAGCAGGTCCACCGTTTCAGCGGCAACAGCTACAAGGGGTACACCACTTTGGAGGAGGCGGAAACTCGATACGCCAACTTTCGAGCGGGACAGAGGAGGGAGATGTGGAGGACCCCTTTCATCGTGATGCTGCTTGCCGCCACCGTCTCTCTAGTTTATTATGTCATTGTTGTTTAGCTAGGTCATCGACTAGACTTATATGTATTTATGTATCATATCTAAACTTGTGTTATTAATGCATGCATGTTATGAACATTTGGGACTTTCTATATAACTGTGTATTCTGTGTGTATTCTGTGTATTCTGTGTATTCTGGTGTATACTGTGTATTCTGTGTGTATATTTCAGTTTTATTTTTATAATCCTGTAATCAATACCACCGGCGCCCCTAAACTGTACCCCTGGCGAAATTGAAATCGCCAGCGCTGCAGCAGATTACCCCCGGCGAATTTGCAAACCGCCTGTGCTAAGTCATTACCGCCGGCGATTCGGGGAAAGCGCCGGGGATAACGGCAGTTACCACCGGCGATTTGGAAAACGCCGGCGATAAGACATTACCACCGGCGAGGTGATCGCCGGCGAATGCGAAAACACCGGTGGTAAGGCATTTTGGGACGCCGGCGGTAAGGCATTTCCTAGTAGTGTTCCCCAGGTTGTTATCTAACTTTCATTAGTTGAACACTTTTCGAGCTGAGCAGCGGAAGAATTTCTTAAAAATCGATTACTGTACTGCTGTCAAGTTTGATGAATTTCTGCTGCTTTGTGTTTATGTGACTCTTTTAGTTTTCATTCTCTTGTTTTTGCTTTGTTTCTTTCCTAAAACACAAAAAGACCAAAAATATTTCTTTTGTTTTCTCTTTACCACTTGTTCATTTTGGTTTCTTGCTTTTATTTTGCTTTGTTTGCTATCGTTGGTTTGCTATAAGAAAATCCAAAAAGATTTTGCTTTGTTTGCTTGTTTCCTTTTGTTCTTGTTTCCAATTCGAAAACGCCAAAAATATTTGCTGTTCTTCTTTGGTTTTGTAAAGTTCATTATGAGTTCAATGGTCTTCGGTGGCGGGAGCTTGGTTTTCATTCCATATTATTCAAGCTACACAAGTGAAAGGCAATAATGACGATCTACGACAATTCGACTGTGGTGAGAGGCTGGTATGAACTCTACTTGTTTTCATTTTTGTACATATACTCATCCATGTGAGCATGCTTAGTTGGTTCATGTGAGGTATATGTCATTTAAGAAAGTCTAGTAGTTCATGATCTCTCATGCTTAGCTCCAATTTATTAATATAAGTAGCATGTCATAAATATTTGCTTGCATTGATTTATTCATAGATAGGTATGACATTGTGGTATCCTCCTCTGAATAATTCGCTTGAATCAACTTGGCACATGCTCACGCATGCATATGACTGAACAAGAAGTCAATTAAGCTTCGATGATTTACTTTACCTCAGAGTTCTTGTATCACTTTTATGCCTCCGTTAATTTATTTTGTCGCAAGCATGATTATGACGATTCTTGCTCTCTTGATTGTCGCTTCCCGGCCTATCGCTAGCCTTCACTTGTACCGAGCGGGAACGCTGCTCGTGCTTCCAAACCCCTGAAAACCAAGTTATTCCAGAGTGTCCACCATAAATACCTATGCATGGCATTTCAAACCATTCCAAGTAAATTCTCATGTGCTACCTTTAAACCTTCAAAATGCTTCTCAATTTGTGTCAATGTTTTATAGCTCATGAGGAAGTATGTGGTGTTTATCTTTCAATCTTGTCATTTACTCCTGACAGACTTTCATAATGGACTAGTGGCATATCCGCTTATCCAATAATTTTGCAAAAAGAGCTGGCAACGGGGTTCCCAACCCCAATTAATCAACTTTCATTAATAATTCTCTTCACATGTTTTGCCCTGATTTATCAGTAAGCAACATAATTTGCAAATAGACACTCCACCATGGTATGAGATTGTTGGAAGGCACCCGAGGATTCGGCTAGCCATGGCTTGTGTAAGCAAAGGTTGGGGGGAGTGCCATCCATAATAAAACTAAAGTACGTGTGTAAACAAAAGAGAAGAGGGATGATTTACCTTGCTGGTAGAGATAACGTCCTTCATGGGAGCCGCTCTTGAAAGTCCGGTTGACGAGGTAGTTAGAGTACCCACTATCATTCGTTGACAACAACAAACACCTCTCAAAATAATTTTACTCCTGTTTTACAAATGAAAAGCTCTAGCACATGTTAATCCCTGCTTCCCTCTGCGAAGGGTCAATCTTTTATTTTTACATTGAGTCTCCATCCTTTCTTTGAGCACTTTCTTGAGAGCACAACTGTCATTCTTCGTATAATATGCTTGTCCCAAAATGTGATTAACTGTGGTATAACTTTGATGCTTTTATCTTTGATAATCTCTAATTCCAATCTTTCCATGAACTTCAAAGGTGCCCGAGCATTTATGTTTTGCTGTACAAATACGGGCAAGCGAGATACCACTTTATCATATCCTTTATGAACATTACAATCCTGCTGATAAACATGATTCATGATGCTTATTGTTAATTTGTTGGTACCTTTTCCATGATTGACATAGCTATTAGATGATTTTATTTGCATGTATCTTATTATGAATTGCTTAAGTACTTGCCATATCATGAGAATATTTACATCATATGAACAAGTGTGTTCGTGAAAGTTCTTTTATCGCACTCAGTTGTTAACTGAATTGCTTGAGGACAAGCAATAAGCTAAGCTTGGGGGAGTTGATACGTCCAAAACGTATCTACTTTCCCGAACACTTTTGCTATTGTTTTGCCTCTAATTTGTGTATTTTGGATACAACTAACACGGACTAACGCCTGTTTTCGGCAGAATTGCCCCGGTGTCTCGTTTTTGTGCAGAAATTCAACTTTCAGTAAAATCCTCGGAATTTATGTCGAAGGGCTTATTTTTCCAGAAGAATCACAGAGCCAGAAGGGCAGGCCTGGGGGAGGCCCAGGGCCCCCACACACTAGGCCGGCACGGCCTGGAGGGGGGGCGCGCCTCCCTACTGTGTGGCCCCCTCGGCCATCCTCTGACGCCCTCCTCTGGACTACTTAAGGGTTTCGATCTAAAAACGCGAGACGGGAAGTCAAAGTCGCCAGAAACCATCCAGTACGCCGCCACCGTCGCGAAACTCCGTCTCGGGACCAGAAACTCCGTCGGGACGGGGAATTGGAGGAGATCATCACCATCATCACCACCGACGCCTCTCCATCGACCAGCCATGTTTCCCCCATCCATGTGTGAGTAATTCCCCCGCTGTAGGCTGAAGGGGATGGTAGGGATTGTATGAGATTGGTCATGTAATAGCATAAGATTGTTAGGACATAGTGCCTAGTGTCCGTAATTGGTACTTTTATGATACTGTTGCAACTTGTTATGCTTAATGCTTGTCACTAGGGCCCGAGTGCCATGATCTCAGATCTGAACATGTTATCAATTCATGATGATATTCATTGCTTTATGATCTTACCTGCAAGTTGTATACACGTATTGTTGTCCGGAACCCGAGGCCCAAAGTGACAGAAATTGGGACAACCGAAGGGGAAGGCGATGATATGAGGATCACATGTGTTCACGGAGTGTTAATGCTTTGCTCCGGTGCTCTACTAAAAGGAGTACCTTAATTTCCAGTAGATTCCCTAGAGGCCCGGCTACCACCGGCTGGTAGGACAAAAGATGTTGTGCAAGTTTCTCATTGCGAGCACGTACGACTAAATATGGAACACATGCCTATTGATTGATTAGTACTTGGATACCGTTTTATTATTATCTGCAAATGCCCTGCCTTGATTGTTACATGAGTTTCTCTCATCCATGCAACGCCCGTTCATCCATCCATGTGCCTACAGTATTTTAATACTGCTGTTTATTATAATCACTACTGCTGTCTTTGTTACACTGCTGCTATTATTTCACTACTGCCACTGCTATAAAACTGTTACTACTGATAAACTATTGCGAGCAAGTCTGTTTCCAGGTGCAGCTGAATTGACAACTCCGCTGTTAAGGCTTTCAATTATTCTTTGTCTCCCCTTCTGTCGAATCAATAAATTGGGTTTTACTTCCCGCGAAGACTGTTGCGATCCCCTATACTTGTGGGTCATCATTCATCCTCTCTCTTTCTTCTGTCGTAGCCGGACCTTGAGTCTTACTCAAAACCTTACCTGGCAACATAGGCAAGAACCCGTTCTTGCTTTCATCCATTCTAAACTTCTTTAGAATCTTGTCCAGGTATGTACTCCGTGAAAGCCCTATTAGGCGTCTTGATCTATCTCTATAAATCTTGATGCCTAAAATGTACGCTGCTTCACCAAGGTCTTTCATTGAAAAACACTTATTCAAATAACCTTTAACACTGCTTAGTAGTTCTATATCATTCCCAATTAATAATATGTCATCTACATATAATATCAGGAACGCTACAGAGCTCCCACTCACTTTCTTGTAAATACAGGCCTCACCATGAGTCCGTATAAACTCGAAGTCTCTGATCACCGTATCAAATCGTCGGTTCCAACTTCGGGATGCTTGCTTCAGTCCATAAATGGAGCGCTGAAGTTTGAATACCTTGTCAGCATTTTTAGGATCGACAAAACCTTTGGGTTGTACCATATACAACTCTTCCTCAATGTCACCATTAAGGAACACCGTTTTGACATCCATCTGCCAAATCTCATAATCGAAAAATGCAGCTATTGCTAACAAAATCCTCACGGACTTTAGCTTCGCTACGAGGTGAGAAAGTCTCATCGTAGTCAACTCCTTGAATTTGTCGGAAACCCTTTGCGACAAGTCGAGCTTTATAGACAGTAATATTACCATCAGCATCTGTTTTTCTTTTGAAGATCCATTTTTTCTCGACAGCCTTGCGGCTATCAGGTAAGTCTACCAAAGTCCATACTTGGTTATCATACATGGATCCCATTTCTGATTTCATGGCTTCTTGCCATTTGTTGGAATCTAGGCTCATCATTGCTTCTTCATACGTCGCAGGGTCTTCATCATTGTTGTCCACAATCATGACATTTAGACAGGGATCATACCAATCAGGAGTGGTACGTTCCCTCGTCGATCTGTGAGGTTCAGTAGCTTCCTCGTTCGAAGTTTCATGATCATCATCATTTTGCTTCCTCTCCTATCGGTGCAGGCTGCGCAGGAACATCTTCCGGCACTGCGCTACCCTGATCTATGAGAGAAGGTTCATCAACCTCGTCGAGTTCTACTTTCCTTCCAGTCACTTCTTTAGTGAGAAAATCCTTCTCAAGAAAGGATCCGTTCTTGGCAACAAAGATTTTGCCTTCGGATCTGTGATAGAAAGTGTACCCAATTGTTTCTTTAGGGTATCCTATGAAGACGCATTTCTTCGCTTTGGGTTCTAGCTTGTCAGGTTGTAACTTCTTTACATAAGCTTCGCAACCCCAAACTTTAAGGAACGATAGCTTAGGTTTCTTCCCAAACCACAATTCATACGGTGTCATTTCAACGGATTTTGATGGTGCCCTTTTAAAGTGAATGCGGTTGTCTCTAATGCATAACCCCAAAAAGATAATGGCAAATCAGTAAGAGACATCATAGATCGAACCATATCCAAGAGAGTTCGATTACGACGTTCAGACACACCATTACGCTGTGGTGTTCCCGGTGGTGTCAACTGTGAAAGTATTCCGCATTTCTTTAAATAAATGCCAAACTCATAACTCAGATATTCGCCTCCGCGATCAGAACGCAGAAACTTAATCTTCTTGTTACGTTGATTTTCTACTTCACTTTGGAATTCCTTAAACTTCTTGAAAGTTTCGGACTTATGTTTCATAAAGTAAATATATCCATATCTACTCAGATCATCCGTGAAGGTTAGAACATAACGATAACCACCGCGCGATGCCACACTCATTTGTCCGCACACATCGGTATGTATGATTTCCAACAAGTCAGTAGCTCGCTCCATTGTACCAGAGAATGGAGTCTTAGTCATTTTTCCCATTAGACATGCTTCGCATCTATCAAGTGACTCAAAGTCAAGTGACTCAAGAAGTCCATCGGAATGGAGTTTCTTCATGCGCTTCACTCCAATATGACCAAGACGACGAGTGCCACATATAAGTAGAATTATCATTCAATTTAATTCGCTTAGCATCAATGTTATGAACATGTGTATCACTACTATCGAGATTTAACAAGAATAAACCATTCATCTCAGGTGCATGACCATAAAATATATTACTCATATAAATACAACAACCATTATTCTCATATTTAAACGAATAACCGTCTTGCATTAAACAAGATCCAGATATAATGTTCATGCTCAACGCAGGCACCAAATAACAATTATTGAGGTTTAAAACTAATCCCGAAGGTAGATGTAGAGGGAGCGTGCCAACGGCGATCACATCAACCTTGGATCCATTTCCAACGCGCATCGTCACCTCGTCCCTCGCCAGGCTTCGTTTATTCAGCAGCTCCTGTTTCGAGTTACAAATGTGAGCAACCGAACCAGTATCAAATACCCAGGCACTACTACGAGAACCAGTAAGATAGACATCAATAACATGTATATCGAATATACCTTTCTTCTTGATGAGGCCGTTCTTCAGATCAGCCAAGTATTTGGGGGAATTCCGCTTCCACTGCCCCTTCTCCTTGCAGTAATAGCACACACTGCATGAACCACTTCGTCTTTTAGTAGGCTCTAGTTACGCTGCAGGAAGCGAGCTGGAAAACCATCAGGCCTGGGCCTTTAAAGGACCAATCTGAAATAGAGCATCACTTATTTCTTTCTCTGTGAAGGGTGAGCAAAGCTTTTCATTCAGTTCTGCATCAATACAAGTTCTCATGGCATCAATGACAGGGGTAGGATAGATGTTGTCTTCCTGTGTAAAAAGCTTCTGGAAGAACTCCCTAGTCATAATTTCCATCTCCCCAATATCAGAACTCCAAGAACCATCTTCTCTTTTCAGGCGCCGGATTCTATTTTTTCCTCCGTCTCCAGGATGCACGACGATGTAAGTACTTTGTATTACGATCCCCTTCACGCAGCCAAGCGACTCTTGAACGCTGCATCCACATGATCTCCTCTCTATACAGAAGCTCATCCATTTCTTTCTCAATACCAATCTATGTTGCAACACTGACATCATCCGAAATGTGCTGCAAACCATCTAGCAAGACACGTTTTTTCTCAAGTACTTTGGGTACCGATTTGAAATGATGCTTGCGCCACTTCTGCAAATTGCTCATAACATCACTCAGCGACGATGCAACACCGCCCAGGTCACCTCCCCGGCAATCCGCGAAACCAGGCTTCCTCAACAGCCGTCGTCAGGGACGGCTCCCGTTCCCAGACCACCTCGTATCTTCTAATTGGTTTGTTAGACCTGCAGCTGCTCGTCTCCTCCGCTGACAAAAGGATGGGGCAGTGATCGGATCGAGATGAAATAATATGCCACAACCTATGGTCTGAAAAAAGGTTTGACCACGCCGGTGACGCAACGACTCTATCTAGCCGAACTTTAACATTCCTCTCACCATTTGTTTGTTGTCAAAGGTCTAGGAAATTCCCACAAAACCAATATCATGCAAATCATAGTGTGAAAGTACCTCACGGAAGTCCATCATAAGGCGTTCCGAGCGAGCAGTTTGGGAGAAATGTTCTTCCTGCCACATAGCTTCATTGAAATCCCCAAGCATCGCGCATGGTTTATCAGAATGGTCCTTCATTTGTCGGAGTTGAGTCCACATGAGATGACGATCACTCGCTTTCGGCTCTCCATCAATAAATGTGCCTCTCCACATATGCTCATAAGGTCCTCCACTAACATGGACATCAATATGCCGATTCCTAAATGAAAGGAGGTCAATTGTAATGTCCTCCATCCAGTATAGAGCAATGCCGCCGCCTTTACCAACACCTGGCACATGGAAGCATTCCTTCATACCAAGTCTAAATCTCAGATTCTCCACTCTTTTTTTGCTTTGTCTAGTCTTAGAGATGAATACTAAACAGGGTTTATACGTGTTTGACGATTGTTAATAACAAAAAATTTGAGAGTTCTATTTGGACACATCTATTGCGAGGCCATCACTGTGCCTCACGAATTAGCAATAGTAGAGTGGGGATCAAATAAGCAAGTGATGCTTGATGATGCAGAGAGTTTCTCTTTTAGCTTTCCTCATTTTTAGAAAACACTTCACCTTAAATAACTTCTAGGTCCGTTGGTCAAATACCAATAACCTTGAGGTTCTTTCTTTGAAGTTGATCATCACATGACGAGATTTCCATATTTCACTATTAGTAACTTTTTAATGTGATGAACAATTTCACTCATAATTTTATCCATCAAATCATGACGACTTTCCAAGACCATGTATGTACATGCTAGGCTCGTAAAGTTTAACCTTAGTACTCGTATGTGCAAATTTGGCTTGCACCCGTTGTATGCACACGTAGAATCTATAACACCCGATCAACACGTGATGCTTCGAAACGACGAGTCTTAGCAATGGTGCATACTAAGGAAGATCACTTCATGGATATGTGAATATCGTTAGTGCCCAACTAGTTGGAGGATTGGGACGCCTGGCGTCTTCAACCTTCGTACATTCCCATAAAACTTATGAGTTTATGTAGTCTCACTAGATTATATTCTATCATCTTGCAATAAGGTCTTAGATATCACATATATCTCATACCTTACTTATTTCAGAAAACAAAATTTCCAGCTCCTTACTTTTCAAACAGATTTGAACTTCAAGTTTCACGGAGACAAGATGATTTTAGGTACTAATTGAAAGCAATGCTCCTTGAATCAGCAATGTGAGGTTTACTAAAAGTTTGCAATAGGACTTAATCATTTCTTGATTCTTTAACAATACGGTACGAGTCCGTAAAGTTACTTATCAGACTTAACAGTATTTCTATCTCAATTACAAGACTAGCGCAGGGTAGATAACGGATGTCAATTCTACAAATTTAATCCAAAATACTATTCAGGCTATGTTCATGATAATTAGTTCATGTTTTAATCTAATTACTAATGAACTCCCACTTAATACAATATCCCTCATAGTTGTTTAGTGGCACACGATCCATATCCACTACACCAAAACCGATCATCACGTGAGATGATGTAGCTTCAATGGTGAACATCAACATGTTGATCATATCATCCATATAACTCGTGTTCAACCTTTTGGTTTCCTGTGTTCCGAGGCCATGTCTGTACATGCTAGGCTCGTCAAGCAAACCCAAGTATTTCCGCGTGTGCAACATGGCTTACACCCGTTGTATGTGAACGTAGAATCTATCACATCCGATCATCACGAGATGCTTCAAAACGACGAACTCGTAGCAACGGTGCATACGAGGGGAGAACACTTTATTATCTTGATATTAATGTGAGGGATCATCTTATAATGCTACCGTCGCAATCTAAGCAAGATAAGATGCATAAAGGATTAACATCACATGCAATTCATAATATGTGATATGCATATGACATGGCATTTCTTCTTGTGCTTTTGATCTCCATCTCCAAAGCACACGAGCATGATCTCCATCATCACCAGCATTGCACCAAGGTACATGGCGCTGCTTCATGGTTGTCCATCATTTATATCTACTATAACAACTACTTGAAATAAAGCTAACATGATGAATAGACACACAAGTCTTAACAAATTTAAAGACAACCATTAGGCTCCTGACGGTTGCCATATTACAGTAATGACCATCTCATACATCAAATATAATCATCACATCATGGCCATATCACATCACCAAACCCTGCAAAAACAAGTTAGATGCCTCTAATTTGGTTTGCATATTTTACGTGGTTTAGGGTTTTCGAGTAAGATCCAATCTACCTACGAACATGAACCACAACGGTGATACTAATGTTGTCAATTGAAAGAGTAAATTGAATCTTAACTATGGTGAGAGAGACAGACACCCGCAAAGCCACTTATGCAATACAAGTTGCATGTCAAGCGTGGAGCAAGTTTCATGAGACGTGGTCATGTAAAGTTAGCCCGGGCCGCTTCATCCCACCAGCCCGCAAGATGCAAAGTACACTAACCAAAAACAACAAGAGCATCAACGCCCACAAAACCATTGTGTTCTAATCGTGCAACAAATCTATGCATAGACACGGCTCTAATACCACTGATGGGTTCGTTGCATAGAAAACAAAAAATTTCTACCGCAAAGACGAATAAATCCAAGATCTAATCTATGGAAAAGCCAAGATCTAATATACCAAGATCGAAGCAATGAGATGTATGTTAGACTAACCCTCTAAGATTCCAAAGCCTACGAGATTAGATCTCGTTGTTGATGTAGTCGATCATCCAATGCTGCAATCCGGCAGCACTTCCATACTCGGTCGTGCATACGGTGCCGATGAAGCCCGTCCTCTCCCCGTTCCAGAGGGCAGCGGAGGTGTGGTAGATCCCCTCGGAATCCCAGAAGCACGACGGCGTGGTGGTGGTGGTGGAGGAGAAAATCTGCAGGGCTTCGCCAAGCCGGTACAACACTATGGAGGAGAGAGGGGGGCGGCCAGAGCTAGGTCTGATTGGGGTGAGCGCCTCCTGCCCCCTCCCCTCTTTATATAAGGGGGAGGTCGGTTTGGGTGGCCCCCCAAAGCCCCAAACCCATCTAGGGCCGGCAGCCAAGAGGGGGGAGGGGGAATTCTTCCCCCCCCAAGTTGATCCCCCCTAGGGTTTTGGGGAAACCCTAAGGGTGTCCGACTTGGGCCTTGAGGGGCATGTGCTCCTGGCCCATTAGACTAGGGTGCATCCCCTCGGCCCATGCTAGGCCTCCTAGGGTTGTGGGCCCACTGGTGGGACCCCCGGAACCTTCTACAACCTTCCTAGTCTTCCACCGGAAAAATCTCGAACTTTTCTGAAACCTAGAAATTAACTTCCCTTATATGAATCTTATTCTCCGGACCTCCTCGTGATGTCCTGGATCCCATCCGAGACTCCGAACAAACTTCGTCTCCATCTCATATTCCGAATCTACTTATGCGACATCGAACCTTAAGCGCGTCACCGGTTCGTGAACTATGCAGACATGGTCGAGACTCCTCTCCGACCAATAATCAATAGCGGGATCTGGAGATCCATAATGGCTCCCACACATTCAGCGATAACTTAGCGATCGATTGAACCATTTACATACGATACCGATTCCCTTTGTCACGCGATACTTTACTTGTCCGAGGTTCGATCATCGGTATCTCCATACCTTGTTCAACCTCGTTACCGACAAGTACTCTTTACTCGTTACCGTGGTATGTCATCTCTAGTGACCCAGTCACATGCTTGCAAGCTAATCAGACGACATTCCACTGAGAGGGTCCAGAGTATATCTATCCGTCATCGGGATGGACAAATCCCACTGTTGATCCATATGCCTCAACTCACACTTTCCGAATACTTAATCACATCTTTATAACCACCCATTTACGCAATGGCGTTTGATGTAATCAAAGTACCCTTCCGGTGTAAGTGATTTACATGATCTCATGGTCGAAGGACTAGGTAACTATGTATCGAAAGCTTATAGCAAGTTGAACTCAATGACTTGATCTCATGCTACGCTTACTTGGGTGTATGTCCATTATATCATTCACCCAATGACATAACCTTGTTATTAACAACATCCAATGTTCATGATCACGAACCATGATCATCTATTAATCAACAAGCTAGTTATACAAGAGGCTTACTAGGGACTCCTTGTTGTTTACATAACACACATGTATCAATGTTTCGGTTAATACAATTATAGCATCGGATGTAAACATTTATCATGAACACTAAGATATAACAATAACTAATTTATTATTGCCTCTTGGGCATATCTCCAAGGAATATATAGGCGAAGGGGCAATGTCGGTGGAGGCCAGGGGCCCCACACCACCCCTAGGTGCGGGCCAGAGCCAGGACTCGCCTAGGGCTAGCGTGGCCGCCCTGCTGTCTCTCTTCGACCCCCCTATGGACTCTGTCTTCGTTACGGAAAAATATTGACTTCGGCTTTTGTTCCGTCCAATTCCGAGAATATTTCCTGTACAACTTTTTTGAAATACAAAACAGCAGAAAACAGGGAATTGGTACTGTGGCATCTTGTTAATAGGTTAGTGCCGGAAAATGTATAAAAGTGCAACGAAATATGAGCAAAACATATATAAACTGGTGTAAAACAAGCATGAAGCATCAACAATTATAGGTACGTTTGAGACGTATCATCCGCCATCACATTAGAAAAGACAAAAGTCGCTAGCAGCAGTGTTCTTTCCACTTCAGGGAAGTAAGCGTATGTTCCGCTTATAAGTTGTAACTACTCTGCGTTTGGTGTAGAACAACAGAAGGATAACAAACGAGAGCGGTGATTTCACAACCACCTATAGTTGCCGGAGTCACATCCGTCGTCCACTTGCTTCTTTGAGATTTGCGAGCCTTTTGACATTTGGCTAATATAAAACTAATAACTGAAACATAAGTGAAATTTTTATGAAACTGGACTGCTGAAATATCCCAGGTTTAGAGGCTACAAAAAGAGAGAATAGAGATGTGTGCATTGCATTCATGCATAGAAAATCTGAGGAATTTTCACACTTTCAAATAAAATTTGTCACAGTAACTGAAGTTTCACTTGACTTGCTGGAATTGAAGTAGATCATCAAGTCAACTGCTATAAACTTCAATGTGATCTTTGCTAAAACCTTGTTTTGGGGTAGATATGATTTTATCTATGGGTTAGTGATACGCTCAAACGTATCTATAATTTCTTATGTTCCATGCTAGTTTTATGACAATACTCACATATTTTATATACACTTTATATCATTTTGATGCATTTTCCGGCACTAACCTATTAACAAGATGCCGAAGCGCTAGTTCCTATTTCTGCTGTTTTTGGTTTCAGAAATCCTACACAGGAAATATTCTCGGAATTGGACGAAACAAAAGCCCACGGTCTTATTTTCCACGGAGGCTTCTAGAACACCGAAGAGGAGACGAAGAGGAGCCACGAGGCGGCCACACCCTAGGGGGGCGCGGCCCCACCCCTGGGCGCGCTGCCCTATGGGGTGGGCCCCTCGGGACTCCACCGACATCGCCCCTTTGCCTATATATTCCTTCCGTCGCGAAAACCCTAAAAGAATCGACGATATTCCACGAAGAGTTCCGTAGCCGCCGCCATCGCGAAGACAAGTTTCGGGGACGAGATCTCTGTTCGGCAAGCCGCCGGGACGGGAATTGCCCCGGAGTCATCTCCATCGATACCACCACCATCTTCATCGCCGTTGTCTGTCTCCCATGATGACGAGGGAGTAGTTCTCCCCGAGGCTGAGGGCTCTACCGGTAGCTATGTGGTTCATCTCTCTCTCCCATGGTGTGATCTTTATGTGATCATGAGCTTTGTATCACTATTAATCTATGTGCTACTCTAGTGATGTTATTAAAGTAGTCTATTCCTCCTCCATGATGTAAAGAGGACAGTGTGTGCATCATGTAGTACTTGGCGTAGGTTATGATTGTAATCTCTTGTGGATTATGAAGTTAACTATTACTATGATAGTATTGATGTGATCTATTCCCCCTTTCATAGCTATTGTTGACGAGTGTGTATGCTATGTTAGTACTCGGTCTAAATTGCAACGGTATTATCTTGGATTATGATTTGATGAGGATATCCCTATGAGTGGTGTTTGTCAAGTACTTGATGAACTTTGAGTGGAGCTTTTGTAGCCGCTACGTGATGATTAGTGATTCCAATAGGAGAGTAATTCAGAGTAGCACAAGTGAAGAGAAGTTATCTAATTGTTATGTGATCATTTTTGAGAGTGTCCACTAGTGAAAGTATGATCCCTAGGCCTTGTTTCTAAGCATTGAAACACCGTTTCCAACAAGTTCTGCTACATGTTCGCTTGCTGCCATTTTTATTTCAGATTGCAATTACTACTTACAATCATCCATATTACTTGTATTTCACTATCTCTTCGCCGAACTAGTGCACCTATACATCTGACAAGTGTATTAGGTGTGTTGGGGACACAAGAGACTTCTTGTATCTTAATTGCGGGGTTGCTTGAGAGGGATATCTTTGACCTCTACCTCCCTAAGTTCGATAAACCTTGGGTGATTCACTTAAGGGAAACTTGCTTCGTTGTTCTACAAATCTCTCGCTCTTGGAGGCCCAACACTGTCTACGAGGAATAGAAGCATGCGTAGACATCAAGCTATTTTCGGCGTCGTTGCCGGGGAGGTAAGGTAAAGGTATTCACATCCTCCGACTACTAAGCTATTTCCTAGCACTGTTGCCGGTGTGTGAGTGCTCGAAGATATTTCCTTTAGATCCTGCAATTATATCTTTTTGTTTCTTGTTTTTATTTTCACTAGTTAGGCTTAATGGAAAACAACAAAAAAATAGAGATCTTTATGAACTTTATATTGAATTAGGACATGATGTGTTTGAAGAGAGAATTAAAAACCCATGGAACTTTGTTTGCAAAATAGTTGTAGCAATGTTATTAGCATGAACTCTTTGAACACTATTATTGCTAATGCTATGGAAGAATTTAAGCTTGGGGAATCTGGTTGTGATATTTTTAGTCCCCCAAGTTTTGAGGAGAAAATTTTCTTTGATGATACTTTGCCTCCCATTTATGATGATTATAATGATAGTGGTATTTTGGTGCCACCTACTATGGAGGATAAAGTTTATTATACCATGCCTGCAATTTATGATGATTACAATGATGGTTGTGATAGTTTTACTCCCACTATTACTAATAAAATTGATTATGCTTATGTGGCGAGTAATGATACTTTTATGCATGTGAATAAGAATGCTTTATGTGATAGTTATATTGTTGAGTTTGTTCATGATGCTATTGGAAATTATTATGAGAGAGGAAAATATGGTTGTAGAAATTTTCATGGTACTAAAACACCTCTCTACATGCGGAAAATTTTGAAGTTACTCGTGTTTTATCTTCCAATGCTTGTCACTTTGATCTGCATGAATTTATTTGTGTACAAGATTCCTATGCATAGGAAGCGGGTTAGGCTTAAATTTGTTTCATACTTGCTTTTGGATGCTCCCTTTTGCTTCAACTCTCATCCTTATGTGAGCATCATTAAAATTACTGAGCCCATCTTAATGGCTATAAAGAAAGCACTTCTCGGGAGATAACCCATGTTTTTATTTTGCTACTGTTTTGTTGTGTCTTGGAAGTTGTTACTACTGTAGCAACCTCTTCTTATCTTTATTTTATTGCATTGTTGTGCCAAGTAAAGTCTTTGATAGTAAAGTTGATACTAGATTTGGATTTCTGCGCAGAAACAGATTTTTAGCTGTCACGAATTTGAGTTGATCTCTCTGTAGGAAAATCTAAAAAATCTGCAAAAATTCATGAGTAATCCTCAGATATGTACACAACTTTCATTCAATCTGATCTTCTTCATCTGAGCATGTTAAGTGCCTCGAAAAAATTCGTCTTTATGGACTGTTCTGTTTTGACAGATTTTGCCTTTTGTTTCGCATTGCCTCTTTTACTATGTTTGAGTGGATTTCTTTACTCATTTAAATTTTAGTAGCCTTGGGTAATGTCCAGAAGTGTTGGGAATGATTGTGTCCTTGCTGGACATGTGAATTTTTGATTATGCACTAACCCTCTTATGAGATTGTTTTGAGTTTGGTGTGGAGGAAGTTTTCAAGGATCAAGAGAGGAGGATGATATAATATGATCAAGAAGAGTGAAAAGTCTAAGCTTGGGGATGCCCCAGTGGTTCATCCCTGCATATTTCAAGAAGACTCAAGCATCTAAGCTTGGGGATGCCCAAGGCATCCCTTGCTACCCAAAGCCTTGTACTGAGAGGGAATGCTTCTCGTGCATCCAAAACCTTGAGCCAAAACTTATGCCATTTGTGTCCACCATAACTACCTACTATGTGGTATTTTTCTGCCATTCCAAAGTAAATTGCTTGTGTGCTACCTTTAAAAATTTCATTCCTTGTCTTTGCAATACATAGCTCATGGGAAAGTAGCCTAAAAACTATTGTGGTAATGAATATGTAGCTTATGTATCTTATTTCTTATAAGTTGCTTGTTGAGCGGTAACCATGTTTCTGGGGACGTCATCAACCTGTTACACCTTTGTTGAATATCATGTGAGTTGCTATGCATGTTCGTCTTGTCTGAAGTAAGGGAGATTTGTCATGAGTTGAATGGTTTGAGTATGCATATTATTAGAGAAGAACATTGGGCCGCCAACCAAAGCCATGTATTATGGTGGAAGCTTCTGCTTGGACATTAATCCTCAAATCTCTTATGAGAATATTATCTGTTGTTGAATGCTTAAAGCATAAAAGAGGAGTCCATTATCTGTTTTCTATGTTGTCCCGGTATGGATGTCCTCAAGTTGAGATCTATCAAAATGGAGAAATCAAATGCGATTTATCTCCTTGGACCTTTGTACAGGTGGCATAGATGTACCCCTTTGTGACACTTGGTTGAAACATATGTAATGCAATGATAATCCATGGAAATCCGAGCTAATTAGGACAAGGTGCGAGCACTATTGGTATTCGATGCATGAGGCTTGCAACTTATAGGAGGTTTTATGCATAACACATATGAATTATTACTACCGTTGACAAAATTGTTTCCATGTTTTCAAAATAAAAAGCTCTAGGACATGAGTAATCACTGCTTCCCTCGCGAAGGGCCTTTCTTTTACTTTATGTTGAGTCAGTTTACCTACTTCTTTCTATCTTAGAAGCAAACACTTGTGTCAACTGTGTGCATTGATTCTTACATACTTGCTTATTTGCACTCATCATATTACTCTGTGTTGACAATTATCCATGAGATATACATGTTGAAAGTTGAAAGCAACTGCTGAAACTTAAATCTTCCTTTGTCACTACAAGAAAAGTTCTGATAGACAACGTCTCAAAATCGTCCGCTAAGGGGTATTTTTCGTCGCCTATGGGCCTAACCCGACGATATGGGTTCTGTTGTCGAAACTGCGTCAGGCAAAGTCCTACGACGATTTTTTCGGTCCGTCGCGCTTGGGCGCCCTTCGCCACGGAAAATGGACCGTTGCCCAAGTGTTCGGGCGCCG
>NC_061513.1:125544218-125617962 GCF_022539505.1 Lolium rigidum
GATCTGCATCGTAAACGGCTCGATGGGAGAACGTTGGAAACGAGAATGGCGCGATCGACAAAAAAAACAATACCGAAGAGGAAGTTGCCATGCGGGCCCTACATCCCTCGGCGGTGCGGATTTGCGTTGACTCGGCGGGCGGGCCCAGGGAGGTCGCGATGCACCGGCTCCCGGGCCACCATACGCGGCGTTTTGGCCGCTTCAAGTCGGGCTAGGTGGCCTCAAAAACGAGAGCGGATTTGCGTTGACTCGGCCGGCGAACCCGAGAATTCGCGATGCACCACGTCCCGGGCCACCATACGCGACGTTTTGGCCGCTTTCGTCGGGCTAGGTGGCCTCAAAAACGAGAAAAAAAAGTTTTGACATGCACCACGGAGGGACCAAAATCGTCGGCCATGGTACACCAGCAACCACGGCGCGACTTCAACTTCGTCGGCCATGGCAACTTTTCTTGTAGTGTTAGAGGGTTAGTGCATAATAAAAATTCACATGTTCAGAGGTTACATAATCATTCTTAACACTTCTGGACATTGCACAAAGCTACTGAAAGTTAATAGAATAAAGAAATCCATCAAGCATAGCAAAACAGGCAATGTGAAATAAAAGGCAGAATCTGTCAAAATAGAACAGTCCGTAAAGACGAATTTTTAAGAGGCACCAGACTTGCTCAAATGAAAATGCTCAAATTTAATGAAAGTTGCATACATATCTGAGGATCACTCACGTAAATTGGCAGAATTTTCTGAGTTACCTATAGAGAATTCAACCCAAATTTGTGACAGCAAGAAATCTGTTTCTGCGCAGTAATCCAAATCTAGTATGAACCTTACTATCAAAGACTTTACGTGGCACAACAATGCAACAAAATTAAGATAAGGAGAGGTTGCTACAGTAGTAACAACTTCCAAGACTCAAATATAAAACAAAAGTGCTGTAGTAGAATCATGGGTTGTCTCCCATAAGCGCATTTCTTTAACGCCTTTCAGCTAGGCGCAGAAAGTGTGTATCAAGTATTATCAAGAGACGAAGCATCAACATCATAATTTGTTCTAATGATAGAATGAAAAGGTAACTTCATTCTCTTTCTATGGAAGTGTTCCATACCTTTCTTGAGAGGAAATTGATATTTAATATTACCTTCCTTCATATCAATAATAGCACCAACAGTTCGAAGAAAAGGTCTTCCCAATATAATGGGACAAGATGCATTGCATTCAATATCCAAGACAACAAAATCAACGGGGACAAGGTTATTGTTAACCGTAATGCGAACATTATCAACCCTCCCCAAAGGTTTCTTTATAGAATTAACAGCAAGATTAACATCCAAATAACAATTTTTCAATGGTGGCAAGTCAAGCATATTGGAGGGAGTATGAGGCTCTTCGTAATGAGATGCGACGTGAATTCCGCGCTCAGGACGATGTGCTTAATGGGAAGGTTGAAGAGATCTCCCAAAAGCTGGATGCTACTCATGTGACCGTCACTACAATGCAAGATCAAATTACGGATGTCCAACGCAGTCTTGCTGATTTGCGTTTGGCTGTTGAGAATTTGACTGCGCAACAACAACAAGAAGATGACGAAGATCCTGAGCTTCAAGATGACGCACACAATGCTCGTGGTGCGCCACGTGGTAATCGTCTTCGCGGTTGGGCTCCACTTGGCCGCAATGGTCGTGGACAAGATGAGGAAGATGGGTTGGGTAAGCCCAAGTTTTCTATACCCAAGTTTGAAGGAGGAGCTGATGTTGAAGAATACCTCACTTGGGAGCTCAAGATTGAGAAGTTGTGGAGCTTACATCCACATTATACTGAAGATCGGAAGATTAAACTTGCTTCTTCCGAATTTGATGGCTACGCTTTGCGTTGGTGGGATGCTTTTGTTCGAAACCGAGACGAGGATGGTGAGCAACCTATACGCACATGGCGTGCCATGAAGGAGGCGATGACTTCTCGCTTTGTGCCTACAAATTACTTGCAGAATATATATGATAAGCTTACTCTATTGAGACAAGGTGTGAAGACTGTGGATGAATACTACATGGAGATGGAGATGCTTATGCAGCGTGGCCGTGTCCGTGAGTCTCTCGAGATGACAATGCAATGTTTTCTCGACGGTTTGAAGTATGATATCAAAGGCATTGTTCGTCACTACAGCTACACCAATATGAATCAATTGTTACATCATGCAAGAGAAGCTGAATCACAGTTGGCTGATGAAGCAAAGATCAAAGGTCGAACTACAGGAGCTGGGCGTTTCACACCCCGCGCAGCACCATCTTCGGCGCCGGCGCCTTCGACGCGCTCCGCACCTTTCTCTACTCCGCCTAGTAAGCCGGTCTCCAATGTGTCTAACACAAAGAAGTCTGAATTTGCTGCAAGTACGAGTGGCTCTAATGTGTCTACTACGCGTAACCGTGATATGGTTTGTCATACATGTGGTGGCAAGGGTCACTTCAAGAGAGATTGTCCTAACCGCAAAGTCATGATTATCAATGAGGACAATGAATACGAGGCTGGAGATGATGTTGATCCTATTGCTCCGAGAAGATGATGACTATGACACTGATGGTGAAGATGCATATCCGTCTGATGCTCGCACCATTGTTGTGTCGCAGCATGCTCTTAATGTGTTGCCTAGTGCATCTACTCAGCGCTGCAATTTTTTCCAAACAAAGGCTTTAGTTGGTCCTGACAAGGCTTGCAAGGTCATTATTGATGGCGGGAGTTGCCGCAATTTAGCAAGCAAGGAGTTATGTACCAAGCTGAAGTTGAAGTATCTACCGCACCCGCATCCATACTATATTCAGTGGTTGAGCGACAATGGTGAGATGAAGGTAAACCACATGGTGCGTGTTGAGTTTGCTATTGGACCGTATAAGGATTGCATTGATTTTGATGTCGTTCCTATGACGGTGTGTCACCTACTATTGGGACGGCCTTGGCTCTATGACCGTTATGTGCAACACAATGGCCGTGCTAATACATATCACTTGGAGTTCAAGGGCAAGAAAATTAATTTACAGCCTATGACACCACATCAAATTGTCAATGAGTCTTGTCAGAAAGTTGAAGTCAACTTGGAGGATGCTTCATTAGATAGGCGAGAGAATTGTAATATTGTGAGTGATATAACGAAAAGTGAGAGAGTGAATTCCTTAGTCTCATTAGCCACCAAAGAAGACATGAGAGAATTTACACTAGTAGGAAAACCCTTATAGGCAAAGCTTAGTTCTGTGGCGCACCAAAATAAATGCGCCACAGAAAGATTTTTTGTGGCGCACGAGGAAGAATGCGCCACGAAAATAAGCTATTTTTGTGGCGCACTACCGTGCCGTGCGCCACAGAAATTATGTGGGGCCCACATCCTGCCACCACCAATAATTAGGTTTAGGTATTTACGTGGCGCACATGGCTTGCTGCGCCACGGAAATAAGTGTTTCGTGGCGCACCTGCTGCGGTGCGCCACGGAAGTAGTTGATTCACGTGGCGCACTTGTGCTTGTGCGCCACGAAGTAGTTGATTCCGTGGCGCACTTGTGCTGGTGCGCCACGAAATAGCGCCTTCTATAACCACCCGTACCCCCTCCCCCCGCCCGTACTTCTTCCTCCTCCACCCCTCTTCCTCTCCCTCGCGCGCTGCCGCCCGTACTTCCTCGTCCACCCCTCTTCCTCTCCCTCGCGCGCCGCTGCCTTCCATGGTGAGCGTGGCCGTCGTCGTCGCCGCCGCCGCCTCCTTCCTCCGCGAGGGCCGCATGCCGCCACGCTCCACCCATCCCCGCCACCAGCAGCACAAGCCGCTGCGGCGTGGAGGAGGAGGGCGGCCGCCGCATGGAGGAGGAGGGGCCGGCTCCGCGTCAAGGAGGAGGAGCCGCCGCCCCTGCCATCATCGTCGACCTCCTCGTCCACCCCTACCCGGCCTCTCCCTCTTCCTCTACCCGGCCGCTCCTCCAACAGCATCGTCGGTGAGCTCCACCTCTCCCCTCCCCTCCCTCTTCCTCTCCCGTGCGGGCACAAAGTGCTCGACGAAATTACTTTGTCGGATTGAGTGATATGGCTACTTGCTTGTTTGCTCTCCAAATTACCAAGTGATATGGCTACTTGCTTGTTTGCTCTCCAAATTACTTTGTCGGATTTAAATGTCCTCTGGATCATTTGCAATAGTCTGGTGCACTGTTAATTATGCATTTCATTTATCTGGTTAGTTTAACTTGATTGATTAGATAAATGAGATGAACTGCTGAGCAGTAATGATCTCATGGATGGACTGGATGTAGCTAGAGGGTTGCCAATCATTGATTGGGTACCCTAGCTCATGCTTGAGCCCTATTGGGTTATGATGCGGTGGCTTAGTGAATGTTCCTATGGGTTTGAGGTAGCCCCGACAGCCTTTATGTTGTCCAAGGGTGGCTCCCCTTTACTTGTGGCTGTTGTTGTGACTCTCTCATGCTATCCGGTTGATCCATGACTAGATTACCGGTAGCTTTTGCTGTTGAAAACAAAATAGACATTTAAATGTCTATATTCTGATGGTATAACTAGATGTGTGGTGCTAGGTGAGTTTGGATGGCTAGTTAGGGATTAATCCATGTTGGATTTCTCTGGTAGTGTCACCATACTGACATACCAATGTTCCCTTGGTGATTTCCTTCTGGCTGATCTTCAGTTTGCTTCCACCAAATGGCTTAGTAGCCAGATGATGATACAAACCGGGTATTCTACCCATTTTGGCCTGGCAAGCATGTGGTGACTCACCGGCCTGTGTGTCTTCGTTGGGCATGCACACTCGCTCGGTGAGCTGTTTGGCTGTGTGTGTGTGTAGCCTGGCTTGGGACTTGGGTTGACTCCAATATTAAAAATGTCTCCCAAATATGGAGACAAACATTTTAACATTACCCCAATGATCTTCAAATGTTTTGCATGCTCTGTTAGGCCTTAATTGATGCCTTATGATCCAAATTACTATATTATTGGATTGAGTGATATGGCTACTTGCTTGTTTGCTCTCCAAATTACCAAGTGATGAATATATAATCCCTTTGGAGCATACTGCCCCATGCTATATATGTGTATTTGACCATGCTTATGATGGATTTCTTTTAAGGACTCTAGCTAGATTAGAGGGGAAAAAGTTGCTGCTTTGTTGCCTATGATAATGGATCATAAAATGTTTCCCTTTGTCCCCTGGTTGCCTCCTTAATTGATGCCTTATGATCCAAATTACTATATTATTGGATTGAGTGATATGGCTACTGCTTGTTTGCTCTCCAAATTACCAAGTGATGAATATATAATCCCTTTGGAGCATCTTCCCCATGCTATATATGTGTATTTGACCATGCTTATGATGGATTTCTTTTAAGGACTCTAGCTAGATTAGAGGGGAAAAAGTTGCTGCTTTGTTGCCTATGATAATGGATCATAAAATGTTTCCCTTTGTCCCCTGGTTGCCTCCTTAATTGATGCCTTATGATCCAAATTACTATATTATTGGATTGAGTGATATGGCTACTGCTTGTTTGCTCTCCAAATTACCAAGTGATGAATATATAATCCCTTTGGAGCATCTGCCCCATGCTATATATATGTGTATTTGACCATGCTTATGATGGATTTCTTTTAAGGACTCTAGCTAGATTAGAGGGGAAAAAGTTGCTGCTTTGTTGCCTATGATAATGGATCATCAAATGTTTCCCTTTGTCCCTGGTTGCCTCCTTAATTGATGCCTTATGATCCAAATGACCCAAGTCCCTTGCATGATCCCATTTGTCCCTAATGTTGCTTAAGATGAATAAATTCCCTCTAATCACCATTTGGAGATCAAGACTAGTTCTTGATTTCCATTAGCTAGACTCCAATATTAAAAATGTCTCCCAAATATGGAGACAAACATTTTAACATTACCCCAAGTGATTTACTTGTCGATGATTAGATGGTTGGTCGATCACTCGTACACTCGGGGTGGAGCAAGTGAGGCTTGGTGTGATGGCACAAATATGAATATCTTGTGCATCCTACCTGGCCTCACTTACTCCATCCCTGGATGTTAATATTTGTTTCGACCAACAAAGTATGAGGCATTCCATTTAGTTGATACCACTTGGCTCTTTCTTCCATTTTAGTGCCGATGATTAGAATGTTCGGTCAATCTGTACACTCCGGGTGTCGCTAGTGAGCCTGGTGTGATGGCACAAATATCAATCTCTTGTGCATCCTACCTGGCCTCACTAACGCCATCCCGGGATGTTCATATTTGTTTCGACCAACAAAGTATGAGGCATTCCATTTAGTTCATACTAGCTACTTCTTAATTGCATTGGCCTTTCTTCCATTTTAGTGCCGATGATTAGAATGTTTGGTCACCTATACGCCGCAATATACTTTGTAGACGAGCCCCCTTTCCCTGGCCGCCGTTCCGTGAACGAGTCCTTGATGAGACAACAACGCCGACATGCCTCTCCGGCGCAGCACCACTTTCTTCTCTCGCCGTCCAGTACGTGAACGAGTCCTTAATGCCAAGACGGTGCCAGCCTCCCTAGCATCATGCCGACCCTCGTTGTCGCGCTCGGGCCGTGTCGATCATGCGCCCTGCACTCTTCGCCTTCTTGCCCGGTGAACGAATAGACTAATCGTTGGAATAAGGAAGCCGATGACGGCCGATCGCAATTTAATCTTGCGACCGGCTGTCATCGGTTTCCTTATTCCAACGATCAGCCTATTGGTTCACCGGGCAAGAAGGCGACAGTGCAGGCGCAGGACACACGGCTTGAAGCGCGGCAACACGGCCCGGCATAATGCTGGGCAGGCCGGCACGGTCTTTGCATCAAGGACTCGTTCAACCGGACAGCGAGGGACCGGCGTGGTTCTGCGCCGGAGATGCGGATCGGCGTTGTTGTGTCGTCAAGCACCCGTTGACGGAACGCCGACCGGGGAAAGGGGGCCCTTCTGCAAAGTATTTGTGTTGACCAACAATGTATGAGGCACATATTCTATTTTGTCATTCCATTTGCTTTGAGATTTTCAAAATGCCGATGATTAAAATGCTTGGTCACCGTACACTCGGGGGCGGTGTTAGTGAGCCTCGTGTGATTGCACAAATATCAATCTCTTGTGCATCCTACCTGGCTCGCTAACTCCGTCCCGGAATGTTAATATTTGTTTCGACCAACAAAGTATGAGGCCCTTGTCATTCCATTTGCTTTGGTATTTTCAAAATGCCGATGATTAAAATGTTGGTCACCGTACACTTGGGGGTGGCGTAAGTGAGCTCGGTAAGATAGCACAAATATCAATCTCTTGTGCATCGGACTTGGTCTCACTTACGCCATCCCTAAATGTTAATATTTGTGTTGACCAACAATGTATGAGGCACTTATTCCATTTTGTCATTCCATTTGCTTTGACATTTTCAAAATGCCGATGATTAAAATGTTTGGTCACCGTACACTCGGGGGCGGCGTAAGTGAGCCTGGTAAGATAGCACAAATATCAATCTCTTGTGCATCGGACTTGGTCTCACTTACACCGTCCCTGAATGTTAATATTTGTGTTGACCAACAATGTATGAGGCATTTATTCCATTTCTCTTGTGCATCGGACTTGTTGGTCTCACTTTCTTCCATTTTCATCATAGTAGGAACTGGATGAAGGACCCCGATGCAAGCGAGCCCGGTGGGTAGAGATGACGGAGCAAAGGAGGAACCGGATGAAGACTACTTTGTATCTCGAAATTGTGAATTTTGTATGAATTAAGAGTTGTATGCAAAACATTTGACACTTGCCACTATATATGTATCTCGATCGGGCTCTAAGTAATGTGATGATGATGTCTATGTTATATCCGTGCAATGTACATGATATTTATATTATATCTGAATGTTGCTGTATATAACCTGTGTATCCGTATTGTGTATCCGTATTGCTGTGTATAAACCGCATATGTATAGCAGAGCAGCACAAAATCGTGTATAATACAAGCAAATTCTGTGGCGCACTAAGAAGCAATTCCGTGGCGCACGCTTTTCGTGGCGCACCTAAGAACATGTGCGCCACGAAACCTTAATTCTGCGGCGCATGGCCAGGTGCGCCACAGAAACCTTATTTTTGTGGCGACGTTTCTGTGGCGCACCTCCCATGCGCCACATAATCCATTTTTGGTGCGCCACTGATGAGGCTTTTCCTACTAGTGTTAGTGAGGATCCTACAGCCATGCCTCTTGTGCTCTTGTACAGGGGTACGGTTTTGGTTTCTAACGACATGACCCCTCTTCCTCTTGGTGTTTCTAATGTTTTGTAGGAATTTGGCGACGTGTTTCCGGACGAGGTACCCGCAGGACTTCCACCATTGCGAGGTATTGAGCATCAAATCGACTTGATTCCCGGAGCTTCGCTACCCAATCGGGCACCATATAGAACGAACCCCGAAGAGACGAAGGAGATACGGAAGCAAGTACAAGCGCTACTCGACAAAGGTTATATCCGCATAAGCCTTAGTCCTTGTGCTGTTCTCGTTATTCTTGTTCCTAAGAAAGATGGTACATGGCGTATGTGCGTAGATTGTAGAGCGATAAATAACATTACTATTCGATATCGTCATCCTATTCCCCGTTTAGAGGATATGCTAGATGAATTGAGTGGTGCTCGCTGTTTTCACTAAAATTGATTTGCGTAGTGGTTATCATCAAATTAGGATGAAAGAAGGGGATGAGTGGAAAACCTCCTTTAAAACAAAATTTGGTTTATATGAGTGGTTAGTAATGCCTTTTGGTTTAACTAATGCACCTAGCACTTTCATGAGACCGATGAACCATGTTTTGCGTGATTTTATTGGCAAGTTTTTGGTTGTGTATTTTGATGACATATTAATCTACAGCCACAATGAATCTGATCATATTATACATATTCGACATGTTTTGCAAGTGTTGCGTGATAGTAAACTCTATGGTAATCTTGAGAAGTGCACATTTTGCAAAGATAAGGTCATATTTCTGGGTTATGTTGTCTCTAAGCATGGAGTAGAAGTAGATGTGTCTAAAATTGAAGCTATTCAAAATTGGCCTACTCCCATGAATGTGAGTCAAGTAAGAAGTTTTCATGGTCTAGCTGAGTTTTATCGCCGTTTTGTGCCCAATTTTTCTACTATTGATGCACCTTTGAATGAATTGACTAAAAAGGGTGTTGCTTTTGAGTGGGGCGTTGCCCAAGATCATGCTTTTGATGAACTGAAACGATTGTTAACTTCTGCACCGTTGCTTGCACATCCTGATTTCAATAAGCAATTTGAGATTGAATGTGATGCTCGTGGTATTGGAATTGGTGGTGTGTTGATGCAAGAGGGTCGCCCAATTGCATATTTTTCTGAGAAACTTTCTGGTGCTAAGTTGAACTATCCAATATATGATAAAGAATTGTATGCTTTAATTAGAGTTCTTGAGGTTTGGCAACATTATTTGTGGCCAAAAGAATTTATCATACATTCTGATCATGAAGCTTTGAAATATCTGAAAGCCCAATCTACTTTGCATAGGCGTCTTGCTAAGTGGGTTGAGTTCATTGAGTCTTTTCCATACATTATTAAGCATAAGAAAGGAAAAGATAATATTGTTGCTGATGCTCTATCTAGGAAGAATATGCTATTAACTCAACTTGATGTTAAAATTCCTGGATTAGAGGTGCTATGTGATTTGTATGCTACAGATCATGATTTTGCTGAACTATATCGCTTATGTGCTCTTGGTAAAGCATGGGATAAATTTCACATACATGATGGGTTCTTGTTTCGAGCTAACAAACTATGTGTTCCAGAATCGTCTGTGCGTTTGCTCTATTGCAGGAATCACATGCTGGAGGTTTGATGGGTCATTTTGGGCGTGAGAAGACGCTGCTCATGCTCGCTGATCATTTTTATTGGCCAAAGATGAGGCGGGATGTGGACAGGTATGTGAAGAGGTGCATTACTTGCAACAAGTCCAAGTCCAAGCTGAAGCCTCACGGTTTGTATACTCTGTTTTTTTTTTGAATGAAGACTGTGGGGCAAAAAAGCCCCCCAGCATTTATTGAAAGGGTAACCAAAACAAATATCCAAACATACAAAAAAAGAAAGAAAAAAGGGGGAGAGGGTGGCAAGCAGCCACCCCAAGCCTATCTAAATATATACAAAACTAAGGAAGAGCAGCAAGCCAAGATAGCAAACTATCTCTAAATTTCCTTTTTATTCTATGCTGCAGGAGGAAAATATCATTAGTGAACCCAGCCTTCCATCTTCTAAAAAGGGGTCTTTCATTGTTAAAAACAGCTGCATTCCGAATGAGCCAGATATGCCAACAGGCTGTAATCAACACTTCCATGAAGAAAGGATGTCCAAAGCTCCTTCTAGCATCAGAAATAACTTCCTGTAGATCTGAATCTCCATTTCCATTCCAATTGATCTGTAGATAATTCCAAATCCGACAGCTGAAATTACATTGAAAAAACAGATGTATTCTGTCTTCATAACACCTGAGAGGGCATAGCACACAATGAGTATCATCTGAGACATGCCAATGCCTTCTTTGCAACAAATCTCTTGTATTGAGGCGATCAGATAAAAGTAACCAAGCAAAAGTCTTAGTTTTCATGATACAACTAGACTTCCATATCCATTTAAAAACTGGTGGTACTGACAAATGCTTGTGAATATGCTGATAGAAATTTGCTGAAGTATATTTATCCCCCCAACTGTATACCCAAGCATCCTCCTGTAAGCTTACAGGATTTCCAAGTAATAAACTCTGAATCTCACGAAGCTCCTCAAAAGCTCTCTGGGACAAAGGTAGATGAAAAAGAGCAACAATGTCATCACATTCATAGACATGCTTAGCTGATATATGAGGATTAATTGCAAAAGAGAATAGTCTGGGGTATCTGGACTGCAAAGGAAGATGATCTCCATTTAACTGCCAATTATCCTGCCAAAATAAAAAGGTGTCTCCTTTCCCCAACTTGACTCTAGCAACTCCCCTGAAATTATCCACCAATTTAATAATGTCTTTCCACCAGAAAGACCCAACTACATTTTCAGCATGGGGCACCTTATTCACATAGTGTGCATTCCAGATAAGATTGACCCATGGCACATCAGCATGGTTATAAAACTTGTCCAGATGCTTAATGAGCAGAGCTGCATTTTGTTTCTGAAAATTCACCACTCCCAAACCTCCAGCCTTTTTCGGTTTACAAACCATCTCCCAAGCAGCCAATGAAGGTTTAGGAGTATCTTTATCTCTCCACAGGCATTGTCTTAAGATCCTGTCTAACTGCCCAGTAAAGCCTACTGGCAATTGAAGAGTAGTGAGAAAATGCAAAGGCATAGAGGCTAGTGCTGAGTTGATGAGCTGTAATCTTGCACCCTGTGATAGGAAACTGGAGCTAGAAGCCAACCTTCTTTCCATACGACAAGCCAAGGGCATAAAATCAATAATTTTTTGCTTAGTAGTACCCAATGGTAGACCCAGATAAGTAAAAGGCATGGTTCCAACCTGACAACCAAATTCAGCTGCTAAATCCAACATAACATCCTGAGGAACATTTATTGGTACCATTTGGGATTTACTGTAATTAATTTTCAGCCCAGTAGACATTGAAAATTTATTCAATTCCTCTCTTAGAGCAATGATCTGTCTCTTATCAGCAGGCATGATCAAGAGAGTATCATCTGCATATTGAATGATTGGAAAGTCTGAATCATATGTCTCAATTGGTTTACTTATTTGTCCCTGATTAGCCAAATGATTGATCACTGACTGCAATAAATCAGAGCCCAACATGTAATATAAAGGAGATAATGGATCTCCTTGTCTGACTCCTCTTTTACAAACAAACTGTTTTCCAGGAATACCATTTAAGAGAATGGAAGAGGTGCCAGAAGAAAGAATAGACTGGGCCCAACCAATCCATTTCATGTTAAAACCCTTATGAATCATCACTTGAGTGAGGGCTTCATGCTCTATAGTGTCAAAAGCCTTAGCAAAATCCAACTTCAGAATTATAATTGGTTTCTTGGAGAGATGACAAAGATAAAGATATTCAAAGGCCCAGGCCAAACAATCCTGAAATGATCTGCTCCTAAGAAACCCATATTGATTCTTGTGAATGCACTCCAGAATCCTTCCTTGAAATCTATTAGCCACTAGTTTGGTCAATAATTTGAGACATACATTAGTGAGTGATATGGGCCTAAAATCATTGACTGTCTCAGGAACTGCCTTCTTAGGCACTAAAGTAATATATGAGCCATTGATGCTTTGTAAATTTAAATTTCCATCCTGGAATTCTTTAGCCAAACTATAAAACTCCTCTTTTATAATTGGCCAACACTTCTTGACAAAAAGACCATTGAATCCATCAGGGCCTGGTGCCCTATCAGCAGGCATATGTTTAATAACATCATCCATCTCCTCCTTTGTGAAAGGTATTGTTAAATCATCCAAACCTTCCACTACTAATAACAAAGAACCAAGATCATATTGCATTGATATTCCTTCTGAACTTCCCATTCTGTCTCTATAATTTACCCATAAAAGTCTTGCCATTTCTTGATGATCAGAAATCTCAACTCCCTCTGAATTCTTTAACATAGCAATGTTATTCCTCCTATATCTTTCAGTGGCCATGGCATGGAAAAATTTGGTGTTATCCTCCCCCTGTTTAATCCATCTAATTGTACAACGCTTCTTCCAATAGTTACATTCAGCCAAGAGCAGTTCATCTAAATGTACCTTGAGGATATTCCGAAAATTATACTCTGGGTTATATAGAGGCCTATTCTCCTCCATTGTATCCAATATGAGAATAGCTTTGTTACAATTTTGTATCAAATATTTAATCCTTGCGAGGCTTACATACCACTTCTTTAGAGCATATCTCAAATTCTTCAACTTATCTGTAATAACCCTTGCACTAGAAGGCTTATGTGAGATATTACTCCAAGATTCAGAAACACAATCCATAAAACCAGGCATATCAACCCAATAATTTTCAAATCGAAATAACTTGGTTTTTGGGATTGAGGTATCTACCACTACTACACATGGAACATGATCCGAACCAGTATTTGCCAAGGGTAGAACCATAGAATTTGGATAGTCAGAGATCCAATTCGTGCTGGTGAAAAACCAATCCAACTGCTCAAGGAGTGGATTATTTTGCATATTTGACCATGTATATTTCCTCCCTTTTAATGGTAATTCCAGGAGACCAAGATGTCCAATTATATCATTAAAGAGAAACATGTCATTTGTATCTCCTCCTGGCTTATTACGATTCTCCTGTGATCTGATAAAATTGAAATCCCCTAGTAGCAACCAATTGTCGCTCAAAGGAATTTGCAAGTTGAAAAGCCAAGAAACAAAAAGACCTCTTTCTGGCTCCCCACATGGCCCATAAACTGAAACTAAATGCCAGCATGAATTATTGTGTACAGAGTTGAATTTTATAACTACTGCCAATTTTTGTACTTCCACCAAAATTCCCTCAAAGATAGAAGATTTCCATAGCACAATAATGCCACCTGACGCCCCAGAAGAGGGGGAAAAAGCAAACCTATCAAAATTCCTAGGACATAATTTTTTGATTAGGCGCCAATCAAAATTCTCACATTTAGTTTCTTGTAAGCAGATTATATCACAATCAGACTCATCAATTTTTGATCGCACTTCTCTCTGCCTATTATCACCATTCAAACCACGCACATTCCAGCATAAGACTCTCCACTTCCTTCTAGTTATATTACACATAATAAAAATATGTAAATAGTTCCAGACCCAAATGTGCAGTACATAGTATCAGCACAAAAGCATGTCCCAGCATGACAGCAACTCAGATAGGCACATACTGACCAAAACCCACATTGACTAAACATAGTAACTGGTATAAAAACCAGACTGACACTGGCATCATAACAGCAGCACTGAGAGGCATACACTGACCAAAACCCATAGTGACCAAACCTAAACACTGACATAGAAAACAGACTGACACTAGACACAGACCCACAACCCTTAGAGGTCTGCTCTGAAGAAAGGGGCAAAAGTGCACTAATCATCAGAGGAAGATTGTGCCTTGGCCTTAGGATCAGCCTCAAGCTTCTCCTTAGTAATCTTGGCAGGATCAATACCAAGATGAGCACCCACCCTCTGCAACACATTGATAGGAGTAGCAGGTATCTGAACATCCTCAGCAGAGCTGCTTTGATCCTGTTGCTGATTACCCTCTGAAGAGCTCTCCCCTCCAGGTGGTGTAGTGACCAACAACATCTTTGCTCTAGGATTCTTCCTTGGAGTCTATTTCAGAGCATCAACAGGCTGGGCCTTAAACCCATTCAACTTCAAAGAGCTTCTAGTAAATCTTTTTTCAGATGGATGCACCAGGTAAACCTTCTTCTTTCCTCTACATTTCTTGACAGTCTTCCTACCCATGGAATCTGGTGTAGCAGAAAAGGACACAGGATCCAAAGGACAGTCATTAAAATCAAAAATCAATTCTCTAGCCACTTTCCTCCTGCTATCCATGACCTTATGTTGCAGTACTGGTTCTTGTAAAAAAGACAACATCAGCTTTCTTCCTTCATCAAATGCCACAGACCAAGACCTTTTATGAACTGACACAGCTTTCAGAAAATCAAAGGGGCTACCCAAAGGAGACACTGGCAAATATTCTGTAAGAAGGCTTGGCAGCATGATCTTACACACATTGTCCCATTGCATGACAGGTGGAAGACTAGGCCCATGAACCATCATACCAACTTGTAGAATCTGATTGTTTCCCTGTATATTCTGTAATGGGTTAGGCAGCAAACCTAAAGCAAGATCAAGATTAATATTCCCTGGCTGCTGTACTCCTTCACCATTATTGTTAACTGAAGAAATAGAGCCTTCTGAAGGTTGTAAAACCATAGACTCCTGAACATCAGGAACAGCTTCTTGCTCCATATCAATATTTCCACCATGGATATTATCCACATTGCCTTCCCCATCATGCTCCACCTGATGATCATTCCAACCAATCTCTGGGAAGGGAGGCAACACAAAATTATTCAAATTCGGCTGCATCTGTCCAGGCATGGGGTGAGGATTGCCATTGGGTGGCATCGGGTCCTCATCCTGAGGCAGCTGTTCAGCAAACTCCGCACACAAAACAAAGACTGCTGCAGTCCAAGATTCGCGGAAAACTCCTACAGAACCAAACTTGCCAAAAACCACATCTCTAGGGATTGTAGCAACTGAAGGGAAAGAAGCATAAACCAATATCCTTTACTTGATAGGGTCTAAATTGTTCCAGTAATGATACTGACCAAAAGGCGACACAACATTGGTAATATCCAAATCGTTCCTGAAATCTGGTGGACTTCCCAGAAACATCAACCATCCACGGCGATAACCCTGAGCCGCCCTATGATTCTCAGCATCAGCAGGATCAATGAAACGAACAAACACATTCGGCTGCAGCTGAAAGTGACCATGCTCTACAAGCGCATGCTTTGAATTGGGTCCATTGAGTTGGAAAAGACCCACACCAAACGTGCTCGGCTGATACTCAATAACATGCCTATGATTCTCAGCATCAGCAGGATCAATGAAACGAACAAACACATTCGGCTGCAGCTGAAAGTGACCATGCTCTACAAGCGCATGCTTTGAATTGGGTCCATTGAGTTGGAAAAGACCCACACCAAACGTGCTCGGCTGATACTCAATAACATGCCTATTCAGAGGACCCTCCAAGAAACCACGCACCTGTTCGCGCCAAAAACCCTCCTGTCCAGGTGGCTGCACTGGCTCCACCACAGCTACACAATATTATTGATGTTGAGGCGGCGGATCTTGCGCATGAAAGTAGAAAGTCCGAGGAAGCCTGGTTGGACCGCCGTCAATGATGTGATGACCCCACTGCAGCCACGGGGTTGGGTCGATCTCGAAATTTGCCATTGCTATCGAGCTAGGGGCAGAAGATGGTGGTGATGTCTCCAATGGCGGCGGAGGAGGGACAGGTGGGGGTGGCGGAGGAGACGGGTTTGAGGGAGGTGGAACGACAGCACCGATATCTGGGCGAGTTGTTCCAGAACCCAGTGCCTCTTCTTTATTATTTTGTCGTTTCAGTATCCACTTCATTGATTTTTTCCCAAAAGAAGCAAAACAATTCTTCCCAATATGGCCATAGCTAAAACACTTGCGGCACCTGATATCATTAACACACTGGGCCGAGTTATGGCCCATGCTAAGACAGCGAGAACACTCCCAGAACCTGAAAGCTATATCATCAATCACCTCCATGAGCCCATCAAGCCCAGGTGGGTCAGAAGCAGCAGTGGAAGTAGAAGAATCCAGCCCATTGGCCTCAACCGTAGCAGACGATGAGCCCAGACCATTTGAAACTTTTGATCCCGCTAAATCCAGTCTAGCAGAATTGACCTTACCCTGCTGATTAGCACTATCTGAATAAACTGAGGAAACCTTCTGCTGTAGCGAATCCTTCTGCTGCAATGTAGGAGATGGGTGATCATGCCTCTGACATACATAGGATTGAGAATTATTAGCATATCTCATCTGCTTAGAAGCAGGCCTAGAAGAGGGAGCTTTAGAAACATAAATCCACTCCTTATCACATTCCTTTTGCCAAAGCACAAACTCTCTTTGCCACTTCGGCCCTCCATGACTCCAAAGGTGAAAATGACATTTGAAGTGAAAACACTCATAGAATCTCCTTGAAAGAATATGAAAACCAACCAATTTACTATAGACTGTGAAGGAGAAGACCCTGTCTCTCAATAAAGAGACCTTTAATTCTCCACAATAACCACCAAGAGCAGCTTCCATGGCTAAACCCACTGAATCATCAGTTAATCTGAAAGTAGCCCTCCCAAAAGATACTACCATTAAGAAATGTCCAGAGTAGCTAGTTGGATGAACTGGAGTACCAAGACGAGACCAAATATCCTTTGCAAAAACCCTGCCCGGACTGAAATCCAATCCTAAGGCAATAGACGCCTGAACAGCCATCCTAGATTCATCCACAGGCGGCAAAACCTCTCCTAGATCCGAGTGTTGATTCGCAGCCAGAAACTTTGACACCTCCACCTCAGATCTAAACTTAGACACCACTTTCGCTTGATGACACGGAAAAAAGATAACCACCCCAGGGTTTATAATTTCATGAGACCGTAGATCCCTAGAATCTATCACTGATCCATCCGTACAAATAAGCTCAATGCCACCTCTTGAATCATTGATCTTGACTACCCCATGATAGAGTCTATTCTGCTTCTTAGTCAAACGAACAAAAAACGTTACCTTCCATTGATCACATCCTAGATCTGAGTGGATCTGAGATGACCCGCCAGAAGAGAAGAACACCATCTTGTAGAGGGAAAGACGCCGGAGAAATTGGTGGGAGCCGATCCCTCCAAACCCTAGTAGGGGAGGAGATCACCGGCGGCAAGAGTTACGGTGGAGAGGGGCCGACGTGGGAGGAGGGGGTGGGAGCCATTTCAACCTTCCCTACCTATCCTTAATGTTTTTACATCGTTTGTTTGTATACTCCGTTACCGGCACCTCCTACACCATGGGAGGATATAAGTATGGATTTTGTGTTGGGTTTGTCGCGTACTAAAAGAGGCCATGATTCTATATTTGTGGTAGTGGACAGATTTTCTAAAATGTCACACTTTATTGCCTGCCACAAAAGCGACGATGCGTCGCATATTGCTAACCTGTTTTTCAGGGAGATTGTTCGATTACATGGAGTCCCGAAGACTATTGTTTCTGATCGTGATGTGAAGTTCATGAGCTACTTCTGGAAGACACTTTGGGGAAAGCTAGGGACAAAGCTACTGTTCAGTACTACTTGTCATCCCCAAACTGATGGCCAAACTAAGGTGGTGAATCGAACCTTGTCACAACTGTTGAGATCCATGATCAAGAAGAACCTGAAGGAGTGGGAAGAGTGTTTGCCACATGTGGAGTTTGCTTACAACAGGGCGGTACACTCTACCACGGAGCTGTGTCCTTTTGAGGTGGTGTATGGTTTCAAACCCATTACTCCACTTGACTTGTTGCCTTTGCCCATACATGAGAGAGTTAATATTGAGGCATCCAAGAGGGCAGATTTTGTGCGAAAAATCCATGTGAAGACTAAAGAGTTGATAGAGAAGAAAGGCAAGAGCAATGCTGCAAGGATGAACAAGAAGCGCAAAGAGATGTTGTTCAAGCCTGGTGATATGGTCTGGGTACATTTTCGCAAGGATAGGTTCCCGAAGCTGCGGAAGTCTAAGTTTAAGCCTCGTGGTGCTGGTCCTTACAAAGTGCTTGCCAAGATCAATGATAATGCATACTCGATAGATCTTCCAGTTGATGAGTTTGGTGTCAGTAATTCTTTCAATGTTGCTGATTTGACACCATATGACGGAGAAGACCTTGGAGCGTCGAGGTCGACGCCTTTTGAAGGGGGGAGATGATGAGGACATCCCTACTACACCACTACCTCCGTCATTGATAAATGAAGATGAACCTGCTCGTGAAGCTCAAGTCCAATGAAGTTCGGATTGGACCAATTACAAGAGCTCGTGCGAAGCTACTTAAACAACAGGTGAACTTGTTTCTAAACGATACTTTGATTGATGAGAACTTTATACTGCCTAAGTCCTATTACTTATGTATCATCGGGTATCAAGAGGAGACGAGCGTCGCACGAGGAGTAGAGGAGCAGCTGGACATGAAGACGGACGTCAAGATGGACGTGAAGCTGGACATGGAGCTGGACATGAAGATATCTCATGGTCGCGCGAGGGAGGAGCGGGAGGCATGCGCGAGAGGAGAAGACGACGTCCAGGCCGGTCCAGTACCCGGTTAGACCGGCCTCCACCCCGGTCCCTGGCCCGGTTGACCGGGCGCCAACCAGATGGGATGCATCGTACCACGCAAAAACCGGAAAGTTGCGAAGTTTCCGGTTGCCGCCCGATTGACCGGACGCCAGACCGGCCGATCCGGTCCCTGGCCCGGTTGACCGGATTCCAGACCGGATTCGTCCGAGTCTGTCTCGACCAGATCTATTCTGGGTCGGTTATTTTTGTATCTTTTCGACTCGAACTCGTCCCGCACGCCTATATAAGTGCCCGGGACGCCCCCTAGCTGCTTTAGACCACGTTTAAGATAAACCCTAGTTCTTAGTTGTTTGCTCTAGCAAAACTATTGAATCCCTACACCATATTGCTCGATATTGTGTAGATCCTGAAAAAGTCTTGTGTGATCTACTGTTCCATTGGGAATTAGACGATTGCAACTTACCGCTTCGTGGTCGGCGGCTACGTGCGCAAGTGTGTGGAGTTGCGAATATCTTGCAGGGTTGAGAGCTGTTGCATTGGCGACAGGGACCAATCGAGAGATCTCGTTGCGTCATACAAGTTATCATCCACTTCATCGTCGTGTATCTCCGCTGCCATCACCCCGTGATCACCATCACCGCTGTTGCTTACTGAGAAGATCGGGCCACCCCCTATCATACTCCCTCTACCTAAAAATTGTATTTGGAAGTGGCAAATTTTTTGTACAAAATATTCTACATATACATCTCCCTAATATATATTTGTTTGCCAAGTTTCATGAAAAACTAATATTTTTGTGGTCTATGTAAAAAAAATATCTTGTGAACAACCTTATTCTCAACACTCGATCAATTTCGTCCTTTTCCACACGCCACGTGACAAGTCGATTTTTCCTGAAACGACTTTGTGAGAGCGTAGAACATGAAGATGCACGATTTTTTTCTCAATTTTTAATTTTTAACATACGTGGAAGATTTATTTTAAAATAAAGGGAGCATATGCTTCCATGTTCCTAAACACCACTCCTTTTCTAAACTAGTTTATAGTTTATACAATTTCCACGATGAGGCATTTGCGTTGTCCATAATAAAATTGAGTATCGTATGCCTCCATTTAGCTAGATCTAGAATATGTTTTTTTTTATCTTCATAGTGCACAATTCGTTATTGCAACCTAGATTTCATAAATAGATATATTTTCCCTAGCATTGGTGTATTTTACAAGTACCTGAGATGACTGAGAAATAACTACTTTTAAGTCGACGCTAAGGACCATCTTTTAGAAGAAAAAAAATTTATATGTAAAATGCATAAGAATATATCACTTGTGAACTTTACCGAGGCAAATTTATAACTAACTTATTTCTAAATCAACGTAGAAATCGTCACTGTCTTTAATATATTGCCTAAATGTATTTTAGGTGGTTTTAGTTGTGTATTTTATTTTTACTGCAACTCATGTAGTAAGTAAAATCCAGCATAACATGCACATGCAAACTTTCTAAAAACAGTTGTACTTTTTTTTTATAAATATATAGTAGATTGCTTACATAGCAGCAGTTTTTTATAAGTGACTTAGACTTAAGAAAATCTCAGTTAACTGAGACATAGCAAAACCGTTAAATGTTAACACAAGAAATAGAGTTTTAATATACATGTAGTAAATATTTTTAAAGATTGTATTCTTCTACTATTTGGTGCTGTTTACTAGTGTACAAAAACAAGTCTTGCTCAGATGGTAACAAAAATGGTCAAGCCACAACGGTTAGTTTTAAAAGTATAACGTCCATAGGTAGGACATAAAAGCTTGTGTGCTCCCGTGGCAACCCTGAGCTAACCTTGAAACCGAGGTGAAGAGTTCCGAACCTTCAGCTTTGCGCATCAAATTTTATTTTCGCCATCTGCACTAACAAGTCGAGCCCGCATGTATGACGGCACCAAAGGTCCTATGTGCACGTTAAGAATATTAGGGATCTTTCTGCATAATCAGTAATGCCATATGTCAGCTTCTGATTAACTGATGACCAAAACTTCACATGACTGGCAAGTTGTAGGACACAAGTGCTGGAATTTTTGGGCATTTGATCTTTGGCCCATGGTCCATTATTAAATTCTGAAATTCACATGGTCCATTTAAAAAAAATCAGTGGGAGCTGAAGTTTAGTCCAACATTGCTAGTTGGAAGAGAGTTGGAGTGGTATATAAGGTGGGTTGTTCTAGTCCTAGTAAGCGAGTGAGAAGAGAGAGCCTTCGCGCACTCCTCCTCCTCCACCGCTCGCCTCGCCTCATCATGACACGTCACGACGCGCCGCGGGTTGCGGGAATCTCGCCGAGTCGAGCTTATCTTTTTGTTGTTTGGGAAATTAATTGTGTAATCAATTTTGAGTCATTAACGGACGCGTTACTCAACCGTTTTGTCTTCCGGTTTTTTTGGATCGTGCATGTGCCGACTCGGACGTGGGCTGTGTCCCACGACCTGCCCGAACTGCACTACATAAGACCCTACGCAACCCTAGCCGCCACTACCAGACGCATACGCGACTGCCTGTTTCCAGTTCATTGCGCTGCCGCCTTCGTCTTCCTCATTCCGTCCGTCGGCGTGCACCGACTGCCGGGACAGTAGGCCTCCGGAACCCTGCCTCTCGTGAACCTGTACGGGTGAGGGGCAATCAGATTTTTGGGGAGCGCTCCGGTGCGACTACTGGCGTCACGACGTCGTCATCGGACGACGAGTTCCTCCACACCGACAACTTCTTCCCGGACTTCAGCGACTTCTTCGGCAACCTCAACATGGGCGACAACAACGCTGCTGCGAAGTATGTGATCTTGTCGTTTCTCTTTCAGTTTCTGTTACAGTTTCTTCTTGTAGTTTATGTGGTAGATGCGATCAGTTTGTCTAGTTTAGATGTGATCTGTTCATCTACCTTACTAGTCTGCACGATTGGTTTATTCATTATTTTTATAGTCATGATTTATCAATTACTTATACGGATTATTTCATATGGATATTTGCTTATATATTCAACAACAAGCAGCATGTTTTGCAAGATCTAGAACTAAACCATCACATAATGAGCATCGTTCTCATGGTAGCCAATAACCAAACATGAACCAAGCGGCGAACTGCAGAGGACGAGCGGCCATCACGAAACGTCCAAAGAAAAAAACCCATGATACATCCAAATCGTCCAAACGACACACTCTTGGCGTAAAAAAGTACTCCCTCCGTCGATTAAATTGACGTGAGTTGTACAGAGGAAGTACACACGTACATTCTTGGCGTCAATTAATAAAGAACAGAGGTAGTAGCTCAAAGATCCACCCAACCCAGCCGAGGGAGGGAGACTATGGGCGTGTTTGGTTGCCTGCATCCCCCTTGGCTCGCATAGGCCAAACAATTTTCGACCCGTTTGGTTGTCTGGGTCGAACCGCGTTCTTGCACGAACTGCTTCTCAAAGCAGTGTCGGGCCAGGCTCTTGAGAAACGCCTGGTTCGACAGTTTCCAGCGGTGCGGGCAAATCTCCACGCCCGCTGATGCAAAAGGGAATTTTCGGTGCACGGTCGGAGACGAGAATGGAGATGGCGGGAGCTGCGGCGCGCATCGGCGAAAAGCGTAAAGGGGGGCGGGAAGGATACCTTCACCTCTCGCCGCGCCCCATGACCTATTTCTACCCCCTCCTCCACTGTCCCCCCAATTTTCGAGCTCCTCCTCCCGTTGGCAAGCAGGTAAGAGGCGCACGCATCTCCGGTCGGCGACGGTTGCAGCGGCGGCGAGTACATCTGGGCTGCTTCATCTACTTTCTGGTCCAGCGCATCTTCACCTCATGCGATGACTGTAAGCCATCCCTTATCCCCGTACCACGGTAATGTTTAGATCTAGGTTAGGAGTAGTCAGATCTTGCCTAGGGTTTGGTCTTGTCGCAGGGGTAAGTTCGGATTGTGGTGAGCTATCATGATCTTGCTAGGATTTGACATTTCCGGTTGCTACTGGCATGATCTTGTCTAGGGTTTGGTCTTGTAGCAGGGGTTAGTCCAAAATGTGGTGAGCTATCATGATCTTGCAAGGGTTTGTGCTATTCACAGTTGCAATGAACTGCTTGTCTGATTTAGGATGTACTATGATGTGTGTGAGACTCCTTCTGTGATGACTTTAGCCAGGCGCTTTTCTGCGTTGGTGACTCTCAGATCCCTTCGCAAGTTCCCGATTCACTGCCCTCCTATGACTCCAAGGTGGCGGTCACCCCTCTGCCTGTGTCTGACCTGGTCGCTCAGGTAGCGGAAGAGGTCGCGGCTAGGTTGGCCACCACGAAGAAGAACAAGAACCGCATGGAAGCAGAGAGGACCTTGAAGACGGGGGCGGAAAGGAATGCCACCATGAAATGGCTTCCGTTCATGTCCAGCTTCGTGTTGGAGAAGATGTGCGGCTTGATCCATAGCGGATTGAGAACTGACAAAGGATTCAAGGAAGTCCATCTCAATGTTGTGGCGAAGGGCCTTTTTTATCATTGTGGTGTGTCCGTCTACTCCACTCAGGTGTACAACCACCCAAGGAAGTGGAGTGTAATATCCCAGGAAATGGGGTTACAAAAATAGAGGACACAGATGTGTGCATTGCATTCATGCATAGAAAATCTGGGGAATTTTCGCGCTTTAAAGTAAAACAATCACAAGAATCGAAGTTTCACTTGACCTTGGTGGAATTGAAGTAGCTCATCAAGTCAAGCGCTATAAACCTCAATGTGACTTTGCTAAAGCCTTGTTTTGGGTAGAGATGATTTGATCTAAGGGATTAGATCAAATGGAAATAAAACTAACACAAGAACATATGAATCAAGGATCAACTATTTGATCTTATCAAATATCACAACATGGTATCCTTGCCATAACATAAGAACCTCTGTTCAATTACATCCAAGTATTTAAATCATCATCTTTAAGAGGAACCCTAGGAACTTATTCAAGATATTTCCTAGAGAGAGGATCCACCTATGTTGACCATAGATAGTGGTGACTACATCATTCTCTATGGAGCCTAATCATAAGTTAGTATTAAAGACCTTTCCAAATGAGAGAGAAACCAATCATACAAAACATAGCTTTATCTATTTAAGAATAAGACAACCATTGAACCAAAGCATTAGGAGTTAAACCATATCATTTGGGAATGGTGAGATAGCCAATGCCAAATGGAGTAAGATCATATCTATGAAATGATGAAGTAAAGTAGCAATTAATCCAACTAAGCATCTAGGTGGAGACTTAACCCTTTATTATCTAATGGGATCTTGTGAACATACCATATTCTCTAGAATAAACCATTCCTATAAGAGAGAGCTCAACATCCGGTGTTACACTCAATATAGTTGAGGCATCACCTGGATTTGAGGGAGAGAACTATTCTTATAACCAGATGATCATCTCATCATTGTTGAGTAGAACCCTAACATAATATCTCGGGCATTCTCTCGGGATATAAACTTTAGAGGCAATCATAGAAGTACCATCCAAGAAGGTAAATTAGAAGTATTATACCCTAGTTGATCAAGACAATGCTTGATCAGGGAACTGAGAAACCTAATTAATAAGAGATACCTTAGGAAGCCAAACCTTGATCATTGTAAATTGAGTGATGATCATAAACCCTAAGAACTCGGAGGTAGAGAGATTAAGAACAAGTTGATCATGCCTAATCCATGATCATGCTCTTGAGGTATGTGAGGATAAGTTAAACCCTAATAGGATAAGTATATCCCATTTTCACATGAAATTATAGGGAGATCACTATCAATCAAATACAGGTTTATATCTCAATCTTAATTTATGAATCACTTAGTGATCATCAGTAGAATCCTACCATATCTATATTTCATAAATTAAAGAACCTAAGAAAACCTTAGAGTAAAAACTCCATAATTAATATGGTGAGAAATCATCCATTCATAAGACCAAAGTTAACTATAAAAAGAACCATAACCATTTTAATTACTTCCTTAATTGACTAAGGATTCTAATGGAAGTCCAATGGAATAAGATAGAGCCCATTCTCAAATCCTTAGTGATTAGAGAAACACATAAGATATGAAGCAAGTAACCATATTACCTTGGTTAGGGGAGATTAAACCCTAGCAAATGCAATATGATGGCATCCCAACTCTACAAACTAGGGGTATATCTCAACCCTAGTTTATGTATCACTATGGTGATCATAATATGAACCTAGGCCATAATTGAAATTCAAACCAATTGACATTAGGAGAATATTATTAGAACCCTAGTATGGCATAGTAATAAAATCTTATGCTTCATCTATTAAACTTGAGGAAAACCTTGTGATACATCTTATAATTAAAACCATCAATGTGATTATCAACCACTTACCTATATCATTGTGACCCAATCTTGAGGAGAGTAATATTTCCTCTAGGTATTTCAAAGGATTAAGAGACCATAACACTAATGTTAGTTTCAATATGGGTTATCATCAAACCTACAAAACATTAATAAAATTGTTGCTCACATGAAATAGTATGCAAGTGACCAATTCCTCAAATAGAAACTAAGCCCTATGATGAATCTCCGAAATACTTTGGGTTGAAAGCATCAACCATAATCATTCAAAATAAAATTGATACACAAGATAAGAGAAGTTAAAATAGTGCCAACAAAATCATGCTTAATTAAAATCTACAATAAAGCTCACTTATGTCAAATGGTTATTCCAGAATAACTCATAAATACAATGGCCCTTTAGTTAGTCATAAAATGTTCAAAGTATAAATTACATGCAGGTGATAAAAATAATTTGAATTGGATTTAAAACAGAATACAAAATAGAAAAGGAAAACAGGAAATAAAAATAATGAGAAAGAAAAAGGAAACAGGAAAAAATGGAAGGGAGGCTCACCCGGACTTCCCTTACCACGCCGCAGCCCCACCGAGCAGCCCAAGGCCCAGCCCAAACCACAGCCCCAACACGGGCCCGTATCCCTTCGCTTCAGATAAACACGAAGGGGACAAGAGCGTCTTCGTCTCCTTCGTCTCTGCCTCGCTTGCACGCACGGGAGAGCGACACCGCGACGGTGTGGCCACGTCCCGCGACCGCCGCCGCCGTTATTGACTCGCCAGCACACGCCGGAGACCCTATAAAGCGCCACGGAAGCCTCCATTTTCCCTCTCTCTCGCTCCATTCCCTCTCCGTGTCGAAACCCTAGCTCGCCGGCCTCCGCTCACCGCCGGCGATTGTGGCATCCCCAAGCCCCGCCGAGGATACTCCGATCACCGCCATCTTCTCCTTGTTCTTCTCGTCAACGCGTGCGAGCTGGGAGGCCCCGGAGATGGCGAATTTGACAATCTTCCCCGACCACCGTCGCCATGGCCATGGATGATATCGCCACCGTCTGAGCTCCATCGGCCTCTCCATCAAGCTCTTCAGACTTGCGGTGAGCTCCTGCATCTCGCAGTGCCCCTGGCCTGCTCAATCATGCCCTGTAGCGCCGCCTCGCCGTCGTTCACCGTCCGCCGCCGCTCAGGCTTGCCGCCGGCAAGGCTCCGGCAACCAATAGGGAGCGGCGCAGCCACCTTCTGGCTCAGCACAGCGCCGCGCGTCTCCCCGCCGCTCGGGATGGGCGCGGGAGCCCCGAATCGGCGTCGCCGCCGGCAACCGGCCGTCGGCCGGCCACTTCCTCGCCACATCGGCGCCACGGTGGCGGGCCGACGTGGGCTCGGCCCACCGGTCGCGTGCTCTGCGGGTAGACTAGCCTAGTGCGTTTAGCATTTCCTTTTCGTTTTATTTAAAAATTTCATAATCTCTGCAGATTCAAATAAATTTAGAAAATCCAAATTAAGTCAGAAAAATATAAATAAGATCTTAAAATTCTTATAAAAGAAAACTCTATTTAATAAAAATATAAAATGAAATTTTTATTTTTATTTTTAATAAAAATTTAATTGTTTAATACTTGTGATTTAAACTTTTAATTTTAATTCTAAATTCAATTAAAATTCAGTAATTAGGAAAACTTCATAAAATAAGTCAAAACCAGTAATTAAATAAGGAAAACATTAAAATTAATTTTCCTTTATCATTAACTCATTAAATCCTTATTATGAGGATTTAAAACCCCAAGTAATAAATACCTTAATTATTAATTGTGTAAAATAATAAAATATCAAATCCAATATTATTTTTCTTTCAAAATTATTAATAACTTCAACTTTATTAATGAAGTTATTAATCCTATAATTATAGGGTAATTAGGAAACCCTAGATCAATTATAAACAAAGTGATAACCTCAAGCATTTCATGTGATCCCTAAAACCCTAATATCATTAGGAACCCTAGCTCCATTATTACATGGAAACCCTAGTTTGCTTCTAACCTAAACCCTAGGTTAGCACATGTGATCATGGTACCTTCTTTCAAATCATAGAACCATAGTAGCAACTAAACACTAGTCTTGGTCACATAAAATATAGTTGACCATCACTAATATATGGGTATCCCATATATTCATCTTCCTTAGACCTAAATAATCGGTAGGGTCAACCAAATGTAAACCCTAAATCCTATTACCAAAACCATTATCCTTACTCATCCTTAATTAGCATCACACCATTGTGATGAACTCAAAAGCATCTATACCCAATAATTATCACTACATAACCATAGTCCACTAAACCCTACAAGTACATCATAATTATGAACCATCCTATTTAGGATCAAATAATTCTTTACTTAGGAAATGAAATAGAAAACCTAAACAACCTCAACCTAATTGCAATACTTCTTAATATTTAAGAAGTATGTTCTTCAAAAGTTATTCTTTTGAAGTAAACAGAGAAACATCATCAACCCTGCTTATAAGGACCTATAAACCCTACCTAGCTATCACCAGCAAGATGAACCCACCATGATAACAACCATGTATAACTAATTGCTTTAGTTGCTCATACTTAAGTAAAACCATTAAAGCTTAGTTGCTAATGAATCCAACCTTGTTAGGAACCATCTAATATTTACTCAAGAGCTAATGAGAACCATAGTTAACCATAGAACCCTACCAACCTAATTATCATACTTGTTCTTTACTAAAGAACATGTTCTTCAAAAGTTATTCTTTTGAAGTATATGATAATCAATCATTAACCATGCCATATAGTACTAAAACTGACCACTGTTCTTTACTTGATAACATTATGCCAATTGTTATTCTTTGTGTGCTCAATTGATTACTATGCTTTATTATCTACCTGTTGATAATACCAAGTAATCACACCTGAATAAGAACCTTGTATGTGAATCACTCTAAAAGTGCAACACACCCTGAACCAATCATTATAACTCACTGATCCTAAATCATCGGGGTTAGGTCACGCTTAGAGCGATTGCATCTCATACTTATGCATTATTGCATCCTTGCCAATCTTTTAAACATCGTCCCTACCGAACGATGATGCTATTTCAGAATTTGGAGTTACTGCGTATCGAAGACCTTGCCTCGCATAATCTTGCAGCCAAGAAAGGCAAGTTCATCACTTGCTCATGTCATTTGAGTATTTCTATCAAATTACTTGCAAAGTATTATGGTTATCACTATTGCACAAAAATCAAAACCACTACTTTCATAACTATGAATATGACTATGTGGTGGGCAATGGAACCATGGATTGTGTTGATATGGTGGAGGTTCCATTGCACGGGCTTATATCCATCTAGGATTAAACAACAAATGTCGCCAAGTGATTCTTGTGCCGTAATATCCGTGTTAACCATAAGATCCGAGTGGGACGGAGTAGTCAAAAGTGTTTCCACCTCTCGTTCATCAACGGATGCGCTTTACCGTAGACACTTGTATCCGTCGGGGCAAGCGGTGGGCTGGGGAAGCCTTAAGTCCCCACGGCATAGTCCGTAGACACTTGTCGCTCGAAGTGCAAGCGGTGGGCTGGGGAAGCCTAAAGTCCCCACGGTATTGCGGTCTATGATGGGTTGCAGCTACCGGCGAAGGAGTTTGGTTCGATCCCAAACCGTTGTCGTGGTCGGGGTCCATCCTTAAGTGGTATAAGAGGACCGACGAGGACCCAGTGGTCGGGGTATGCAACAAAGGGTGGGTGTTCGAGGTAGCGGAGGAACATGATTGGCTAGACCTTATACCGGGCCTCACACCAAAGGAAGTGTGGACGGGGAGTACGCCCGGTTGGCACCAAGGTTAAGATCTCTTATGGGTAAAGCAACACACCTCTCGCAGAGTGTAATGAACCGTGACCTGTCACTCCCTCGTTCCGGATATGGAACTCGCGAACGCGGCCGGAAAGGAGCTCCATGAAGTTCTAGTAAACCGGTGAAGGTCGACGGACATAGTTCTTCCGAATAAAAGCAACCTCTTGAAGAAATGGTTATGAAAACCTGCATTGGTATTAGACTTTCTGGTCTAATGTCGTAGCTAGTGCATTAAACACCTCTTTCCTATAATGAACTTGTTGAGTACGCTCGTACTCATCCCACTCTTAAATCCCCTGCTTAGATATGGAGGCACCGAAGGAGGATCTACAATGCAACACGAAGACCGAGGAGTCAACAACTACTTCAAGGGACATGAACTCGTCGAAGAGGCAGATACCACATCCAACAAGGAGAAACCTAGATTAGCAATAGAAAGGAACTAGCTTCCTAAACTTAGCTCCTATTTAGCTAGAATCTATTCATAGCCTCTCGTAGCTAGTTAAATACTCTACAAATAGAGTCGTGATAAGGCTAGTCTACGAGTCGTTCTTCCGGAGTTATTTGCGCTTTACCTCATTGTAAAGTAGGAGGCCGTGATGATCTTATGTAACAGTAGTCAATGTTGTAATTCTATAGACATGCCTTGGACCCGCATATGTTTCGTTGTACCACTCGAGCGATATAATACTAGTGGAACGGTGTTTCATTGGTGTTATATCGGACTTGCATACTACACCATGCAAGTGGTATGCCGGGTCACCACAGCTTGGTATCGTAGCAAATGCTTTGACCTTAGGATTAAAACCCTTTAAAGGAGACCTATAGGATTGGTAGTGTCTATAGGAAGTTGTCTTAGATTAAACCAAATACTTATTATGACTTGAGATGGATATTCACTTGAGAATAATCCCGACACATTTGAGTCAACATTTCTTACGTATCTTTACTAAGTAAAGTGAGCTAACTAATGCCAAACATGTAGTACACCATGAAGTCCTTAAACAATAGATGAGTAGACCCCAGTTGGTATACAATACATGGTAGTCCAAAGAGAGGATACAACCATAAGGAAGATATCCTATTGGGAGATGTGTACCAACACTTGTTATGGTCAAGTAAGATATATCCAGACCTGTAAGTGGAGTAATATCAAAAGATGAAGGTAATTAAGATATCCTAATAGAAGATGTAGACCAAGATAAGTAATAAGTAAGTAAAATTATCTTGACATGTGAAACAATTGATAGTAACTGATAACTATGAGTTATATGAGGTAGTATAGACCATGATGAGTCAATCATGAGAGGTAAGGAAGAGAAATAGGAATAAAATATGTCTACTTACATAGTAGAATTGTTAATCATAGATGATTCACTTGAGAGTCATTATGTGATGGACTAAAACATCATAAATAATTAAAAAGGTGTACAATAAGAAGCCAAGTGCTAAACAATAGTGCAAGAATTGTGTTCCCAAAACTATGGGAAGTGTGCCAAGCACATCATTACCATAGTCTTATGATAGAAATATTTGGAAATATAGCAACTATATTTCAATAGTTATGTGTTTAGAGTAGCAATGTTAGAACCTAGACATATCCTGTGAGATAGTCCTCAATAAAATAAAAGTTAAGTAGGACTTCCAAACAAAATTAGGTTAACCTCAACTATTCTAGACTACTTTGTTTCAAGTTTATCTCATTGCAAATGTGCAATTAAGGTAAAGGTTGAGACAAATAGTAGAATCCCATATATTCGTGCTAAGTATCACGATATAAACCTATCTTATGTGGTGTTGTATACTACACATCAGAGCCTGATGTTTAGAGATGTCTTACTCAACAATCATATTCAGGCTTATGATGATGTGTATTATATGCACAAAGTTGAATCTTCTTGGATTTTATTGGATTTTCATTGTTTGACTAGATCCATACATGAAGTTTGACTTTGATACGCAAATGCATGTTGCAATATCAAGTTCTTACTTGATGCTATAGATCTAGAGGGTAATGGTATTCGTGTGAGGAAGTGACGAATTCTGGAAGATTCTGAAGACAAGATGAAGGTGCATCAGAAAAAGGAAGAAAAGTTGTGGGAAGTAATCGCAATACTCTAAATAAAGGATCAATCAAAACTCATGCTTTACCTCAACAGAGGAGTACTTTTGTACATAAGAAGCATGAGGTAAGAAATATGATGACTATGGAGAAGTAGAAGTAGAACCATCATCATTATGGAAGAGGGAATGCATGGGAAATCACTTAGGATACTATATTCATAGTGTCAGCTAGTGGTTTTTCTGCAAAATAAACCCTGAATGAAGGAAGATGATTTAGGAAACTATAGCAGTTATAAGAAGACCGTAGTTGGTATCAGAAAACCACAAATGGTATAGGATCAATACTGCGAGATAAAGCGAAGATGTCTCGTCCAGTTGATCGTAACCTATAATAGAACCCATTTTTAGATATCAAATAGCCACAGTTAGTATAATAACCACAGCTGGTATCAGTTGGTATTACAAATAGTCCACGATTTAATTAGTTGTAACAAAAGTTTGTGAACAAATAAAAAAGTCTTGTCAGCCAAATATCTAGATCTATAAACATTTAGTCAAAAGATTCACATTGGATGTCCACAATTGAGTGGATACACCACAAAGTTTCTTCGCAAAACCTTCGAGGAATATAAATTATAAACAAGACCTATACCAATATTCTAATCATAAGTCCAATAGTTGGAAGAAAAGGAGTTGAAGACCTTAAGCAAACTCTAAGGGGTAGAGTAAAGATTGAGTTGGATGTACAAGAACTCAATACTTTAAGCTATATAGAAGCAGTAAGGTCCGAACTCGAGAGGAAGTTCGATCTTATTTTCATAAGAATATTGAACACTACTCTCGAAGGATGTCGGACTCGAAGAGCCGAGGTTTATACCTCGAGGAAGTAAGAAGTGGACTATAACTTGAGAAAGTGAGTAAGATTTACTCAAAAGTACGGAAGCTCAAGTAAGTCATGGATAAAGAAGTGGAATTAAGGTGATATCGGAGACCTAATAAAGCTCAAATAGGCCAAAGACCGAAGGAGATTGACTATACCAAAAACTAAAGTCTATTTGAATGATTCCTTTCATGGAACCTAAATAACCCAAAATAGTTACAGTGTATCAACTATAAACCATGATTGGATGGACTAAATGAGTCTAATCCATTCCTAGGGAAATAAACCATCACAACCATTTCCATGGTAAGTGCCTTACCAAGTACCATTACTGCACTTTTGGTAGTAAGGGAAAACAAAGACCTATTTTTTCAAATAGGAGATTGTTATCCAATTAGTCCTCAATTAAGACTGTCAGGACCAGAAGAAGTCCTAATCATTGAATATTCAATGAGAAAGGAAACAAGATTATAATAGTTGGAAGAAATCAATGAATCAAAGTAAGAGCCATGGTTCAGAGACAAGTATTATTTGATTCCAGAGAAACTCATAGAACTGGAGTTAGAAACTTATGTTCAGAGACAAACCCTAATGGATTCCAGGAAGAATCTGGACAAGGGATATATTCAATTATATCCAGTGAGATCACCAAGGAGTTTGAGAAAAGATGTAGTCTGCACAAGTCAGATCCACACTCCGAAACGTGAGAGATATCAAACTTCGAGGACGAAGTTTAGTTTAAGGGGTAGAGACTGTAATATCCCAGGAAATGGGGTTACAAAAATAGAGGACACAGATGTGTGCATTGCATTCATGCATAGAAAATCTGGGGAATTTCCGCGCTTTAAAGTAAAACAGTCACAGTAACTGAAGTTTCACTTGACCTTGGTGGAATTGAAGTAGCTCATCAAGTCAAGCGCTATAAACCTCAATGTGACTTTGCTAAAGCCTTGTTTTGGGTAGAGATGATTTGATCTAAGGGATTAGATCAAATGGAAATAAAACTAACACAAGAACATATGAATCAAGGATCAACTATTTGATCTTATCAAATATCACAACATGGTATCCTTGCCATAACATAAGAACCTCTCGTTCAATTACATCCAAGTATTTAAATCATCATCTTTAAGAGGAACCCTAGGAACTTATTCAAGATATTTCCTAGAGAGAGGATCCACCTATGTTGACCATAGATAGTGGTGACTACATCATTCTCTATGGAGCCTAATCATAAGTTAGTATTAAAGACCTTTCCAAATGAGAGAGAAACCAATCATACAAAACATAGCTTTATCTATTTAAGAATAAGACAACCATTGAACCAAAGCATTAGGAGTTAAACCATATCATTTGGGAATGGTGAGATAGCCAATGCCAAATGGAGTAAGATCATATCTATGAAATGATGAAGTAAAGTAGCAATTAATCCAACTAAGCATCTAGGTGGAGACTTAACCCTTTATTATCTAATGGGATCTTGTGAACATACCATATTCTCTAGAATAAACCATTCCTATAAGAGAGAGCTCAACATCTGGTGTTATACTCAATATAGTTGAGGCATCACCTGGATTTGAGGGAGAGAACTATTCTTATAACCAGATGATCATCTCATCATTGTTGAGTAGAACCCTAACATAATATCTCAGGTATTCTCCTGGGATATAAACTTTAGAGGCAATCATAGAAGTACCATCCAAGAAGGTAAATTAGAAGTATTATACCCTAGTTGATCAAGACAATGCTTGATCAGGGAACTGAGAAACCTAATTAATAAGAGATACCTTAGGAAGCCAAACCTTGATCATTGTAAATTGAGTGATGATCATAAACCCTAAGAACTCGGAGGTAGAGAGATTAAGAACAAGTTGATCATGCCTAATCCATGATCATGCTCTTGAGGTATGTGAGGATAAGTTAAACCCTAATAGGATAAGTATATCCCATTTTCACATGAAATTATAGGGAGATCACTATCAATCAAATACAGGTTTATATCTCAATCTTAATTTATGAATCACTTAGTGATCATCAGTAGAATCCTACCATATCTATATTTCATAAATTAAAGAACCTAAGAAAACCTTAGAGTAAAAACTCCATAATTAATATGGTGAGAAATCATCCATTCATAAGACCAAAGTTAACTATAAAAAGAACCATAACCATTTTAATTACTTCCTTAATTGACTAAGGATTCTAATGGAAGTCCAATGGAATAAGATAGAGCCCATTCTCAAATCCTTAGTGATTAGAGAAACACATAAGATATGAAGCAAGTAACCATATTACCTTGGTTAGGGGAGATTAAACCCTAGCAAATGCAATATGATGGCATCCCAACTCTACAAACTAGGGGTATATCTCAACCCTAGTTTATGTATCACTATGGTGATCATAATATGAACCTAGGCCATAATTGAAATTCAAACCAATTGACATTAGGAGAATATTATTAGAACCCTAGTATGGCATAGTAATAAAATCTTATGCTTCATCTATTAAACTTGAGGAAAACCTTGTGATACATCTTATAATTAAAACCATCAATGTGATTATCAACCACTTACCTATATCATTGTGACCCAATCTTGAGGAGAGTAATATTTCCTCTAGGTATTTCAAAGGATTAAGAGACCATAACACTAATGTTAGTTTCAATATGGGTTATCATCAAACCTACAAAACATTAATAAAATTGTTGCTCACATGAAATAGTATGCAAGTGACCAATTCCTCAAATAGAAACTAAGCCCTATGATGAATCTCCGAAATACTTTGGGTTGAAAGCATCAACCATAATCATTCAAAATAAAATTGATACACAAGATAAGAGAAGTTAAAATAGTGCCAACAAAATCATGCTTAATTAAAATCTACAATAAAGCTCACTTATGTCAAATGGTTATTCCGTAATAACTCATAAATACAATGGCCCTTTAGTTAGTCATAAAATGTTCAAAGTATAAATTACATGCAGGTGATAAAAATAATTTGAATTGGATTTAAAACAGAATACAAAATAGAAAAGGAAAACAGGAAATAAAAATAATGAGAAAGAAAAAGGAAACAGGAAAAAAATGGAAGGGAGGCTCACCTGGACTTCCCTTACCACGCTGCAGCCCACCGAGCAGCCCAAGGCCCAGCCCAAACCACAGCCCAACACGGGCCTGTATCCCTTCGCTTCAGATAAACACGAAGGGGACAAGAGCGTCTTCGTCTCCTTCGTCTCTGCCTCGCTTGCACGCACGGGAGAGCGACACCGCGACGGTGTGGCCACGTCCCGCGACCGCCGCCGCCGTTATTGACTGCCAGCACACGCCGGAGACCCTATAAAGCGCCACGGAAGCCTCCATTTTCCCTCTCTCTGCTCCATTCCCTCTCTGTGCTGAAACCCTAGCTCGCCGGCCTCCGCTCACCGCCGGCGATTGTGGCATCCCCAAGCCCCGCCGAGGATACTCCGATCACCGCCATCTTCTCCTTGTTCTTCTCGTCAACGCGTGCGAGCTGGGAGGCCCCGGAGATGGCGAATTTGACAATCTTCCCCGACCACCGTCGCCATGGCCATGGATGATATCGCCACCGTCTGAGCTCCATCGGCCTCTCCATCAAGCTCTTCAGACTTGCGGTGAGCTCCTGCATCTCGCAGCGTGCCCCCGGCCTGCTCAATCATGCCCCGTAGCGCCGCCTCGCCGTCGTTCACCGTCCGCCGCCGCTCGAAGCTTGCCGCCGGCAAGGCTCCGGCAACCAATAGGGAGCGGCGCAGCCACCTCTCGGCTCGATGCGGCGCCGCGCGTCTCCCCGCCGCTCGGGATGGGCGCGGGAGCCCCGATCGGCGTCGCCGCCGGCAACCGGCCGTCGGCCGGCCACTTCCCCGCCACATCGGCGCCACGGTGGCGGCCGACGTGGGCTCGGCCCACCGGTCGCGTCTCTGCGGGTAGACTAGCCTAGTGCGTTTAGCATTTCCTTTCGTTTTATTTAAAAATTTCATAATCTCTGCAGATTCAAATAAATTTAGAAAATCCAAATTAAGTCAGAAAAATATAAATAAGATCTTAAAATTCTTATAAAAGAAAACTCTATTTAATAAAAATATAAAATGAAATTTTTATTTTTATTTTTAATAAAAATTTAATTGTTTAATACTTGTGATTTAAACTTTTAATTTTAATTCTAAATTCAATTAAAATTCAATAATTAGGAAAACTTCATAAAATAAGTCAAAACCAGTAATTAAATAAGGAAAACATTAAAATTAATTTTCCTTTATCATTAACTCATTAAATCCTTATTATGAGGATTTAAAACCCCAAGTAATAAATACCTTAATTATTAATTGTGTAAAATAATAAAATATCAAATCCAATATTATTTTTCTTTCAAAATTATTAATAACTTCAACTTTATTAATGAAGTTATTAATCCTATAATTATAGGGTAATTAGGAAACCCTAGATCAATTATAAACAAAGTGATAACCTCAGCATTTCATGTGATCCCTAAAACCCTAATATCATTAGGAACCCTAGCTCCATTATTACATGGAAACCCTAGTTTGCTTCTAACCTAAACCCTAGGTTAGCACATGTGATCATGGTACCTTCTTTCAAATCATAGAACCATAGTAGCAACTAAACACTAGTCTTGGTCACATAAAATATAGTTGACCATCACTAATATATGGGTATCCCATATATTCATCTTCCTTAGACCTAAATAATCAGGTAGGGTCAACCAAATGTAAACCCTAAATCCTATTACCAAAACCATTATCCTTACTCATCCTTAATTAGCATCACACCATTGTGATGAACTCAAAAGCATCTATACCCAATAATTATCACTACATAACCATAGTCCACTAAACCCTACAAGTACATCATAATTATGAACCATCCTATTTAGGATCAAATAATTCTTTACTTAGGAAATGAAATAGAAAACCTAAACAACCTCAACCTAATTGCAATACTTCTTAATATTTAAGAAGTATGTTCTTCAAAAGTTATTCTTTTGAAGTAAACAGAGAAACATCATCAACCCTGCTTATAAGGACCTATAAACCCTACCTAGCTATCACCAAGAAGATGAACCCACCATGATAACAACCATGTATAACTAATTGCTTTAGTTGCTCATACTTAAGTAAAACCATTAAAGCTTAGTTGCTAATGAATCCAACCTTGTTAGGAACCATCTAATATTTACTCAAGAGCTAATGAGAACCATAGTTAACCATAGAACCCTACCAACCTAATTATCATACTTGTTCTTTACTAAAGAACATGTTCTTCAAAAGTTATTCTTTTGAAGTATATGATAATCAATCATTAACCATGCCATATAGTACTAAAACTCGACCATCGTTCTTTACTTGATAACATTATGCCAATTGTTATTCTTTGTGTGCTCAATTGATTACTATGCTTTATTATCTACCCGTTGATAATACCAAGTAATCACACCCGAATAAGAACCTTGTATGTGAATCACTCTAAAAGTGCAACACACCCTGAACCAATCATTATAACTCACTGATCCTAAATCATCGGGGTTAGGTCACGCTTAGAGCGATTGCATCTCATACTTATGCATTATTGCATCCTTGCCAATCTTTTAAACATCGTCCTTACCGGACGATGATGCTATTTCAGAATTTGGAGTTATTGCGTATCGAAGACCTTGTCTGCATAATCTTGCAGCCAAGAAAGGCAAGTTCATCACTTGCTCATGTCATTTGAGTATTTCTATCAAATTACTTGCAAAGTATTATGGTTATCACTATTGCACAAAAATCAAAACCACTACTTTCATAACTATGAATATGACTATGTGGTGGGCAATGGAACCATGGATTGTGTTGATATGGTGGAGGTTCCATTGCACGGGCTTATATCCATCTAGGATTAAACAACAAATATCGCCAGTGATTCTTGTGCCGTAATATCCGTGTTAACCATAAGATCCGGAGTGGGACGGAGTAGTCAAAAGTGTTTCCACCTCTCGTTCATCAACGGATGCGCTTTACCGTAGACACTTGTATCCGTCGGGGCAAGCGGTGGGCTGGGGAAGCCTTAAGTCCCCACGGCATAGTCCGTAGACACTTGTCGCTCGAAGTGCAAGCGGTGGGCTGGGGAAGCCTAAAGTCCCCACGGTATTGCGGTCTATGATGGGTTGCAGCTACCGGCGAAGGAGTTTGGTTCGATCCCAAACCGTTGTCGTGGTCGGGGTCCATCCTTAAGTGGTATAAGAGGACCGACGAGGACCCGGTGGTCGGGGTATGCAACAAAGGGTGGGTGTTCGAGGTAGCGGAGGAACATGATTGGCTAGACCTTATACCGGGCCTCACACCAAAGGAAGTGTGGACGGGGAGTACGCCCGGTTGGCACCAAGGTTAAGATCTCTTATGGGTAAAGCAACACACCTCTGCAGAGTGTAATGAACCGTGACCTGTCACTCCCTGTTCCGGGATATGGAATCGCGAACGCGGCCGGAAAGGAGCTCCATGAAGTTCTAGTAAACCGGTGAAGGCCGACGGACATAGTTCTTCCGAATAAAAGCAACCTCTTGAAGAAATGGTTATGAAAACCTGCATTGGTATTAGACTTTCTCGGTCTAATGTCGTAGCTAGTGCATTAAACACCTCTTTCCTATAATGAACTTGTTGAGTACGCTCGTACTCATCCCACTCTTAAATCCCCTGCTTAGATATGGAGGCACCGAAGGAGGATCTACAGTGCAACACGAAGACCGAGGAGTCAACAACTACTTCAAGGGACATGAACCTGTCAGAAGAGGCAGATACCACATCCAACAAGGAGAAACCTAGATTAGCAATAGAAAGGAACTAGCTTCCTAAACTTAGCTCCTATTTAGCTAGAATCTATTCATAGCCTCTGTAGCTAGTTAAATACTCTACAAATAGAGTCGTGATAAGGCTAGTCTACGAGTCGTTCTTCTGGAGTTATTTGCAGTTTTACCTCATTGTAAAGTAGGAGGCTGTGATGATCTTATGTAACAGAGTCAATGTTGTAATTCTATAGACATGCCTTGGACCCGCATATGTTTCTGTTGTACCACTCTGAGCGATATAATACTAGTGGAACGGTGTTTCATTGGTGTTATATCGGACTTGCATACTACACCATGCAATGGTATGCCGGGTCACCACAGTTGGTATCGTAGCAAATGCTTTGACCTTAGGATTAAAACCCTTTAAAGGAGACCTATAGGATTGGTAGTGTCTATAGGAAGTTGTCTTAGATTAAACCAAATACTTATTATGACTTGAGATGGATATTCACTTGAGAATAATCCTGACACATTTGAGTCAACATTTCTTACGTATCTTTACTAAGTAAAGTGAGCTAACTAATGCCAAACATGTAGTACACCATGAAGTCCTTAAACAATAGATGAGTAGACCCCAGTTGGTATACAATACATGGTAGTCCAAAGAGAGGATACAACCATAAGGAAGATATCCTATTGGGAGATGTGTACCAACACTTGTTATGGTCAAGTAAGATATATCCAGACTCGTAAGTGGAGTAATATCAAAAGATGAAGGTAATTAAGATATCCTAATAGAAGATGTAGACCAAGATAAGTAATAAGTAAGTAAAATTATCTTGACATGTGAAACAATTGATAGTAACTGATAACTATGAGTTATATGAGGTAGTATAGACCATGATGAGTCAATCATGAGAAGTAAGGAAGAGAAATAGGAATAAAATATGTCTACTTACATAGTAGAATTGTTAATCATAGATGATTCACTTGAGAGTCATTATGTGATGGACTAAAACATCATAAATAATTAAAAAGGTGTACAATAAGAAGCCAAGTGCTAAACAATAGTGCAAGAATTGTGTTCCCAAAACTATGGGAAGTGTGCCAAGCACATCATTACCATAGTCTTATGATAGAAATATTTGGAAATATAGCAACTATATTTCAATAGTTATGTGTTTAGAGTAGCAATGTTAGAACCTAGACATATCCTGTGAGATAGTCCTCAATAAAATAAAAGTTAAGTAGGACTTCCAAACAAAATTAGGTTAACCTCAACTATTCTAGACTACTTTGTTTCAAGTTTATCTCATTGCAAATGTGCAATTAAGGTAAAGGTTGAGACAAATAGTAGAATCCCATATATTCGTGCTAAGTATCACGATATAAACCTATCTTATGTGGTGTTGTATACTACACATCGAGCCTCGATGTTTAGAGATGTCTTACTCAACAATCATATTCAGGCTTATGATGATGTGTATTATATGCACAAAGTTGAATCTTCTTGGATTTTATTGGATTTTCATTGTTTGACTAGATCCATACATGAAGTTTGACTTTGATACGCAAATGCATGTTGCAATATCAAGTTCTTACTTGATGCTATAGATCTAGAGGGTAATGGTATTCGTGTGAGGAAGTGACGAATTCTGGAAGATTCTGAAGACAAGATGAAGGTGCATCAGAAAAAGGAAGAAAAGTTGTGGGAAGTAATCGCAATACTCTAAATAAAGGATCAATCAAAACTCATGCTTTACCTCAATAGAGGAGTACTTTTGTACATAAGAAGCATGAGGTAAGAAATATGATGACTATGGAGAAGTAGAAGTAGAACCATCATCATTATGGAAGAGGGAATGCATGGGAAATCACTTAGGATACTATATTCATAGTGTCGACTAGTGGTTTTTCCGCAAAATAAACCCCGAATGAAGGAAGATGATTTAGGAAACTATAGCAGTTATAAGAAGACCGTAGTTGGTATCGTAAAACCACAAATGGTATAGGATCAATACTGCGAGATAAAGCGAGAAGATGTCTCGTCCAGCTTGATCAGAACCTATAATAGAACCCATTTTTAGATATCAAATAGCCACAGTTAGTATAATAACCACAGCTGGTATCAGTTGGTATTACAAATAGTCCACGATTTAATTAGTTGTAACAAAAGTTTGTGAACAAATAAAAAAGTCTTGTCAGCCAAATATCTAGATCTATAAACATTTAGTCAAAAGATTCACATTGGATGTCCACAATTGAGTGGATACACCACAAAGTTTCTTCGCAAAACCTTCGAGGAATATAAATTATAAACAAGACCTATACCAATATTCTAATCATAAGTCCAATAGTTGGAAGAAAAGGAGTTGAAGACCTTAAGCAAACTCTAAGGGGTAGAGTAAAGATTGAGTTGGATGTACAGTAACTCAATACTTTAAGCTATATAGAAGCAGAAGGTCTGAACTGAGAGGAAGTTCGATCTTATTTTCATAAGAATATTGAACACTACTCTCAGAAGGATGTCAGACCAGTAGCCGAGGTTTATACCTCGAGGAAGTAAGAAGTGGACTATAACTTGAGAAAGTGAGTAAGATTTACTCAAAAGTACGGAAGCTCAAGTAAGTCATGGATAAAGAAGTGGAATTAAGGTGATATCGGAGACCTAATAAAGCTCAAATAGGCCAAAGACCGAAGGAGATTGACTATACCAAAAACTAAAGTCTATTTGAATGATTCCTTTCATGGAACCTAAATAACCCAAAATAGTTACAGGTATCAACTATAAACCATGATTGGATGGACTAAATGAGTCTAATCCATTCCTAGGGAAATAAACCATCACAACCATTTCCATGGTAAGTGCCTTACCAAGTACCATTACTGCACTTTTGGTAGTAAGGGAAAACAAAGACCTATTTTTTCAAATAGGAGATTGTTATCCAATTAGTCCTCAATTAAGACTGTCGAGACTCGGAAGAAGTCCTAATCATTGAATATTCAATGAGAAAGGAAACAAGATTATAATAGTTGGAAGAAATCAATGAATCAAAGTAAGAGCCATGGTTCGGAGACAAGTATTATTTGATTCCAGAAGAAACTCATAGAACTCGGAGTTAGAAACTTATGTTCGAGAGACAAACCCTAATGGATTCCGAGAAGAATCTGGACAAGGGATATATTCAATTATATCCAAGTGAGATCACCAAGGAGTTTGAGAAAAGATGTAGTCCGCACAAGTCGGATCCACACTCCGAAACGTGAGAGATATCAAACTTCGAGGACGAAGTTTAGTTTAAGGGTAGAGACCGTAATATCCCAGGAAATGGGGTTACAAAAATAGAGGACACAGATGTGTGCATTGCATTCATGCATAGAAAATCTGGGGAATTTCCGCGCTTTAAAGTAAAACAGTCACAAGAATCGAAGTTTCACTTGACCTTGGTGGAATTGAAGTAGCTCATCAAGTCAAGCGCTATAAACCTCAATGTGACTTTGCTAAAGCCTTGTTTTGGGTAGAGATGATTTGATCTAAGGGATTAGATCAAATGGAAATAAAACTAACACAAGAACATATGAATCAAGGATCAACTATTTGATCTTATCAAATATCACAACATGGTATCCTTGCCATAACATAAGAACCTCTCGTTCAATTACATCCAAGTATTTAAATCATCATCTTTAAGAGGAACCCTAGGAACTTATTCAAGATATTTCCTAGAGAGAGGATCCACCTATGTTGACCATAGATAGTGGTGACTACATCATTCTCTATGGAGCCTAATCATAAGTTAGTATTAAAGACCTTTCCAAATGAGAGAGAAACCAATCATACAAAACATAGCTTTATCTATTTAAGAATAAGACAACCATTGAACCAAAGCATTAGGAGTTAAACCATATCATTTGGGAATGGTGAGATAGCCAATGCCAAATGGAGTAAGATCATATCTATGAAATGATGAAGTAAAGTAGCAATTAATCCAACTAAGCATCTAGGTGGAGACTTAACCCTTTATTATCTAATGGGATCTTGTGAACATACCATATTCTCTAGAATAAACCATTCCTATAAGAGAGAGCTCAACATCTGGTGTTACACTCAATATAGTTGAGGCATCACCTGGATTTGAGGGAGAGAACTATTCTTATAACCAGATGATCATCTCATCATTGTTGAGTAGAACCCTAACATAATATCTCAGGTATTCTCCTGGGATATAAACTTTAGAGGCAATCATAGAAGTACCATCCAAGAAGGTAAATTAGAAGTATTATACCCTAGTTGATCAAGACAATGCTTGATCAGGGAACTGAGAAACCTAATTAATAAGAGATACCTTAGGAAGCCAAACCTTGATCATTGTAAATTGAGTGATGATCATAAACCCTAAGAACTGGAGGTAGAGAGATTAAGAACAAGTTGATCATGCCTAATCCATGATCATGCTCTTGAGGTATGTGAGGATAAGTTAAACCCTAATAGGATAAGTATATCCCATTTTCACATGAAATTATAGGGAGATCACTATCAATCAAATACAGAGTTTATATCTCAATCTTAATTTATGAATCACTTAGTGATCATCAGTAGAATCCTACCATATCTATATTTCATAAATTAAAGAACCTAAGAAAACCTTAGAGTAAAAACTCCATAATTAATATGGTGAGAAATCATCCATTCATAAGACCAAAGTTAACTATAAAAAGAACCATAACCATTTTAATTACTTCCTTAATTGACTAAGGATTCTAATGGAAGTCCAATGGAATAAGATAGAGCCCATTCTCAAATCCTTAGTGATTAGAGAAACACATAAGATATGAAGCAAGTAACCATATTACCTTGGTTAGGGGAGATTAAACCCTAGCAAATGCAATATGATGGCATCCCAACTCTACAAACTAGGGGTATATCTCAACCCTAGTTTATGTATCACTATGGTGATCATAATATGAACCTAGGCCATAATTGAAATTCAAACCAATTGACATTAGGAGAATATTATTAGAACCCTAGTATGGCATAGTAATAAAATCTTATGCTTCATCTATTAAACTTGAGGAAAACCTTGTGATACATCTTATAATTAAAACCATCAATGTGATTATCAACCACTTACCTATATCATTGTGACCCAATCTTGAGGAGAGTAATATTTCCTCTAGGTATTTCAAAGGATTAAGAGACCATAACACTAATGTTAGTTTCAATATGGGTTATCATCAAACCTACAAAACATTAATAAAATTGTTGCTCACATGAAATAGTATGCAAGTGACCAATTCCTCAAATAGAAACTAAGCCCTATGATGAATCTCTGAAATACTTTGGGTTGAAAGCATCAACCATAATCATTCAAAATAAAATTGATACACAAGATAAGAGAAGTTAAAATAGTGCCAACAAAATCATGCTTAATTAAAATCTACAATAAAGCTCACTTATGTCAAATGGTTATTCCAGAATAACTCATAAATACAATGGCCCTTTAGTTAGTCATAAAATGTTCAAAGTATAAATTACATGCAGGTGATAAAAATAATTTGAATTGGATTTAAAACAGAATACAAAATAGAAAAGGAAAACAGGAAATAAAAATAATGAGAAAGAAAAAGGAAACAGGAAAAAAATGGAAGGGAGGCTCACTCGGACTTCCCTTACCACGCTGCAGCCCACCGAGCAGCCCAAGGCCCAGCCCAAACCACAGCCCAACACGGGCCCGTATCCCTTCGCTTCAGATAAACACGAAGGGGACAAGAGCGTCTTCGTCTCCTTCGTCTCTGCCTCGCTTGCACGCACGGGAGAGCGACACCGCGACGGTGTGGCCACGTCCCGCGACCGCCGCCGTTGATTGACCGCCGGCACACGCCGGAGACCCTATAAAGCGCCACGGAAGCCTCCATTTTCCCTCTCTCTCGCTCCATTCCCTCTCTGTGCTGAAACCCTAGCTCGCCGGCCTCCGCTCACCGCCGGCGATTGTGGCATCCCCAAGCCCCGCCGAGGATACTCCGATCACCGCCATCTTCTCCTTGTTCTTCTCGTCAACGCGTGCGAGCTGGGAGGCCCGGAGATGGCGAATTTGACAATCTTCCCCGACCACCGTCGCCATGGCCATGGATGATATCGCCACCGTCTGAGCTCCATCGGCCTCTCCATCAAGCTCTTCAGACTTGCGGTGAGCTCCTGCATCTCGCAGTGCCCCTGGCCTGCTCAATCATGCCCTGTAGCGCCGCCTCGCCGTCGTTCACCGTCCGCCGCCGCTCAGGCTTGCCGCCGGCAAGGCTCCGGCAACCAATAGGGAGCGGCGCAGCCACCTTCTGGCTCAGTACAGCGCCGCGCGTCTCCCCCGCTGCTCAGGATGGGCGCGGGAGCCCCGAATCGGCGTCGCCGCCGGCAACTGGCCGTCGGCCGGCCACTTCCCTGCCACATCGGCGCCACAGTGGCGGCTGACGTGGGCTCTGGCCCACTGGTCAGTGCCTCTGCGGGTAGACTAGCCTAGTGCGTTTAGCATTTCCTTATCGTTTTATTTAAAAATTTCATAATCTCTGCAGATTCAAATAAATTTAGAAAATCCAAATTAAGTCAGAAAAATATAAATAAGATCTTAAAATTCTTATAAAAGAAAACTCTATTTAATAAAAATATAAAATGAAATTTTTATTTTTATTTTTAATAAAAATTTAATTGTTTAATACTTGTGATTTAAACTTTTAATTTTAATTCTAAATTCAATTAAAATTCAATAATTAGGAAAACTTCATAAAATAAGTCAAAACCAGTAATTAAATAAGGAAAACATTAAAATTAATTTTCCTTTATCATTAACTCATTAAATCCTTATTATGAGGATTTAAAACCCCAAGTAATAAATACCTTAATTATTAATTGTGTAAAATAATAAAATATCAAATCCAATATTATTTTTCTTTCAAAATTATTAATAACTTCAACTTTATTAATGAAGTTATTAATCCTATAATTATAGGGTAATTAGGAAACCCTAGATCAATTATAAACAAAGTGATAACCTCGACATTTCATGTGATCCCTAAAACCCTAATATCATTAGGAACCCTAGCTCCATTATTACATGGAAACCCTAGTTTGCTTCTAACCTAAACCCTAGGTTAGCACATGTGATCATGGTACCTTCTTTCAAATCATAGAACCATAGTAGCAACTAAACACTAGTCTTGGTCACATAAAATATAGTTGACCATCACTAATATATGGGTATCCCATATATTCATCTTCCTTAGACCTAAATAATCAGGTAGGGTCAACCAAATGTAAACCCTAAATCCTATTACCAAAACCATTATCCTTACTCATCCTTAATTAGCATCACACCATTGTGATGAACTCAAAAGCATCTATACCCAATAATTATCACTACATAACCATAGTCCACTAAACCCTACAAGTACATCATAATTATGAACCATCCTATTTAGGATCAAATAATTCTTTACTTAGGAAATGAAATAGAAAACCTAAACAACCTCAACCTAATTGCAATACTTCTTAATATTTAAGAAGTATGTTCTTCAAAAGTTATTCTTTTGAAGTAAACGAAGAGAAACATCATCAACCACCGCTTATAAGGACCTATAAACCCTACCTAGCTATCACCAGACAAGATGAACCCACCATGATAACAACCATGTATAACTAATTGCTTTAGTTGCTCATACTTAAGTAAAACCATTAAAGCTTAGTTGCTAATGAATCCAACCTTGTTAGGAACCATCTAATATTTACTCAAGAGCTAATGAGAACCATAGTTAACCATAGAACCCTACCAACCTAATTATCATACTTGTTCTTTACTAAAGAACATGTTCTTCAAAAGTTATTCTTTTGAAGTATATGATAATCAATCATTAACCATGCCATATAGTACTAAAACTGACCACTATGTTCTTTACTTGATAACATTATGCCAATTGTTATTCTTTGTGTGCTCAATTGATTACTATGCTTTATTATCTACACGTTGATAATACCAAGTAATCACACCTGAATAAGAACCTTGTATGTGAATCACTCTAAAAGTGCAACACACCACTGAACCAATCATTATAACTCACCGATCCTAAATCATCGGGGTTAGGTCACGCTTAGAGCGATTGCATCTCATACTTATGCATTATTGCATCCTTGCCAATCTTTTAAACATCGTCCTTACCGGACGATGATGCTATTTCAGAATTTGGAGTTATTGCGTATCGAAGACCTTGTCCGCATAATCTTGCGACCAAGAAAGGCAAGTTCATCACTTGCTCATGTCATTTGAGTATTTCTATCAAATTACTTGCAAAGTATTATGGTTATCACTATTGCACAAAAATCAAAACCACTACTTTCATAACTATGAATATGACTATGTGGTGGGCAATGGAACCATGGATTGTGTTGATATGGTGGAGGTTCCATTGCACGGGCTTATATCCATCTAGGATTAAACAACAAATGTCGCCAGTGATTCTTGTGCCGTAATATCCGTGTTAACCATAAGATCCGGAGTGGGACGGAGTAGTCAAAAGTGTTTCCACCTCTCGTTCATCAACGGATGCGCTTTACCGTAGACACTTGTATCTGTCGGGGCAAGCGGTGGGCTGGGGAAGCCTTAAGTCCCCACGGCATAGTCCGTAGACACTTGTCGCTCGAAGTGCAAGCGGTGGGCTGGGGAAGCCTAAAGTCCCCACGGTATTGCGGTCTATGATGGGTTGCGGCTACCGGCGAAGGAGTTTGGTTCGATCCCAAGCTGTTGTCGTGGTCGGGGTCCATCCTTAAGTGGTATAAGAGGACCGACGAGGACCCAGGGTCGGGGTATGCAACAAAGGGTGGGTGTTCGAGGTAGCGGAGGAACATGATTGGCTAGACCTTATACCGGGCCTCACACCAAAGGAAGTGTGGACGGGGAGTACGCCGGTTGGCACCAAGGTTAAGATCTCTTATGGGTAAAGCAACACACCTCTGCGAGTGTAATGAACCGTGACCTGTCACTCCCTGTTCCGGGATATGGAACTGCGAACGCGGCCGGAAAGGAGCTCCATGAAGTTCTAGTAAACCGGTGAAGGCCGACGGACATAGTTCTTCCGAATAAAAGCAACCTCTTGAAGAAATGGTTATGAAAACCTGCATTGGTATTAGACTTTACGGTCTAATGCCGTAGCTAGTGCATTAAACACCTCTTTCCTATAATGAACTTGTTGAGTACGCTCGTACTCATCCCACTCTTAAATCCCCTGCTTAGATATGGAGGCACCGAAGGAGGATCTACGGTGCAACACGAAGACCGAGGAGTCAACAACTACTTCAAGGGACATGAACCTGTCAGAAGAGGCAGATACCACATCCAACAAGGAGAAACCTAGATTAGCAATAGAAAGGAACTAGCTTCCTAAACTTAGCTCCTATTTAGCTAGAATCTATTCATAGCCTCTGTAGCTAGTTAAATACTCTACAAATAGAGTCGTGATAAGGCTAGTCTACGAGTCGTTCTTCTGGAGTTATTTGCAGTTTTACCTCATTGTAAAGTAGGAGGTCTGTGATGATCTTATGTAACGGAGTCAATGTTGTAATTCTATAGACATGCCTTGGACCCGCATATGTTTCTGTTGTACCACTCTGAGCGATATAATACTAGTGGAACGGTGTTTCATTGGTGTTATATCAGACTTGCATACTACACCATGCAGTGGTATGCCGGGTCACCACATGGAGGCAGAGGTGGCTCACCATTAGCAGGCTCCGCGATCTAAGCGGTGCTCAGTGGTGCGAGGATACCAAATGCATCGTCCTTGAGGGTGAGCACTACTGCGGGCACGTCGCGGTGAGCACCTCACTAACTCAGTCCTTCTCACTAACTTTTGTGATCGGCCACGAGCGAGAACTAACATCATTGTCACTTCGTATCGTAGGATCACCCAAAGGACGTGGAGTTCCAGAATGTGCCCATCGCCAACTACGACGAGATGCATACCATCTTCTCCTTCGGCCTCACCACCGGCAAGTACGCCATGGGATCCAGTGACCCCTGGGCTCGGCTGCAGCAAATCCTGCACCCAAGGATGCTGAAACCTAGAAGTCCGACATGGTGAACCTCGATGCTGACAAGCCCGCCGATGCGCCTGAGAAGGCGACCGCCGGCAAGAGAAAGAGAGGTGCCTTCGCGGACGACGAGCTGGTGGCCTTCACCAACATGACTGTTGCTGTGAAGGACGTCGCACGGGCCATCAGGGACAACAAGCCCACGGACATGCACCCTGACCTGTACACTGCGGTCATGGACATGCTTGGCTTCGCCGAGGATGATCTCATGGCCGCCCTCAGCCACCTCGTCGACCACAAGGCCCAGGGTTCCAGCTTCGTCGGCATGATCGAGCCACACCGCGTCCTCTGGCCGAGAAACTACCTTGGCAAGTACCACGGCAAGGTGTAGTGGTGCCCTTGAGGGCGTGGTTCAGGGATGCATGCATGGAGATGGTGATGATGATGATGTATATTCTGGTAGTAGCTAGGATGAAAAACATTTGATGGCCCCCCTTTTGTAAGTATGATGAGGTGGTATATACTAACCCCTCAGGTGATGGTGAACTTTGCAGTGTTAGGATGAGACACCCACTTTTGTTGTGGTGGTAGGACGACACCATGGTAATGTAGGATGAACTTCTGATCGACTTTTGGAATGATCATGCATGCCCCAGTTAGTTTATCATTTGCTGTCAACACTTGTGTTATTCTATTGCTCTTTTATGAATTGCTTCATGGTTGTGATAGCTAACTTCTTCTTATGCCATGCTAGTGGTATGTGGTGTTTCGCGGGCGGGTTCGAGGAATCTACAACTCATGGAGAGTCTGTCAAGATCAGGTCAATGTCTTCTCCAACAACAGCTACCGAGGATATGCAACATTGGAGGAGGCACAACAAGAGTACCTCACCTTCATGGAAGAGGAGCTGCAGGACGATCATGCCATCGATGAGGCAGTGCCATTAGCACAACTGCCACCGGAGGAAGTACATGCTCTGCGCCGCCGAAGGTACGTCCCAGCCGGGTGAAAGATTACATCATCGCCTTCCTCATCGTGGTGATCGTGAGGATCGTGTTCTTCTAAGTGGTGTCTGATCGTATGTAATATGACATGGCATGGTAATCTCACCATATTTGAATTGTGGTAAGGATATGAAACTGTGATTTGAGCAACCAAACAGCAGATTCCTGTTTTCCTGCGTGTAAGATGGGCTGAAAATGGGGGCGATTTACACAAAAATAACCCAAAAGTGGAAGAAAAGCACAGACTGACCCTCCGGCGAAACTATTTCACCAATCTAACCCTTTTGTGTGGCGCCCCTCCCAGGGGCGCCACACATGCCCATGTGGCTCCCTTCCTCGCCGGCGCCACCGACCCGGCCCGACGTGGCCCCCTCGCCGCCGAGCCGGTGCGCCCATCCGACGTGGCGGCATGTGTGGCGCCCCTCCCAACGGCGCCACACATGCACTTGTAATCCCCCAAAACATACTCGTAAGACAAATCCTCCGGGACTTAGCCGTTTTGCGAGGCTCGATGTGTGGCGCCGATGCCACGGGCGCCACACTAGCATGTGTGGCGCCGATGCCACGGGCGCCACACATCCACTTAAGTGTGGCGCCCGCGCCCGCCCCCAGCCCGACCATCTTCTTCTCTGTTTCTTCTCCTCCCTCCCTCTCTCCCCCAAGGCGGCCGGCGGTTCCTCCTCCTCCCTCTCTCTCTCCCCCAACAAATCGGCCACAAATTCATCAGATCTGACCGGCCAATCTCTTCCCCATCCATTCCTCAAGGTAATCCCCTTCGAATCCCTCACATTCATCCACTAATTTCATAGATCTTGCTAGATTTGCACATGAACCCTAGACATGGAAACTAGATTTGAAATGGCTATGTATGTGTTGAATGTGTATGTGTAGGAACCCTAGATATGTAGGAACCCTAGATATGTAGGAACCCTAGATATGTAGGAACCCTAGATATGTAGGAACCCTAGATGTGTTGAATGAAATTTTACATGTATGTGTTGAAATCCTTATGTATGTATGTGGTGAAAGGCAAAATTGGAGCTTAGCAAATGCATTCTATTGTCTTACATATGTCTATTATGTGCCTAGGAATGGTATGTCTTACGAAATTCATATGTGTGATGTATTTGGATATGAACTCTCATGTATGTGTGATGTATATGTGATTCGAAAGTTAGATATATTCTCATGTATTCTTGATGGAATAACTCATATTTGTTAGGAATGTATGTGTGATGGCTTATTTGGATATATTCTCATGTATGTGTTGCTCATATTTGGTATGAATGGCTCATAATATGTTGTATGTGTTGCTCATACATGTAGGATGGTGTGGCTTCTGGATGAAGAGTACGACAGGGAGCACCGGGCTGTTCATATGACGGAGAGGGGAACGGATCTTCACCCTTTGAAGATTCGTTACCATGGCACACCGGATATACCTTATGACGAGAGGTACACGGAGTTCATCCGGTGGTATTGGTGGATGCATGCTCCTACTTTCCGTATGGAGCTGGGACCGCCTATCAGTTGGGCGTCCCAGGGTACTCAACGAGACGCCATGGCCTCATTTCCCTCACTTTCCTGATCGGGAGCCCACTTGGGCATACCTTTGGGACAATGTCTCGGAGATGACGAGCGATCCAATGATCATGTACGGGCAAGTACACTGCGGAGTTGGACACTCTTACCGGCTGAGCGAGGTAACCGATCACTGCGGAGTTGCAATCCTAGTTTTGATTGATTCTACCGGCATCTACTAAATAATTGTATGCTGCGAGTGGAATGGGAGCCATATGGTAGCTACTACCGTATTGGCGCGGCGATGACCGACCTAAACCCCAAGTGCACGGAGGAGGCGCGGTTCGGCGTATGCGCTGCCCACTCATATGCATGTGGCTTGTTGAACACCACCGGCCGCAAAGAGTGATGAGACGAGTTTGAGTCTGTATCGGGAGTGCCCACCAATGTGGCAAGACACGGACAAGGCGCTTCACGGGTAAACTTCGGAATCATGCGATGGAAGATTCTTGATAGAAGAGGTACAAACTAACTTGTTGATTCTTGCAGGGCTTGATAGGCGGCGGCGAAAGAAGATCACAAATTGGCCGAGTCCATCATAGCGGCCACATCACGGCGTTCCAACACCGCTTGGAAGCGGCACGGAATGTCGGCCACCGAGCGGATTGTGCCTCACGACTTCACCGCTTTCAACAACTACCTCGAGTGGTTCCATCGGAACACGCGTATCGAGTTAGTGAAGCGCGCGTATCGTGAAGAGATCTTGGACGACCCCATCCAGTTCGATGAGGTTGGGCAAAGCCGGCACGACACTTTTGCTCGCGAGAGGAGATCGACTTCTATTGCTTCCGAGCTGAACTTCGTGGTAATGGATTCTCTCACTAACTAGTACATCATCTAGATTGCCATGTGCTCGCTTAAATTGTGTATGCTATGTTTGTCACGGCGGGAGGAGATCCGGAAAACAGTCGAGGAGTGCGAGGTTGTGTGGGAGCAGAGCCACACGGATGAAAAGCTCCGTCGGACCGTTGCGGAATTTCGTTAAGGTATGATCACCAACTTTGAATGTACGCAATTATGTTCTGGTGGCTTTGTAACCGTGAGTTCCATGACGCGGAACACCGCACGAAAGATGCGGCGGTTAGCGAACTTGCTAGGTTGCCGCGAAGGCGAAATCCCTACATCCCCCTCTTCTGAAGAACATGTATGGACTATTTTGTTGCTGTGAAACATGTTCTTACTAATTTCAACTTTTGTAATCTCATGTGTTCATGTTTGTGCAGATTCCTCCTGAGGACGACCTAATTCTGAGTCAAGGCGTACTTCCGAAGCGTACCTCCAAGCAACGGTCAGCTTACCAGTTGAAGCCAAGAGGCAAGGCTCCAAACCGGTACACTCCGGAAGATTATGTCAACCGAGGAAAGAAGGTTGTCACTGAGGAGGATGACGGGCCGCCGTGGAGATCAGCTATGTCGAGGATGAGGAACGACGAGCCGTTCTCTTCGAGAGGAGGAGGAGGAGGAGGAGGAGGAGGAGCGAGGAGCGAGCGAGCGGCGAGAGCGGCAGCGAGAGCGGCCAAGGCAGCGGACGAAGAGGATGGCCGTCCGGAAGCAGCCCGTGAGGACGACACGTCGAGGACGACACTAGGATGTGCTCCGTGTTGTTGTGAACTATATCTTCATAAGTATCGATTTGTGAACCCTATGTCATTTCGAACCATGGTCCGTAATGCTACTTGTTGTTTGAATCTACGTGCTACAATGTGACCTATGAAGTGTTATATGTGTATGTCATGAAATTGCTACTTGTTGTGTCCAATGTTGTACTCGTAAGCTGTTGGAGTTTGGTAGGATTTTTCGGGTTTTTAACACAAGTCGGTGTGTGGCGCCCTTCACGGTGGCGCCACACCGCACCGTGTGGCGCCCACGGCATCGGCGCCACACATGCCAACCTATATCAACTATTGGGTCGAAAACATCCAGGGGCTTCGGACGATAAGTCCTTAGCCGTTTTCGCGAGCCTCTATGTGTGGCGCCCGTGGCATCGGCGCCACACATCGAGCCTTGCAAAACGGCTAAGTCCCAGAGGATTTGTCTTACAGTATGTTTTGGGGGATTACAAGTGCATGTGTGGCGCCGTTGGGAGGGGCGCCACACATGCTGCCACGCTCGGATGGGCGCACCGGCTCGGCGTCGATGGCGCCACGTCGGGCCGGGTCGGTGGCGCCGGCAGGAGGGGAGCCACATGGGCATGTGTGGCGCCCTGGGAGGGGCGCCACACAAAAGGGTTAGATTGGTGAAATAGTTTCGCCGGAGGGTTAGTCTGTGCTTTTTTTCCACTTTTAGGTTATTTTTGTGTAAATCGCCGAAAATGGGCAACCAAATGATAGGGCCTAAGTTCCTTCTCCGCTGTGCAAAAAGCTGCAGGCTACCAAACGATCGGCTTTCATGGCCATAACCCGTTCACGACGCGCAGGTACTCCCATCTCGCTGGCGCAGTAATGCAGAAATTGAACCGAGGCAACAAAAGCGCCCTATGCTTGCAGACGGCACGACAGCACGAGCAGCAGATGGGCAGGGTGGGTAAAGCTTCCACTCGATTACCCTAATCTGCTTGCCGTCATTTGCCTGCGCCCGCCGAGCATTGACTAGAACTAAAGCGACTCGTAACCAACGCGACCCCGTCGGCCGTCGCCATCGCCGTCACCCTCAGCTCAGCTCACTGACCCACTCCGCCACCTGCCTCCACTCCCGCCCGACCGCACAACACAGGACCTCCATTACGCGACCTCCTCCTACTGCTGGCTGCCCGCACTTCCCCGGGCACGCACCACCGGAGGGATCGCATCGCTACCTTGCTTCCTCCTCACGTGCCTTGCCCTCCCCGCTTCCCGTTCCGCTCCATCCCACCGACTGAACTAAGGGTCGGCGAGAGGCCACGGCAAGAAGCCGCGACTGCGACCGGGAGCAGGCAGAGGACGCGATGCAGCAGCAGCAGGCGCCGCCGTCGTTCGCCCGCCCTGCTCCCACCACCTTTGACGAGGCGTCCATGGAGCGGAGCAGGGGCTTCGTCAAGGCGCTACAGGTACGCCCCCGCGCCGCGGCCCGGATCCGGGAGATCCCGCCTCTACCTGACTTCAGTTCACCTCCGCCTCGCTCGGCGTGCCGAGAGATCCGCGTTTTGCGCTTATATTGTTTGGCCGGCTCGCCTTTAATTTGCTCCGTGTGTTGTGCAGGAGCTCAAGAACCTGCGGCCGCAGCTATACTCCGCCTCCGAGTACTGCGAGAAGTCCTACCTCCACAGCGAGCAGAAGCACGTGTGAGATTTCTTCGTGTCCTCCTCTCTCACGCGATTTCGTCTTCTTGTAGTAGTTGGTTTTCCATCGACTCGCGCTCTGAATTTCCGCGGCAGCAACAGCTTGTGCATGTGTAGCAATCATTGCTTACTAGATGGTGTTCCTAGCAGCCCATGTTCTAACTGAATTTTGTGTCTTGCTGCTATAGTATTTTCATGGTGCGCAATACTAGTACTAGTAGGTTTCTATGAAGCATTGATTAGTTCAGTGTATGCTAGCATATCGCCGTCCATCTACCCATTGACTCATAGTACTAGGCAAATCAAGGCCAATTGATTAAGAAAATACACTCCAGGTGTGGAGGCTTAAATGCTGAGACACCACTAGAGAATTATCTTGGGCTCTGTAGGCTGTACTAGTAGAAATTTTGGTTCCTTGCACGAGGTTTCATAATTGTTACTAATTCAGACTGTGCTATACTCGATTTGTGTTAGATAAAGAATCAACGCTCAGGGTCGTCCGCTTAGAAATAAAAATTTCTCGACCAACTCAGAAATAGAGGCTGCCTTGTTAAGTTTAGCTTATACTGAGGAATTTCTGAAACATTTATCGCACATGGCTATTACTCCACGTACTCTGTAGAATTGTATTGGATTGATGGTCACAAAAGAAAGGGAATAAAAGCTGCGATTGATTTTTTTTCCCAAGCGATCCTCGTGGATCGATTTTCATTACCAAGGAGATAACGAAAAACATAGTATCTAGCCCCTGGGGCCAAAGCTGCGATTGAATAGATGTGTCTATCTTTTGCATCTGACTGCACTGCGAAATGAATAAAGGCTTCTGTAAACTATTGAAGAACACATAAAGTTTCTGATAGTTGATCATTGTGCAGAAGTGGAACGTGCACTGAGAAATTGTCTGATCCTTTTTCACATGCTTTTTTTGTTGTCAGGGTGCTGGACAACTTGAAGGATTATGCTGTCAGGGCCCTGGTCAACGCGGTCGACCACCTTGGTACCGTCGCCTTCAAGTTGACAGACCTGTATGAACAACAGGCTTCAGAGCTCTCAACTATCGAGCTGAAAGTAGCATCCTTGAACCAGGTACCTACTATTTTAGCACGGGAATTTGTGCTGATAGAGCTACAGGAGTGACAAGTGGCACTTTTTTTTCCATGTTCAGCAAGTCCTGACCTGCCAAACCTACACGGATAAAGAAGGCCTTAGGCAGCAGCAGATGATCGGAACCGCCACCAGGCACCACAAACATTACATCGTACCAGGTAAGAACGTGTGATACAAGGATGTAATTCGCAGCCCAAAGAAATGATTAGTGCCTAATTTAACTTGTTAATTTTTCTCTGTTCCAGTTTCAGGAAACAAAAGGATGCAGACCTTTTCCGAGATGCAGACTGATGCTGAGTTCGACTTACGGCCCAAACCTTATCCCTCAGGTACGTTTCTGTGGGCACATTTGGAAATTTTATACTACTAAGTACTTAGTATACTGAGGCAAATGCTTTCCTCATCAGAGAAAACTCTTTTCTGGCACTTGGCTTCAGAGAAGAACTCCAAAACCAATGGAGAACGACAATCTGAATTAGGGTAAGTATGCCACCTCTATTTTGCACCATTCTTGCGAAATGTAGCATTTTATATGTTGTGATCTGCTTTTTGCAGCCACGGAGAAACAAAAACTTCTAAACCTACATCCAGTGATGGGTTCAACCTTCTAGGTACTTAATTTATTTGATTGCTTATAGCATCCCAGTTGTGTGATTCAGTTTGATGGTTGGAATCAAGAGTACCTAAGTGGCAGATTTTTGCCTAGTATATATCTGTATGTACAGGCAGCAAGCATTTCATCTGAAACAACTTATTTTTTAGGTAAGGAATCGTCTGCCTCTCCCTTGCCCAAGCGTACACAGTCGAATGTGACCAGCTCGGACATTGTTACTCGTAACAGTGGCATGAAGGTAATCTACAATATGGTGAAATATGTGCTTAACAATAATGCCAAACTGAATTCTTGATTATATACTGAGGTTGCTGATTTGCATTTTCAGGATCAGCCTGGTACAAGGCATTTGTCATCATTCAGTTCTCTCGATAACCCAAGAGCGCGCCAAATCCAAAAGGTTCCCGTCCGCACGAAGAGCATGCTAGCTGCATTCTTTGTCAGGCACAGGTCTGGAAAGATGAAAAATGTCTCAGTTCGTTGATCAGCTGCAGACCTGCAGTTTGCTATGGCCAGCTGCACAATGAAGTACACGCAAGAAACTCAGTCCACATCTCTTATATGGTACTCCCTCCGTGCACTAATATAAGATGTTTTGCCAAGCTAAATTAGCTTGCCAAAATGTGTTATATTAGTAAGCAGAAGAAGTAATATATGTATCTTGTATATTCTAGTGGTCTAGAGATACATCGTATGTGATGCCATTTCCATCTCTAATTCTTAATGTCATCATGCTGATGACACAAAATTATACGGATAGAGTAAATTTGTATACCATTTTGCCAAATCACTAGCCAGGAGTTCCATAAGTTTTCAGTATAAACGAATGAGATGGAATGCATATGAGTATGTCACTGCTAAGTTCCTTCCGTCTATATATAGATCACACAGTGTGTTTTTTGTGAAACACAGTACAATCAAAGACGGTAATTCATACCCGCACACGCTCATCCCTATGAACGCACACACGCACATCCAGAGACCTGATTCGGCAGGTCTTGAGATTGACGAAGTCACCACAGGCGCCTCGCTATCGACGGGAACATCACCTCCTACTGAAGAATATTCCACCTTTACGAGACACCAAAGTGTCAAATCTGAGATTTAAACTCTGGTGGGCTGGTGGTGCCACTGCCCTCCTAACCATCTAACTACAGGTTGGTTCTCGATCACACATCGTGTTTGTAAAGAAACCAACAAGATTTGTACCCCTCGAATATATGTTGGCAGGTATTGTGAATGGAAGTCTCGATTTGTATGCTTGACATGCCTGTAATTCGATGAGTACACAAATCAAGGTAGCGATTGGTTCATGGGGGCGATGGTGTATGGCATGATCAAAACTGCAGGTATGGTCTGTTTTTGTTGGAGTAGTGAGGGGATTATGAGAACTAGATTTAAATGTGCGCTTTGGCGCACGATCTCGTGAAGTTCATGTCCATCTTTATTTTGTATGACGATGATAAAAATAGCTGCTAATATGATATTACATTTCGTAGATTTTGAACACACCTTTGTACGCATTCTCCGATTTTCGTATTGAAATTTCAAATAAGTAAAACTGATTAGATTCCGAGCTTAACAATATTAGATCTTAGGCGTAATAATATGATGTAATGAGACCACTACAGGATTAGACAACAGCTTATGCATACCCGTCGGTACGTTCCAAAATGATAAACACCTATTTAATCGTTAGTTGTCCATTGGATCGTTGCAAGGTTGTGCACATCTTGATATCTTTTAGAGGCTTGATCTCTTCTATTCGAGTTTGGACCGCGGCAGCGAGCTCTCGCCGGAAAAGGGCTCTTGAGCGGCTGGCTCTGGTTTCTCGGCGGCGACGCCTGGAGGATGCCGGCGATGAGTGGCAGAGACACCTCTGTACTGGATTGCGTTGATCTGGATTCTTGTAGGGTGTTTTATGTAAAGTTTAGGCCCATTTCTTCAAATATTAGGTTCCTAGAGCGAGTATTTGCAAGGAGCTTACTGGAAATTGTAATCCTGCCATTTTTAATGGTTATTTTCTGGGGTCTTCCAGACCCCTCTTTGTGTGCAAAAACAAATATTTGAGTTTCTGTTGTACCTGTTTTCTTTTGTGTCTGCTTACTCGCCACACGTCTTGTTTATCTGGGAGGTGAGTCTTGTCGGAGTGTTAGGGAGAGACATGTCCAGTGACCGGCGGGTGAGCGGGTGGGGTGGCAAGGATGGGTGGAGGGGGCGGGCTGCAGGTCGGCCGAAGGGGTCTAGTGCCGGCGTCGTCCTGGGAGATTTTCCTCCGGCGCCGATTTCCTATTTTCAGCTGATGTTGTGTCGAGTGTATCTCGTGCTCATGTTTATTGTGCTTCCTGATTATGCGGTGGTGGGGGGATTTTGGACTTGCTCTATGTTATGCATGGTGTGTCCGGGTTAGGGAGTTTGGATCCGTGATTTTCATTGAGAGAGACGAACAAGGGTAGGTGTGCTGCGTGTGAGGAGCGCATAGCGGGGGTTGAGGAAACCGGGGAGGTTGGATCCTTAACTTCAGTCACCCATTCTTCCTCAGCCTGTAATTAGAATTCGTGGTTCGTTAGCTTTTTAGTTACATTATCTCTTTCTCAGTTTCCATCTGAGTCTTTATTTCTTCAGATTCTTAGGTTGTTTAGTTCAGTGATCCATTATCTTCAGTTTTCATATCAGCCTTGATCCATTCTCAATCTTGTTCACTTTTCTTCAGAGTCAGTTGTTGATTCCTGACATTTTCTTGGACTGGTCTTCCGCGTGGTTTCTTTAGTCTGTGCTTTTATTGGGAGAGAGAAGTTGGAGAAGAAAGAGGAACAAAGCGTTGGAGCAGCAGAGCAGCAGTCGCGTGCAGCCAGGGTGAGCTCTCTATCTCATTTGAAATAATTCGTCTTCTCCAATTCGTTTTGCTTATTTCTTCATTTTAATTTGCTCAGTTCTTCACTAAAATTTTCTTAGTTACTAATCTCAACTTTGTTTTAGTGGGAGAAGAAAGGGGAACCAAGCAAAAGAGTAGCAGACCGGAAATTTGCCTTCATTAACAAGTGAGCTTTCTATGTCTCATTAAATATAATTTGTGGATTTTCTCATTTTTAGCTGAATTTGCTAAGTTTATCAATCTCTCAGCCATTCATTCATATTATTTTTCTCTATTACGCCTAAATATGCGTCATTTGTTTAGTTTGATGGGTATTGGTATTTGGGTTTCCTCTCTATTTTTCAATTTGGTTTTGTCTATCTTCTCAAGTGTACTAATAATATCTACACTTGAGCCAAGCATCTTAAATCGATCAAAGATTTTCCTAGCTTTTATAACAACATCTTTAAATTCTTTAAGCAAAGTTTCCAGAATAAAATCACTCTTTTCATCATTCTAAATTTTATGAAGTTTAAGGAACATTTGCTATATTATGGGGTTAAGGTTAACAAACATAGCCTCTGACATTTGGACTAAATAAGCTGCATCAGTTTCATAATTAGGAGCAAGTTCTACTAGGGATTTATCCTCAATTTTTTTATGCTTACTAACATGATGAAATAATTCTTCAATGTTATCTCTCCCAATTATAGAACCACTACCTATTGATATGTCTTTCAGAACGTACTTAGGAATCAACATAATGAACTAAAGAGTAAAGCAATAAAATAACAACTATAATAGAAACTAATTTTTGTGTGTTTTTTATATAAGGAAGCAAACAAAATAAAGTAAAGTAAAATAAGCAAAACTATAACAAAGTAAAGAGATTGGAGATGAGAGACTCCCCTTGCAGAAATCCTCTTTCTTCCTAGCAACGGCGCCAGAAAAATTCTTGATGTCGCTCAATACAAGCAGTTGGGAAACCCCAAGAGGAAGGCATGATGAGCGCAGCAGAAGTTTTCCCTTAGTAAGAAACCAAGGTTTAATCGACCAGTAGGAGAAAAGCGTGACTTCTGAAGGTGTTGCTAGCTGACTATTGGCAGGGAGCACTACTGGCGTCGGCAACAACATGGAACCTGCACACAACACAATCGCAATACTTCGCCCCAACTCACCGTGAGGTTTTCAATCTCACTGTTTTTGTTGATAACAAAGAGTTAACCGTATGGTGTGGAAAGAGATGTTTGCAGTGAATGAAAAGAGAACAGTGCTTGCAGTACGTAAACAGAACATGATGATTGCATCAATGTAAAAGAAAGGACTAGGGTCCATAGTTCACAAAAGGTGTCTCTCCATAAAGATAAATAGCATGTTGGGTGAACAAATTACAGCTGGGCAATTGACAGAATAAAGTTCATACATGACAAGGTGATTACTTTGAGATTCGTTTGGGCATTACAACATAATACATATACCGTAATCCAACTGCGTCTATGACTAATAATCCACCTTCCGGTTAGCATCCACACCTCTTTCAGTATTAAGTTGCAAGCAACAGATTATCGCATTAAACAATATGTGTAAAGTAAACAATAGAATTATCCTTGGATAAAACATTGTTGTTTTCTCCCCAGTAGCAACAACACATCTACAATCTTAGAAGTTATTGTCACTCTTCCAAAATACTAGATGCATGAACCCACTATTGGGCATAAATACTCCCTCTTATAGTCACAAACATTTACTTAGCAACAGAGAGCATGCAAGATCACAAATAGCATATGACATGAATATAATCGATCTCAACCTTAGTATTCAATATTCATCGGATCCCAGCAAACACAACATGTAGCATTACATAAGGATGATCTTGATCATGATAGGCAGCTCACAAGATCTAAACATGAGGCACAAATTGGAGAAGACAATGATACGTCTCCAACGTATCTCTAATTTCTGATGTTCCATGCTAGTTTTATGACAATACCTACATGTTTTGCTCACACTTTAAAATGATTTCATGCAATTTCCGGAACTAACCAACTAACAAGATGCCGAAGTGCCAGTTCCTGTTTTCTGCTGTTTTTTGGTTCCAGAAAGGCTGTTCGGGCAATATTCTCGGAATTGGACGAAACAAAAGCCCACGACCTTATATTTCACGGAAGGTTCCAAAAGTCCGAAGAGGAGCCAAGGAAGGGCAGCAGGGGACCCACACCATATGGCAGCGCAGGTGGCCCCTTGGCCGCGCCCACCTATGGGGAGGGAGCCCCCTGGCTCCTCCGACTCCGCCTCTTCGCCTATATAATCTGTCGTGACCTAAAAACCCGACATCAATCGACGATATTCCACGAAGAGTTCCGTAGCCGCCGCCATCGCGAAGACAAGTTTCGGGGGACAGAATCTCTGTTCCGGCACGCCGCCGGGACGGGGAATTTCCCCCGGAGTCATCTCCATCGACACCACCGCCATCTTCATCGCCGTTGCTGTCTCCCATGATGAGGAGGGAGTAGTTCTCCCCCGAGGCTGAGAGCTCTACCGGTAGCTATGTGATACGTCTCCAACGTATCTATAATTTCTTATGTTCCATGCTTGTTTTATGACAACTAGATGATACCCCCGCAACGATTGCTGCGGGACATTATGCCTTAAAATATTTTATAAATGTATATATACATCAAACATACATGAGAACTAATGAATTGAGTGGCAAAGATTAAGATTAGTAGATAGAAGAAAGCATTACGCATAAACCGTGACTCATTCGTCTTTAGAATTTTTCATAGGGAATTACATTTAAATTACTCAGCTCGATCAAATTTCACAAAGTGGATGGAGGATTCACAAAGATTGTTGCCACAATATTGTTCTGATATTTTTCTAACGCGGATATGTAAAGAAGAAATTTACGTCGAAGTTGTTGTGCATACAAATAGCGGGGAATTTCTACTTGCGGGTAGTTAAAGACCAAAACTAAGAAACTAACAAATAAATCATAGTTTCTTTTAAAACATATTGTATAAAAATTGCATATATAGGTCCATGTGAGAAATTTCTGAAATCTGCAGCACGTAATTCATCCCGTTGTATATAGGTCCTTTGTGGCAGGGCGAAAGCTACAAATTATACAATCTTCTTAGAAGCATATGTGCACTAACATTTGTCATCTAGAGGCACCTGCAAGTATGTATCGGGGTATTGGGGTATTGGATGGAAGTATCAGAGAGCAACGCTAGTGGAGATAGAGATAAGTAATTAGGTGTAGTACTCCGGAAAACAACGTTAACACATTCCTGCAAGTAAAAAAGAACGCATATCTTGTGAAACAACGTTTAGTTGAACTGAAAAAATACCGTTATTTCTTTTTTTAGAGGAAATAGTTGCGGCTTTTATTAATTTCCAGATAAGTCCTGGGTCAACACATTCGCGATACAATCTGGGTAAACCAGAAACCAAGTTTACAAATTTCTAGACCGCAACCTTCCTTAGCTAATATATGAGCAAACACCATTGGCTATACGCCGAGCCCATTTGACCAAGTAGCCTTCCAGCTCCCTGAGCGACTGCTTGATTTCTTCTACCAAAGGACCATGCACCGATCTGTCCTGCACCTCGCTCGTGAGCTTAGACACCACACTCATACAGTCTGTCTGATTCAAGAATGACCCGCTTTAGCTTCAACTCCTTGATCAGCGCCGTAGCTCGCTTACAGGCCCGTAGCTCGGCATCCTCCGGGTCTAGCAGAGAGGGGGAAAAATGGCTCGCTCCCGCAAGGAAACAACCACCGTTATTTCAATATGAAAGTAAAGTAGCATGTTATCATCTGCACTGACCTGTCCATACTGCATAGTTCCAGAAAAAATAATAAAGGAATTCAGTGTTACCAAAACATACTGTTTAAATAATGAAGAGGAAGTGGGGTAACTGAGAATCCACACACAGGAACCTCTATGGCATCATCAGTACTTGTTGTCAGCGTCGTAGACGCCTATTCTGACAGAGCCTCCAGCCGAGCTTCTACAACGATAGTCTATGAAACTTGAGGGCTGATGTAAAAGAATCAAGAGATAGCTAGCGGACACAGCAGTGCTTCATTTTTTGACTGTAATCTTCAACCATGAATTGAAATGGAAAGATAGAACACGCAGGAGTTCATTTTTAACATGTGCACGATGAGAATTCACGCCAAGGAGGGCCTTTATCTTACTTATATGATGCACGAAGGCAAAAACTTCATGTGGATCGAATTTTACCAAGTACCTGGCAAGCAAAAGAAAAGAGGCCGATTGGGCCATGGGGCATCGGAGATCAATAACACAGAGCAAGGAGAAGCTTTACTAAATGAATTAAGACAACTTAATCATACTACAGACATTACCGAGCACATCTGAGTCGATGAGAACAGAAGCACAGAGTGGTGAGGTCCGGATAAATTAAATGGGCGACAGGCGGACGCCATCGCTAATGCATGGAGTGGTAACAGTGGTTCTTGATGACATGTTGAGATGCTGAGACGATCAGAAGATGCATGCGACCACAATCTCATCTCAGCACCCTTACATAAGCTAGATGACATACATAATCTGTGGCTTCCATTGCTCAGTGGCTGTGCTGCCTTTGATATCTGGGTATATATAATTGTTAGTAGAACTGTGTAGATTGTAATAAATAGGAGTGCTGGAAGGGCAGGGGATGAGACACACGATTGGCCTTAGTGTTTCCATCGTCTGTTACTGGAGAGGAAAAGACAAAACGGATGTTGAGCAGACGATGATTACATTCAACGAATGGATTGAGGAAAAATCAAAGCTGACACTGGGTGGTTCTTTTTCTAATCCTAAACGCTAGGTGGGCTGACGTGGAAGAATTGGTGATGTGGAAGACTCGATGATGTGGACATCTTGCATGTTTAGAGAAATAGGTTAGTGGGGATGAACTTCTTAGTTATATAGGATACCTACATGTTTTGTTCACACTTTATATCGTTTTGATGCATTTTTCAGAACTAACCTATTAACGAGATGCCGAAGTGCCAGTTCCTGTTTTCTGCTGTTTTTGGTTTCAGAAATCCTAGTAAGGAAATATTCTTGGAATTGGACGAAATCAACGCCCAACATCTTATATTTCAAGGAAGCTTCCAGAGCACCGAAGAGGGGCTAGAGGAGAGGCCCATGGCCCCCACACGTGGTGGCGGCGCGGCCAAGGGGGCGCCCCCCCTGGTGTGTGGAGCCACCAGACCCCCTCCGACTCCGACTCTTCGCCTATTTAAGCCTCCCTGACCTAAATCTTCGATACGAATAAGCCACGGTACGAGAAACCTTCCAGAGCCGCCGCCATCGCGAAGCCAAGATCTGGGGGACATGAGTCTCTGTTCCGGCACGCCGCCGGGACGGGGAAGTGCCCCCGGAAGGCATCTCCATCGACACCACCGCCATCTTCATCACCGCTGCTTGTCTCCCATGAGGAGGGAGTAGTTCTCCATCGAGGCTAAGGGCTGTACCGGTAGCTATGTGGTTAATCTCTCTCTCCCATGTACTTCAATACAATGATCTTATGAGCTGCCTTACATGATTGAGATCCATATGATGAGCTTTGTAATCTAGATGTCGTTATGCTATTCAAGTGGATTTTACTTATGTGATCTCCGGAGACTCCTTGTCCCACGTGTGTAAAGGTGACAGTGTGTGCACCGTGTGGGTCTCTTAGGCTATATTTCACAGAATACTTATTCACCGGGTTATGATTTGAGTTGGATGTCTCTATGAAATTGTGGTGTGTTAGTACCTCCTATGAATGCTCACAGGTGACGGCGTGGGCTGTTTATTAGTACTTGGGAATACATCTTTAAGGTTTGCCTACATGATGAATTAGAGTTCGTTATCTTGCCAGAGAGTAATTCAGAATAGCATAGTGAAATGCTTATTTATATTCTTTTATGATTGCAATGTTGAGAGTGTCCACTAGTGAAAGTATGATCCCTAGGCCTTGTTTCTAAACATCGAAACACCGTTTCCAACAAGTTCTGCTGCATGTTTACTCGCTGCCATATTTTATTCAGATTGCTATTACCACTCATATACATTCATACTACTTGTATTTCACTATCTCTTCGCCGAACTAGTGCACCTATACATCCGACAAGTGTATTAGGTGTGTTGGGGACACAAGAGACTTCTTGTATCGTGATTGCGGGGTTGCTTGAGAGGGATATCTTTGACCTCTTCCTCCCCGAGTTCGATAAACCTTGGGTGATTCACTTAAGGGAAACTTGCTGCTGTTCTACAAACCTCTGCTCTTGGAGGCCCAACACTGTCTACAGGAATAGAAGCGTGCGTAGACATCAAGCTATTTTCTGGCGCCGTTGCCGGGGAGGAAAGGTAAAAGGCACTCACACTCCGGTCACAGGTAACTAAGTTATTTTCTGGCGTCGTTGTAAGTGCTCGAAGCTATTTCCTTTAGATCCTGCAATTGCATCTTTTTGTTTCTTGTTTTTATTTTTCACTAGTTAGGCATAATGGAAAACAACTGTGAGCTTTTTAATCTATTTCCTGAGTTAAGACATGGATTGTTTGATGCGGAAATTAAAAAACCTATGGAACCTTATTTGCATGCTAGTAGCAATAATATTAGTATGAACGCTTTGAACACCATTGTTGCTAATGATATGGAAAATTCTAAGCTTGGGGAAGTTGGTTTTGATGAGCATGATATTTTTAGTCCCCCAAGCATTGAGGAGAAAATTTTCTTTGATGATACTTTGCCTCCCATTTATGATGATTATAATGATAGTGGTCTTTTGGTGCCACCTTACTATGGAGAGTAAATTTTATTATGATTATACTATGCCTCCTACACTTGATGAGAATAATAATGATAGCTACTTTGTTGAATTTGCTCCCACTACAATTAATAAGAATGACTATGCTTATGTTGGGAGTAGTAATAATTTTATGCATGTAGCTCATGATAAGAATGTTTTATGTGATAGTTATATTGTTGAGTTTGCTCATGATGCTACTGAAAATCTTTATGAGAGAGGAAAATATGGTTGTAGAAATTTTCATGTTACTAAAACACCTCTCTATATGCTGAATTTTTTGAAGTTACACTTGTTTTATCTTTCTATGCTTGTTGCATTATGCTTCATGAATTTGTTTATTTACAAGATTCCTATGCATAGGAAGTGAGTTAGACTTAAATGTGTTTTGAATTTGCTTTTTGATGCTCTCTTTTGCTTCAACTCTTATTTCTTGGGAGTGCATCATTGAAATTGCTGAGCCCATCTTAATGGCTATAAAGAAAGCACTTCTTGGGAGATAACCCATGTTTTTATTTTACTACAACAATTTTGTTTTATATTTGAGTCTTGGAAGTTTTTAATACTGTAGCAACCTCTCCTTATCTTTATTTTATTGCATTGTTGTGCCAAGTGAAGTCTCTAATAGAAGGTTGATACTAGATTTGGATTTCTGCGCACAAACAGATTTCTTGCTGTCACGAATTTGGGCAGGGTTCTCTGTAGGTAACTCAGAAAAATCTGCCAATTTACGTGAGTGATCCTCAGATGTGTACGCAACTTTCATTAGTTTTGAGTTTTCTCATCTGAGCAAGTTTAGTGCCCCAGAAAAATTCGTCTTTACGGACTGTTCTGTTTTGACAGATTCTGCCTTTTATTTCGCATTGCCTGTTTTGCTATGTTTGATGGATTTCTTTAACTTTCAGTAGCTTTGGGCAATGTCCAGAAGTGTTAAAATGATTGTGTCACCTCTGAACATGTGAATTTTTGATTATGCACTAACCCTCTAATGAGTTTGTTTTGAGTTTGGTGTGGAGGAAGTTTTCAAGGGTCAAGAGAAGAGGATGATATATGATCAAGAAGAGTGAAAAGTCTAAGCTTGGGGATGCCCCCGTGGTTCATCCCTGCATATTTTAAGAAGACTCAAGCATCTAAGCTTGGGGATGCCCAAGGCACCCCCTTCTTCATCAACAATTTATCAGGTTTCTTCTATTGAAACTATATTTTTATTCCGTCACATCTTATGTACTTTACTTGGAGCGTCTGTGTGCTTTTATTTTAGTTTTGTTATTTTCATTCTCTGAATAAATGCTTGTGTGGGAGAGAGACACGCTCCGCTTGTTCATATGAACACATGTGTTCTTAGCTTTTAATGTTCATGGCGAAGGTTGAAACTGCTTCGTTCATTGTTATTTGGTCGGTTCAGGAAATGTTGCATGTGGTAGTGGTATAATGAAACACTTCCATAATCTTGTAGATCATTGAGCTTTGATAACTTGATTCTTTGCAAACGTTTTGAGGTATTTAGATGGTAAGGCTTGTTGTTTAAATAAGTTAAAATCAGTAGTGGATTGTTGTCTTTAAGCTTGTGCCGTACTACAAACTCTACTTAAATAGTTGAAGGTGTAGTTGGACTTGATAGCTTTCCATGTCTAGGAGTTCATCGTAATAACTAAGTTGTGCTGAAGGTCGAGGGAGCTAGCGGGGTACTTGTGCCACCGTGAACGGCCCTCCTTGGAGTAAATTTTAATCATGCTCTTAATGTTGAACCTGCTAGATGTTTGCAATAAGCTTGTGAGTTCTTTTTGACTAATGTTAAGCTACGGTTTTTGGCACTTCCACCATCCAAATTTGCTAGCATCTTCGGTACTGTGCATTGCCTTTTGCTCATATTGAGAATTGTGCATACTTCGCCAGTACATCCCAACCCGTGGGAGGACTTTCTCTTGTTCTCCTACACATAAGCCATACATCTTCCTCAAAACAGCCACCATACCTACCTACCACAGCATTTCCATAGCTGTTCCGAGATATATTGCCATGCAACTTCCATTTTACATTACATTACATGTTGTCATTTGTTATTTATATATTGCTTTGCATGATCCTATATAGCTGATGTGTGGTTTACCCATGTTACGCTAGATCATTGCACATCCTGCTACACTGGCAGAGGCATACGTTTTATACATCATTTTTATTCATTATGAGTTGTTTGTACCAAAAAGTGTGTTGTCATATTAGGATGTTTCCCCTAAAAGTGAAAAGAGCCATGGAGGCCATCAAAAAGAGAAAAAGAAAAAAAATAGAAAAGAAAAAGAAAAAAAAGAGAAAAGAAAAGAAAGAAAAAGGGGGCAGCATTACTATCTTTTATCCACACTTGTGCTCATGTTTTAGCACCTGCAGTATTCATAGTCATCATTTGTGCTCATGTTTAGCACCTATATTCCATATGAGAGAGTTTTCATGTTTTACTAGTATAACTATGTGGGGAATTTACACTATAGAACTTGGGTTGTATATTCCAATGCGTGAGGCCTTACCGTTACCGTGGAGGTCGGTTCCTCGGCCGACCGTCTCGTGCCCGACGGGTGGATCCATCTACCGGCGACGCGTGGGCCGTTTTATTTCACGATTGTATACGCGGTGCTGCCAATGACAAATGGGGCCGCTCTATGGGGCTGCCGCAGCCAATGACCGGTGGGTCGTCTATTTATTTATAGAAAATTATATATTGCCGCTCTGGTGGGGCCTCCGCAGCCAATGACATTTGTGGTCGTCTATTTTATTTAGAGAATATAATATAGAGCCGCTGCCGCGGGGTCGCCTCAGCCCATTTTCGCCGCTTAATCTAAAGTGACTCTTATGCTAAACATTGTGTATCCCGACGTTGACCTAGCACAGGTGGCGGCGAGCATAGCCGTTCGACCATGCCGATATCGGCATCGGCATCGGCATCGTTTGGAGGATGTGGTGCTCGAATAATAGTGGAAATGCGATATTATTTTTTACATGCATAATATATAGAAAATAGCTAGATCTCTAAATCGATGCATATGAAGCTACATATATATTCTTGGTCATAATCCCCTTAATTATCTAAAGGGGATGGATGCATGGCTTCACGTCGTCGTCGCTTCATCGTGCGAGTATCTTCGTCGTCCGAGTAGTAGTACCTCCTGCACATTGTTCAGTCGAACACCTTCACCGTGAGCACATCATCGCCTTCATATTTGAAGTGTACGAACCGGCCGAAATCCACACCATGCGCGATGGCGAATTTCTCCCAGCCCTTGTCGAGGTACATCCGGCCTTGTCCGTCAAATAGGACCTCCACGGTCCGGAGGCGAGGACCGCGATCGGCTGCTCGCGAGATACACCTTAGCTGGCTCCTTGCGAGTCAAGATAGTCCGCAAATTTTTTTTGGGAGTTCTGCCAAAGAGATCGAGCGCCGATCGTTTTGAAATTAGGGAACCCTTGAAGTTAGAGGTTTTTAGAACATGCCCATAATTAATCCCACATGCATCATACTAATGACGGGAACGCGTACGTACCTTCTTGACCAAAGGGTCTTCATAGACGACGATGAAGAACTTCCTCTACTGATCAATGGCCGGTGTTGACGGTGGTGGTGGCAATGATGATGATCCCGCCTTCCCCTTCCCCGTCCCGCTTCCCCTTCGGGTCCACGCGTCAGGGGCGTGGAAGCCATGGCAATGGATAAAGTGTATGTAGAACGAAGAGAGAGAAGAGAGGCAGAACCTATTGACACAAGGGATGGCCGTGTGGGTGTTTATAAGGGAGAGATGACCGTTGTAGGGTTTACACAATAAAATAAGGAGGAGATGACCGTTGTGGGGGGTTTATACACAATAAATTAAGGAGAGATTCGACCGTTGTGGGGGTATAGTTTATCATTTTACCGTGAAAAGTAATGCCTAAAAGGAAAGTAATGGCTACAAGAAATCGGTGATGGTTTATCGTTTTTTGCGTGAAAAGTAATGGGTACAAGAAATGGGTGATGGTGTATCATTTTTTGCGTGAAAAGTAATGGCTACAAGAAATGGGTGATGGTGTATCATTTTTGTGCGTGAAAAGTAATGGCTACAACAAATCGGTGATGGTTTATCATTTTTGTGCGTGAAAAGTAATGGCTACAACAAAATCGGTGATGGTTTATCATTTTTTTGCGTGAAAAGTAATGGGTACACGAAATGGGTGATGGTGTATCATTTTTGTGCGTGAAAAGTAATGGCTACAAGAAATCGGTGATGGTTTATCGTTTTTTGCGTGAAAAGTAATGGGTACAAGAAATGGGTGATGGTGTATCATTTTTTGCGTGAAAAGTAATGGCGTATCATTTTTGTGCGTGAAAAGTAATGGCTACAACAAATCGGTGATGGTTTATCATTTTTGTGCGTGAAAAGTAATGGCTACAACAAAATCGGTGATGGTTTATCATTTTTGCGTGAAAAGTAATGGGTACACGAAATGGGTGATGGTGTATCATTTTTGTGCGTGAAAAGTAATGGCTACAACAAATCGGTGATGGTTTATCATTTTTTGCGTGAAAAGTAATGCCTAAAAGAGTTTATAATTTAGCTCGTGAAAAATAATGCAGAAAACCAAACTTTGCGTGAAGCTAGCAGACCGACGACAGAGAGAGAGAGGGTGGTGGCCCCGACGCGAGAGAGAGATAGGGGTTATCCTGCCCGTTAGATCATACGATCAACGGTCGTCGGGCACGATCCGCGTGACATGGGCTAGACCAATCGGGGCAATGTTGGGCGTACAGTGAGAGTTTGTGAAGGGAGAGGGCAAAACTGAGTAGTATCAAGGAAACCAAGGGCAAGTGAGTAGTAAGCAGACTAAGGGATTCAAATATGAGATTTAAAAAAATGGAAAATGCGTGTTTTGTACAATGAAACCCATCTTGGCCTACCTCAAACTATTTGCAATACAAATCTCATGAGTGTGAAAATTATGGTCTCATTCGGACAAAGTATGTTTTGGGGAAAGCTGTTTTGGGTAGGGCTTATTATGGAAAACCATGCACCTTCATAGCTACTAGGTGATTTGAGAAGTGGCAATTTGTGGTGAAACCTGATTTATCTACGATTTATCTATGATTTGAGAAGTAAGGCAATTTGTGGTAAAGACTCCAACGAGTAGGTGCCACTCCTTTTCGGAATTTTTTGCACATTATATAACTTCATTTAACTAGTTAATCCCATTTGTTGACTCTGCTGGTGACCAGCCACTTCGGAGATGAAGCTGAGTATATTGCACTAGCCGGTATGTAGCACTCAAGGTGAAAGCGAGGCCTACAAATACTGCTAAGTATATGACTCGAGTATACAGTGAGTCAGCACTCTAAATTTCCGGGAGATTCAGGCCTCGAGGACGCGTGTTGCGGTGCGAGAGTGGGCGAGCGTGCCATTGTTGTACGCAGTGTCGCGGTGCTGGACGTGGCAGGCGTGCCATTGTTGACGCGAGTCGCATGTTAGGACGCGTAAGCCCCTCTCCCTCCCTCACCGCACCCACGATCTCTCATTATCGGCTCACGCACAAAACCACCCCTTCACGTCCCATCAACTTCTCCAAAAAGCCCCAACCCAGCGAGTACGAGCCCTCCCCTGCCGGCGATGGAGAGAAGAATGCGCCGGCGGCCATCGCCCCGACCCGTCGCCTCCCGGGCCCGTGGCCTCCGGGGCCGTCGCCTCAGGAGCCCGTCGCCGCCGAGCCGTCGCCGAGCCGTCGCCTCCCGAGGGCGGCGCCTCAGAGAGGCGGCGCATCCAAGCGCGGCGCCTCCGTGAGAGCTTGGGCCGGTCTCACGGCTGACGGACCCGCTTCACAAGATCGGCGAATGCTTATTGGCGAAAGAGGAGTACGTGGACGAGCTTACTCTGCTATGAGGCAAGTGCTGTAGAAATTGGCGCTCGGAGTTTTGATCCCGACGTGCACCTGCACGAATGGATCATGCCCACACCACGCCCTTCCACGCGCCGGCGAGTTCACCTTCCTCCATCTCGGCACATCCCGCTACGTCACCATAGATCTATGCGCAGTTCGTGCAAGTTCAAATTCCTCGGCTTTTCCCGTGGCGTCACCATAGATCTTATTTTCAATCTTAGTCTTCCGAATGTTATCTTTTCAATATATTTTAGATTCTGCTTCGTCGGCTTTTCCCGTAGAATATAATGATGCTTGCCCGAGCTTCCGCCGCACAAGATACGAACATGAACCCACTCCCCCGAAATCGGAACACGATGTTTGGCGCGAGATGCCATGTTGTTTTTCTGAAATCAGTCGGCGGTATCCGTCCCGACTATGGTCTTACGTTGCCCACACATTACCGCTAGGAAATTGGTTGGGTCGATAGGGAAACCACTCCAACTAAGGATGTAAATGAAGATGGGGATTGGGGAGAAGGAAGATTTTCGATCAGAACCATGTTTTCAATTCACATTACCAGTTCAATGGAGTGTTGTATGCGGTGGCTTCGGACAATTTTGAGATCGGAAGAATGGTATTGCCAATATACGGTTGCGGCGGCGCGGCTGCTTGTCAAGATGGAGACACTAATTTCATTTCCAGAACTTGGACGTCGGAAGTTCCTACCTTGTGAAGTCGGATGGTGATCTGCTGCTTGTGTTGTTGGTCAGCGAAGCCACAGCGGGCAAAACCATTCGCGTTATGCCGTGTGGACACTCAGAGCCGCTCTCTCCATCAAGGTCACTAACATTGGCGATGGCTACTCTTGGTAATTTTATCGGTGTATCTCCGTCGACACCGAGTGTACCCGACACTTCAACCTGGCAGCATCTACTACACGGATTTGGGTTATATCAGTACTCTCATGATGCAAATGCCTGGATGAGTGGCCACTACGTGTGGATAGAATAGGACTCTACGGTTTTGAAAATGAACACGGACATACCGTTTGGAGGGGATGTATTGGCCTCACCTTGCGGACGGAAGGAGTTCAGCTGATCTTTCCTTGAAATTGCACGAATGGAGCGACGGAGAAATATATGAGGAGGAATGAAGAACAAATTCATTCATCCTAATCTTCTTTCATTGTCATACATTGCGTGCGTGATCTTGTATATTTTTTGCGGCTTAGTTTGTCGTGAACATTAACAAATGTTATTGTTGTTGTTTTTTTGGCTGTATGATTTACCTATGTATTATACTTAGTTTTTTGATTCTTCTTTCTTGTGAATTTATCATATAATAGCTTCTAGATTTGCTACTAGATTTGCTGCCATATTGGGCAACGAGGGTAAAGGCATAAATAACCCCGGAGATTTGCTACTAGATTTGCTGCCATATTGAAGAAAGACAGAAATAGAAGCTTCTCTAGAGTTGATACTAATTTGGTGAAAAAGACAGAGAGAGAAGAGGGGAAAAGGTGCTCTTAAAAATGCCAATTTGGGCCGAGAAGAGACAAAACCCGGCTCCTTTGCTCACGTGCAACCAAACGCTTCTCGTCCTGTCCCACACGCGGTCCCTTTCACCACCAGCCCCACGCGACGCGGCCCCACACGACGCGGCCCCACGGACGACGCGGCGCAGCACGTCGGCACGAACGTCCAAATAAACGGATTCCTTCCGTCGAGCTCCACCATACGCGGGTCTTCGGACAAAGGCTAGG
>NC_061513.1:125618062-125638020 GCF_022539505.1 Lolium rigidum
CTCCGACAAGTACTCTTTACTCGTATCGTGGTATGTCATCTCTTATAAATCATTCATATGCTTGCAAGCTAATTAGACGACATTCCACCGAGAGGGCCCAGAGTATATCTATCCGTCATCGGGATGGACAAAATCCCACTCTTGATCCATATGCCTCAACTCATACTTTCCAAATACTTAATCCCACCTTTATAACCACCCATTTACGCAGTGGCGTTTGATGTAATCAAAGTACCCTTCCGGCATAAGTGATTTACATGATCTCATGGTCGAAGGACTAGGTAACTATGTATCGAAAGCTTATAGCAAATGAACTTAATGACGTGATCTTATACTACGCTTAATTGGGTGTGTCCATTACATCATTCATCAATGACATAACCTTGTTATTAATAACATCCAAAGTTCATGATCACGAAACCATGATCATCTATTAATCAACAAGCTAGTTATACAAGAGGCTTACTAGGGACTCCTTGTTGTTCACATAACACACATGTATCAATGTTTCGGTTAATACAATTATAGCATGGTATGCAAACATTTATCATAAACACAAAGATATATTATAATAACCATTTTATTATTGCCTCTTGGGCATATCTCCAACAGATCTCCCACTTGCACTAGAGTCAATAATCTAGTTTACATTTGTAAAGATATAACACCTTGGCCTTCTGGTGCTTTATCATGTTTTGCTTACGGGAGAGGTTTTAGTCAACAGATCTGACATGCTCAGAAACGTATGTATTTTGCAATTCATTTGCGTCTTCACGCATGATGGCGTGTAGACACACGTCCGTTGGGAACCCCAAGAGGAAGGTGTGATGCGCACAGCAGCAAGTTTTCCCTAAGTAAGAAACCAAGGTTATCGAACCAGTAGGAGTCAAGGAAGCACGTGAAGGTTGTTGGTGGAGGAGTGTAGTGTGGCGCAACACCAGGGATTCCGGCGCCAACGTGGAACCTGTACAACACAATCAAAGTACTTTGCCCCAACGTAACAGTGAGGTTGTCAATCTCACCGGCTTGCTGTAAACAAAGGATTAGATGTATAGTGTGGATGATGATGATTGTTTGCGAAGAACAAGTAAAGAACAATTGCAAGAGATTGTATTTCGGATGTAAAGAATTGGACCGGGGTCCACAGCTTCACTAGTGGTGTCTCTCCCATAAGATAAACGGATGTTGGGTGAACAAATTACAGTTGGGCAATTGACAAATAAAGAAGGCATAACAATGCACATACATATATCATGATGAGTACTATGAGATTTAATCAGTGGCATTACGACAAAGTACATAGACCGCTATCCAAGCATGCATCTATGCCTAAAAAGTCCACCTTCAGAGTTATCATCCGAACCCCTTCCGGTATTAAGTTGCAAACAACGGACAATTGCATTAAGTATGGTGCGTAATGTAATCAACACAAATCTCCTTAGACAAAGCATCGATGTTTTATCCCTAGTGGCAACAGCACATCCACAACCTTAGAACTTTCTCTCCCTGTCCCAGATTTAATGGAGGCATGAACCCACTATCGAGCATAAATACTCCCTCTTGGAGTCACAAGTATCAACTTGGCCAGAGCCTCTACTAGCAACAGAGAGCATGCAAGAACATAAACAACATATATGATAGATTGATAATCAACTTGACATAGTATTCAATATTCATCGGATCCCAACAAACACAACATGTAGGATTACAAATAGATGATCTTGATCATGATAGGCAGCTCACAAGATCTAACATGATAGCACAATGAGGAGAAGACAACCATCTAGCTACTGCTATGGACCCATAGTCCAGGGGTGGACTACTCACACATCGATCCGGAGGCGATCATGGCGATGAAGAGACCTCCGGAGATGATTCCCCTCTCCGGCGAGGTGCCGGAGGCGATCTCCTGAATCCCCGAGATGGGATTGGCGGCGGCGTCTCTCGGAAGGTTTTTCGTATCGTGGCTCTCGGCATCGGGGGTTTCGCGACGAAGGCTTTAAGTAGGCGGAAGGGCAGGTCAGGAGGCGTCACGGGGGCCCCACACGCTAGGGCCACGCGGGCCCCCTCTAGGCCGCGCCGCCCTAGTGTGGCGGCGCCCCGTGGCCCCACTTCGTATCTCCTCCGGTCTTCTGGAAGCTTCGTGGAAAAATAGGCCCCTAGGCGTTGATTTCGTCCAATTCCGAGAATATTTCCTTACTAGGATTTCTGAAACCAAAAACAGCAGAAAACAACAAGCCGGCTCTTCGGCATCTCGTTAATAGGTTAGTGCCGGAAAATGCATAATAATGACATATAATGTGTATAAAACATGTGAGTATCATCGTAAAAGTAGCATGAAACATAAGAAATTATAGATACGTTTGAGACGTATCAAGCATCCCCAAGCTTAGTTCCTACTCGCCCTCGAGTAGGTAAACGATAACAAAGATAATTTCTGAAGTGACATGCTATCATAATCTTGATCATACTATTGTAAAGCATATGGGATGAATACAGCGATTCGAAGCAATGATGAAGATAATGAGTAAACAAATGAATCATATAGAAAAATATTTTCATGAATAATACTTTCAAGACAAGCATCAATAAGACTTGCATGAGAGTTACTCATAAAGCAATAAATTCAAAGTAAAGGCATTGAAGCAACACAAAGGAAGACATAAGTTTCAGCGGTTGCTTTCAACTTCAACATATATATCTTATGGATAATTGTCAACACAGAGTAATATAACAAGTGCAATAGGTAAACATGTAAGAATCAATGCACACATTTGATACAAGTGTTTGCTTCTAAGATAGAAGGAATATGTAAACTGACTCAACAATAAAGTAGAAGAAAGGCCCTTCGCAGAGGGAAGCATGGATTACTATATTTGTGCTAGAGCTTTTCATTTTGAAAACATAGAAACAATTTTGTCAACGGTAGTAATAAATCATATGTGTTATGTATAAGATATCCTATAAGTTGCAAGCCTCATGCATAGTATACCAATAGTGCTCGCACCTTGTCCTAATTAGCTTGGATTAACATGGATTATCATAGCATAGCATATGTTTCAACCAAGTGTCACAAAGGGGTACCTCTATGCCGCCTGTACAAAGGTCTAAGGAGAATGTTCGCATTGGATTTCTCGCTTTTGATTATTCTCAACTTAGACATCCATACCGGGATAACATAGACAACAGATAATGGACTCCTCTTTAATGCATAAGCATTCAACAACAGTTAAAATTCTCATAAGAGATTGAGGATTAATTGTCCAAAATGAAACTTCCACCATGAATCATGGCTTTAGTTAGCGGCCCAATGTTATTCTCTAACAATATGCATACTCAAACCATATGATCATGAAAATCGCCCTTACTTCAGACAAGACGAACATGCATAGCAACTCACATGATATTCAACAAAGGTAAAAGTTGATGGCGTCCCCAGAAACATGGTTACCGCTCAACAAGCAACTTATTAAGAAATAAGACACATAAGTACAAATTATTCGCCACAATAGTTTTTAAGGCTATTTTTCCCATGAGCTATATATTACAAAGACAAAGGAATAGAATTTTTAAAGGTAGCACTCAAGTAATGTACTTTGGAATGGCAGAGAAATACCATGTAGTAGGTAGGTATGGTGGACACAAATGGCATAGTGTTTGGCTCAAGGATTTGGATGCACGAGAAGAATTCCTCTCAATACAAGGCTAGGCTAGCAAGGTTGTTTGAAGCAAACTCAAGTATAAAACGGTGCAGCAAGACTCACATATGAACATATTGTAAGTATTATAAGACTTTACATTGTCTCCTTGTTGTTCAAATACCTTAACCAGAAAATATCTAGACTCTAGAGATCAATCATGCAAACCAAATTTTAACAAGCTCTATGTAGTTCTTCATTAATGGGTACAAGGTACATAATGCAAGAGCTTAAACATGATCTATATGAGCACAACAATTGCCAAGTATCAAATTATTCAAGACATTATACCATTTACCACATGCGGCATTTTCCGTTTCCAACCATATAACAATGAATGAAGTAGTTCAACTTTCGCAATGAACATTAAGAATAAAGCTAAGAACATATGTGTTCAAACGAAACAGCGGAGCGTGTCTCTCTCCCAAACAAAGAATGCTAGGATCCGATTTTATTCAAACAAAAATAAAAACAAACAGACGCTCCAAGTAAAGCACATAAGATGTGACGGAATGAAAATATAGTTTCACTAGAGGAACCTGATAAGTTGTCGATGAAGAAGGGATGCCTTGGTCATCCCCAAGCTTAGATGCTTGAGTCTTCTTAAAATATGCAGGGATGAACCACGGGGGCATCCCCAAGCTTAGACTTTTGTTATCACCAGATTTTGGCTAAATCAGGAGATGGGCCGCGATCAAGATGGGCTTAAAGATTATATACGGAAGAAATACGTGAATCGGCCTTACATGCAAAGTTTGGGCTAAATTGCCCTTGTATCTGTATTATAGTAGGTTGCATCTTAATTTAGAAGTTAGAGTTTTACCCATGCACGGTTAGGTGCACGCTTGAATTAGAAAGTCCCCTGGACTATAAATATGTATATAGGGTTTATGAAATAAACAACAACCAACGTTCAACACAAACAAATCTCGGCGCATCGCCAACTCCTTCGTCTCGAGGGTTTCTCCGGTAAGCACCATGTCTGCCTAGATCGCATCTTGCGATCTAGGCAGCACAAGCCTACCCATGTTGTTCATGCGTTGCTCGTGCTTGAAGCCTTTTTGATGGCGAGCAACGTAGTTATCTTAGATGTGTTAGGGTTAGCATTGTTCTTCGTATCATATGCTTTGTCGTAGTGCAACCCTTATACATCTAGCCGCCCTTACACCTATCTCGGGTGTAGGGGCGGCACCCGCTTGATCATAGTTTAGTAGATCCGATCCGTTACGTGTTGCTCCTTGTTCATCAAGGATTAGTTTAACATCCGCAATAGTTAGGCCTTACAAAGGGTTGGAGGATCCAGCGGCGTGTAGGGTGAAGTTTGCTAGCCCTAGACGGGATGTTCCGGGGATCAACCTCGTGTTGGTTTTTAGGCCTCGTCTAGGATCGGCTTACGATCACCGTACGCGAGCGCGAGGCCCAATCGTGAGTAGGATGATCCGATTATGCGGTGAAAACCCTAAATCATCGTAGATCGCATTAGCTTTATCTTGATCAAGCGGGACCACCATATATTCGGACACCTTGTACGAATCATGGGTGGATCGGCTCTTTGAGCCGATTCACGGGATAACCCGAGAGCCGATCGAGGATCGTATTTAACGTTTACGTGTATGCCATGCAGGAAACTAAGCGAGGCATCATCCAACACCTTCCCGACCGGGTATAGGTCAGGTGGCACGCCCTTGCGACAGCATCGGACGTGTGACCGGGAGGCTTTGCGGGCCGTCGCTCCGAGGGACCAGGGCCAGCCGCAGCCCTAGTTGTTCCCGGCTCTACTCGTGTTGCCAGTCGCTGCCCGCCGGTGGGTTTCTGACCGCAACACATTCTGGCACGCCCGGTGGGACAATCTTCGACATCCACCGCATCGCCATCTACATCCGAGATGGCGGAAAGCACTCCGGTCAAGTACGAGGATCTGACTGACGAGCTCAAGAAGAAGCATGACGAGATCAAGGCGGTCCTCGAAGCCGAACTCATCGGCTCTTTCCACAGAACCCGCTCCCATGGCGTCAGGTGGAAGGGGTTCTCACCTGAAGGCGCACTCGATGGAGTGGACCTGTCCGCCCCGTCCGAAGAACGCACCAGGTCGCTGCGTTAGGAGATCAGCTTCATGGTGGCTCATTCGCTGCACCGCTACTCTGAGAGCCCGGTGAACACTTCGGAGCGTGTCGCTCTGCGCGTGATCCAGGAAATCATGAGCCATCAGTACCCTCTGTCAAGACCAGCTCACGGGACCTGTCAAGGAGAGGTGCCACTCCAGTCACGTCCACCGTTGCCATGCGCATCAGCAGCACCGGAAGTGCCGAGTTTACCGGCATACGCCGTTAACATGGTGGAGTGTACTTACCATGGAGGGTGCCAGCCAGATTTCTCGTGCAATATCAACATGGTAGGACCTGGACACCACTCTGGTAAGGACGGAGATGAGGGCAGCTGCTCTCATAGCAAAGACACAGAGGAAGCCGCTCCACGCGATCGGCTCCGCCAAGACGGCAAGCGCTACGTCACAGAGGGAGAAGTGAAGAACATAAGATATCAGCGACCTCTCTCTGATCACCTCCTCAACAAGTATGTGAGTCAGTATGACCAACGCCGACGATACAACGACGATGATGAAGAAGATCGTCTGGCTAGGGACGACAGGAGACGTCGTCGGCATGATCACGACGAGGAGCGATACGAGCGCCACGCCAAGGAAAAGTCGAGGGAGCAAGACGACGAGGATAGGCACTGGGACTGCCCCTTCTTCAGACACTGCTGGGATTCAGGAATGAGCCGATTGCCAACAATCGGCAACTGCCCAGAATGCAAACAGAAGAAGAAGGATGCAGCTAATGTGTCCGTGTTCAAACGTCTAGGGCCTCTCCCGCCTCGGAACAAGCATGCTGAGTCCGCTCGGGTGGAAGATCTCGAGGAACTAGAGGACGATGATGAAGAAGAGAAGTATCATCGGCCAAGGTGGTGCCCTGATGGGCTCAGCCGTTCCCAAAAACGAAGGGTTCAGCGTCTGCGTGGGTTAGAAGAAGCTGAAAGATTATACCTGCACACGTTGAGGAAGGCACGGCCTGATCTGGCCGCCAAAATTCAGCGAACCCTGGACGAAGAGGGTCGACCACAAAGAATGGAGTGGCGCCCCAAGCAAAGGAAAGCCGATGATGATACATCGGCTGGCACAAACATGGTCTTCATCCTTCCAACGGAGTTTAGCGCTCAAGGATTATACGAAGCACCTGTGGCACAATTGGACTGCAGCCCACGGCCGGTCATCTTTGAAAAGCCACGAGAAAGGAGTTACAGGCATCTGAAGGCCCTGTACTTGCGAGGATACATCAATGGGCAGCCTGTCAACAAGATGTTGGTAGACACCGGAGCGGCGATCAACATTATGCCATACTCCATGCTACGTCGGTTGGGACGCTCTAGCTCGGATCCGATCAAGACCAATGTGACACCGAGCGATTTCAACGGCCAAGCATCCGACGCACAAGGTGTTCCGAATGTGGATCCGACCGTAGGAAGGAAAACCGTCCCTACGACGTTCTTTATTGTCGACAGCAAGAGTACCTATGCTTGTCCTACTAGGGAGAGATTGGATCCACGCCAATCTGTTGCATTCCATCCACGATGCACCAATGCCTAATACGAGTGGGATGGAGATGAAGTAGAATTCGTCCACGCGAGATGATTCAGCCGAGATTTCAACAGCTGGCATGGACGTTTGGGAGACATCGGGCCAAGAGCCACTCTCGAGCATCAATTTGGACGACTCGCGAGCGCATCGACGTGACAAAGAACGGGGTTAGGCTGGTTTTATCCACGAGGCCGACCGTGTAACAAAAGCAAACATCGATGGACGAACGTGGCAATGCCGATCCAGGAGATCGGCCCCAAAAAATTTATGGAGGAACATTACAAAACCTTCATCGAGCAAGCAACATGGAGGCCGATTCCAGCAATCGGCCAAAATTATCCTCACCATCCATTCTGCCTGGGTTCAGCATTTAATCCAACAGGGGATACCTAAAAGAGCCGATACCATCAACTCTCTTGACAGAATCGGCTCGGGGGGCACCTAGGTGGAGAATAAAACACGAGGATATGAAGTAGGAGTATCTTTCAAACGCCCAGCAGCCCAAGATATTCTTTGATGATGGGTATTGGAGTATGGGGGCCGATACATGAATCGGCCGTAAAAAATTCGAAATTTTTTAAGCACAGCCGATGCGCAGACATCGACTTAAGGATAGAAAGCCGATGCATGGCCATCGACTCAAGGGATACAACTGTTATGAGCAGGGGTTCAATGGAGCAGGAAGTGAGCCACGAAGAGAGACTCTAATGGAGGAACTCCTCAATGGAGTGGTTTAATGGCTCAGATCCTCTCTTCAAGAACAATGCCAAGAGCAGCATGAATGTGCAGATCAGGTTAAGGGTGGGTTGCATCAGATCCACCGAAGGAAAGGAGCCGATCTGACCTGCAAGGCGCGAGAAGTGGACTGAAGAAGCTCGGGGAGCAGCTCACCCTGAAGGTTCTCTGCTCTGGAGAGCCGATTTTGTTGAAATCGGCTGGCTCTGCATCATGACTTGGGAACCGATGGCGACACGTTTGGATAGCCCACTGCTATGCTCGCCTTGATAGAGGCTCGGGGGGCAACTGACTGCGTAGATATTCTGGTCTTAAGAAGCCGATAGGGATTTCATCGGATGGCCCTCCATCATAACCTTTTTAAAGGGGATTGGGCAGGTTTGAAGAGTATCACTGAATATCTGAAAACCCAGAGGTATCGACTTCAGCATCAAGTCGTTTCAGCAGTGGTTACGGGGCTCTCGTGAGGGCGTTGATCTGCCTAGTTGTCCGCCGGAGCTCAAAGTCATCGGTTGGAAAAGGCGAAAGATAGATCGTGAAGGATTGATATGTTAACATCAGCTTTCGGGCATTGATCAAATTCACGATCGCTCCGGCGTCAAAGGGATGAAGAATGGGTCATGAGAGACCGATGCGTTGTCATCGGCTCATTAAGCATTGGCTAAGTGACGATCGGCGGGATCAGTATGAAGGGAAATCGGCTAAATTGGCATAAAGGAAATCGGCAAAATCAAATTGGGGAATTTTCATTGATAAACCAGATTTCTTACATAGAAGAGCTGATTGCTCTCAAAAGGAAGTACTAAGGGGATACATTGCCCCGTCTACTACTGCTGATCCTATGCTAAGGGTCCTATCTACGGGCCGTCGCTGCCCTCGTCGTCACCCTCGTCGCCGCTGTCGGCGCTGCTCCCGGCGGGCTCGTCGTCGCTGCTGTAGCGGCCGCCGACGGGACCTTCGTTGTCCTCATCCTCCTCCTCCTCGTCGTCGTCGTCGCTGTCGTAGTCACTGAGATTCCCTGGCCAGGGGCAGTGGCGCTTGGCCGGCGGCTCGTCGGAGGGGCTGTCGTCGTCCTCCTCCTCCTCTTCCTCCTCCTTCACCTCCTCGGAGGAGGTGAAGTCATCCCAGGAGAAGCGATCGTCATCACTCTCCTCCTCCGATTCCCCGTCGGCGAGTTAGCGGAGGTCGCTCTCCCCGTCCGTCGAGGACTTGTCGTCCTCGGACCAGATGGAGAAGTCATGGTCTGGCTCCTCCCCGGCCTCTATGGCGCGGCGGGTGTTGGCCGCATGGACCTCTTGTGGGTTCCGTTCTGGCGTCGGCTCGTGGGAGGAAGAGGACTCGAGGGAAAGACCCGATGAGGCGGAGGAAGAAGAAGACATGGTGCGCAGAAGGGCTTTTGGAGTGCTAATGGAAAGGATGAGGAGGAGAACTGTTCGGTGCGGTTGAATAAAAGAAGTGGGGATTTAATGTTCGAACAGTTTTCGAGGAGGTGGTGCCAAAAAACTGTCAAATCGTGCAGAGAAGTTGGGAAGGCAAGTTGTCATGATGGAAAATACTCGCGACGGTTCCGCTCGCCACGACATGACCCCTCGGAGGAAGAACAGAGTGGTTTTGAAATTATCATTACCAAAACCAGGGGGGCATGTGTTATCACCAGATTTTGGCTAAATCAGGAGATGGGCCGCGATCAAGATGGGCTTAAAGATTATATACGGAAGAAATACGTGAATCGGCCTTACATGCAAAGTTTGGGCTAAATTGCCCTTGTATCTGTATTATAGTAGGTTGCATCTTAATTTAGAAGTTAGAGTTTTACCCATGCACGGTTAGGTGCACGCTTGAATTAGAAAGTCCCCTGGACTATAAATATGTATCTAGGGTTTATGAAATAAACAACAACCAACGTTCAACACAAACAAATCTCGGCGCATCGCCAACTCCTTCGTCTCGAGTGTTTCTCCGGTAAGCACCATGCTGCCTAGATCGCATCTTGCGATCTAGGCAGCACAAGCCTACCCATGTTGTTCATGCGTTGCTCGTGCTTGAAGCCTTTTTGATGGCGAGCAACGTAGTTATCTTAGATGTGTTAGGGTTAGCATTGTTCTTCGTATCATATGCTGTCGTAGTGCAACCCTTATACATCTAGCCGCCCTTACACCTATCTCAGGTGTAGGGGCGGCACCCCGCTTGATCATAGTTTAGTAGATCCGATCCGTTACGGTTGCTCCTTGTTCACCAAGGATTAGTTTAACATCCGCAATAGTTAGGCCTTACAAAGGGTTGGAGGATCCAGCGGCGTGTAGGGTGAAGTTTGCTAGCCCTAGACAGGATGTTCCGGGGATCAACCTCGTGTTGGTTTTTAGGCCCTGTCTAGGATCGGCTTACGATCACCGTACGCGAGCGCGAGGCCCAATCGTGAGTAGGATGATCCGATTATGCGGTGAAAACCCTAAATCGTCGTAGATCGCATTAGCTTTATCTTGATCAAGCAGGACCACCATATATTCGGACACCTTGTACGAATCATGGGTGGATCGGCTCTTTGAGCCGATTCACGGGATAACCCGAGAGCCGATCGAGGCTCGTATTTAACGTTTACGTGTATGCCATGCAGGAAACTAAGCGAGGCATCATCCAACACCTTCCCCGACCGGGTATAGGTCAGGTGGCACGCCCTTGCGACAGCATCGGACGTGTGACCAGGAGGCTTTGCGGGCCGTCGCTCTGAGGGACTGGGGCCAGCCGCAGCCCTAGTTGTTCCCGGCTCTACTGTGTTGCCAGTCGCTGCCCGCCGGTGGGTTTCTGACCGCAACAACTTTTCAGTCTTCTTGATCATATTGTATCATCCTCCTCTCTTGACCCTTGAAAACTTCCTCGACACCAAACTTAAAACAAACTCATTAGAGGGTCAGTGCATAATTCATATATTCAGAGGTGACATAATCATTCATAACACTTCTGGACATTGCACAAAGCTACTGAAAGTTAATGGAACAAAGAAATCCATCAAACATAGCAAAACAAGGCAATGCGAAATAAAAGGCAGAATCTGTCAAAACAGAACAGTCCGTAAAGACGAATTTTTTAGAGGCACCAGACTTGCTCAGATGAAAATGCCCAAATTGAATGAAAGTTGCATACATATCTTAGGATCACACACGTAAATTGGCATATTTTTCTGAGTTACCTACAGAGACTACTGCTCAAATTCATGACAGCAAGAAATCTGTTCCTGCGCAGCAATCCAAATCTAGTATTGACTTTACTATCAAAGACTTTACTTGGCACAACAATGCAATAAAATAAAGATAAGGAGAGGTTGCCACAGTAATAACAACTTCCAAGACTCAAATATAAAATAAAGTGCAGAAGTAAAAATAATGGGTTGTCTCCCATAAGCGCTTTTCTTTAACGCCTTTCAGCTAGGCGCAGAAAGTGTGAATCAAGTATTGTCGAGAGATGAAGCATCAACATTATTACCTTGGGTTTTACGCCTACCCTTCTTACTCTTTGGTTTAGGGAATACATGGCCGCCTTCCGGTGTAGAGGTGAATTTTAGGGTGCCTTTTCCCACATCTATGATTGCTCCCAATAGTTTCAGCAGGGATCTCCCAAGTGTGATCTGTCCCGTACCTACACATTCAATAACAAGATAATCAGTGGATATCGTTCTTCCAATAATGGTTGTGAACACACCCTCGGCTATTCCCTTAGGAATTATAACGAGTTATCGATAAGAGTTATTCCTTCTCCACCTTCAGTAAGTCCCCAGAGTGTCAAAGATTCATAAATACTCTTAGGCATAAGGCAAAATTCAGACATAATATCACAATGAGCATAAAAAGTTTCTCCACCAATAGCAATTTTAACGGTAGGGTCCCACATTGAAGGTTCAGAGTTTACTAAAACATGATCAAGACGCTCACGAATCTGACCATACCTTTCTTTCAAGCAAGCTGTATTTGTTTCAAGAGTGTTTAATCTATTATAAATACTAATAAGAGATGAATCAAAATTATTAGCTGAACTATGTGATGCAACCAATTTCTTTATGGCATTAAAAGCTCGATCCCCATCGCAATGAAGGAAATCTCCTCCCACTACGAGCATCCAAGGCATATCTATAGCGAATCATAAGCCCAAAATAAAAGTTACTAAGGAGCAAACTTAGAGTCATTTGAGGTTCAGCTTTATGATAAGAATCAAAAATTCTAGACCAAGCATCTTTAAAACTCTCCTCATCCCCTTGTTTAAAAGTAAAGATTAATTCATGAGGTGGAGAAGTAACAGATTCAGAGCTAGACATGATAACAAAGTAAACTAAATGCAAGTAGCTAATTTTTTTGTGTTTTTAATATGGAGAACAATACAGTAAATAAAGTAAAACTAGCAACTAATTTTTTGTGTTTTTGATATAGAGAGAAAACAAAGCAGTAAATAAAGTAAAGTAAAGCAAGACAAAAACAAAGTAAAGAGATTGGATGTGGGAGACTCCCCTTGCAGTGTGTCTTGATCTCCCCGGCAACGGCGCCAGAAAAAGAGCTTGATGGCGTGTAGACACACGTCCGTTGGGAACCCCAAGAGGAAGGTGTGATGCGCACTGATGTCTACGGGAGCTTCTATTCTTGTAGACAGTGTTGGGCCTCCAAGAGCAGAGGTTTGTAGAACAGCAGCAAGTTTCCCTTAAGTGGATACCCAAGGTTTATCGAACTCAGGGAGGAAGAGGTCAAAGATATCCCTCTCATGCAACCCTGCAACCACAAAGCAAGAAGTCTCTTGTGTCCCCAACACACCTAATAGGTGCACTAGTTCGGCGAAGAGATAGTGAAATACAGGTGGTATGAATAAGTAGTAGCAACGGCACCAGAAAAGTGCTTGGCGTGTAGTTGATGGTGGTGGTATTGCAGCAGTAGTAACTCAGTAAAACAGTAAACAGGCAGTAGTAACTCAGCAGTAGTAACGCAACAGTAGTAAACAAGCAGTAGTAACTCAGCAGTATTTAGGAACAAGGCCTAGGGATTACACTTTCACTAGTGGACACTCTCAACATTGATCACATAACAGAATAGATAAATGCATACTCTACACTTTTGTTGGATGATGAACACATTGCGTAGGATTACACGAACCCTCAATGCCGGAGTTAACAAGCTCCACAATAATGCTCATGTTTTAGTAACCTTTAGTGTAAGATAGATCAACGAGACTAAACCAAGTACTAGCATAGCATGCACACTCGTCACCTTCATGCATATGTAGGAGGAATAGATCACATCAATATTATCATAGCAATAGTTAACTCCATAATCTACAAGAGATCATGATCATAGCATAAACCAAGTACTAACACGGTGCACGCATCTGTCACCTTTGCACACATGCAGGAGGAATAAACTACTTTAATAACAAATCACTAGAGTAGCACATGGATAAATTGTGATACAACATGCCGCAATCTTAAAGAGATATAAATAAGCACCTCACTATGCCTTTCAATGAGTAAGTATTCTGTGAAATCTAGCCTAAGAGACCCACACGGTGCACACACTGTCACCTTTACACACGTGGGACGAGGAGTCTCCGGAGATCACATAAGTAAAACTCACTTGACTAGCATAATGACATCTAGATTACAAGCATCATCATATGAATCTCAATCATGTAGGGCAGCTCATGAGATTATTGTATTGAACTACATAGGAGAGAGATGAACCACATAGCTACCGGTACAGCCCCGAGCCTCGATGGAGAACTACTCCCTCCTCATGGGAGCAACGAGCGGTGATGAAGATGGCGGTGGAGATGGCAGCGGTGTCGATGGAGAAGCCTTCCGGGGGCACTTCCCCGCTCCGGCAGAGTGCCGGAACAGAGATCCTGTCCCCGGATCTTGGCTTCGCGATGGCGGCGGCTCTGGAAGGTTTCTGTGGGTTTCGTCAATCGGTATCGGGTTTTCTGATCCAGGGGCTTCTTATAGGCGAAGAGGCGGCGCCAGGGGGTCGAAGGGGTGGCCAAACCCTAGGGGGGCGCGGGCCCCCCCCTAGGCCGCGCCAGGGCATGGTGTGGTGGGCCTGTGCCCCCCCTCTGGTCCCTCTCGTGTGTTCTGGATGCTTCCGGGGATTCTAAGATCTTTGGCGTTGATTTCGTCCGATTCCGAGAATATTTCGTTACTAGGATTTCGAAACCAAAAACAGCAGAAAACGAGAACCGGCACTTCGGCATCTTGTTAATAGGTTAGTTCCGGAAAATGCACGAATATGACATAAAGTGTGCATAAAACATGTAGATAACATCAATAATGTGGCATGGAACACAAGAAATTATCGATACGTCGGAGACGTATCAAGCATCCCCAAGCTTAGTTCTGCTCGTCCCGAGCAGGTAAAACGATAACACAGATAATTTCTGGAGTGACATGCCATCATAATCTTGATCATACTATTTGTAAAGCATATGTAGTGAATGCAGCGATCAAAACAATATGTATGACATGAGTAAACAAGTGAATCATAAAGCAAAGACTTTTCATGAATAGCACTTCAAGACAAGCATCAATAAGTCTTGCATAAGAGTTAACTCATAAAGCAATAATTCAAAGTAAAGGTATTGAAGCAACACAAAAGAAGATTAAGTTTCAGCGGTTGCTTTCAACTTGTAACATGTATATCTCATGGATATTGTCAACATAGAGTAATATAATAAGTGCAATAAGCAAGTATGTAGGAATCAATGCACAGTTCACACAAGTGTTTGCTTCTTGAGGTGGAGAGAAATAGGTGAACCGACTCAACATTGAAAGTAAAAAGAATGGTCCTCATAGAGGAAAAGCATCGATTGCTATATTTGTGCTAGAGCTTTGATTTTGAAAACATGAAACAATTTTGTCAACGGTAGTAATAAAGCATATGCATCATGTAAATTATATCTTATAAGTTGCAAGCCTCATGCATAGTGTACTAATAGTGCTCGCACCTTGTCCTAATTAGCTTGGACTACCTGGATTATCACCGCAATACATATGCTTTAACCAAGTTTCACAAAGGGTACCTCTATGCCGCCTCGTACAAAGGTCTAAGGAGAAAGCTCGCATTTGGATTTCTCGCTTTTGATTATTCTCAACTTAGACATCCATACCGGGACAACATAGACAACAGATAATGGACTCCTCTTTTAATGCTTTAAGCATTCAACAACAATTAATTCTTTTCTCATTAGAGATTTGAGGATGTTTGTCCAAAACTGAAACTTCCACCATGAATCATGGCTTTAGTTAGCGGCCCAATGTTCTTCTCTCACAATATGCATGCTCAAACCATTCAACTCAGTGTAGATCGCCCTTACTTCGTACAAGACGAACATGCATAGCAACTCACATGAAATTCAACAATGAGTTGATGGCGTTCCCCAGTAAACATGGTTATCGCACAACAAGCAACTTAATAAGAGATAAAGTGCATAATTACATATTCAATACCACAATAGTTTTTAAGCTATTTGTCCCATGAGCTATATATTGCAAAGGTGAATGATGGAATTTTAAAGGTAGCACTCAAGCAATTTACTTTGGAATGGCGGAAAATACCATGTAGTATAGGTAGGTATGGTGGACACAAATGGCATAGTGGTTGGCTCAAGTATTTTGGATGCATGAGAAGTATTCCCTCTCGATACAAGGTTTAGGCTAGCAAGGTTGTTTGAAGCAAACACAAGTATGAACTGGTACAGCAAAACTCACATAAAAGACATATTACAAGCATTATAAGACTATACATCGTCTTCCTTGTTGTTCAAACACCTCACTAGAAAATATCTAGACTCTAGAGAAACCACTCATGCAAACCAAATTTTAACAAGCTCTATGTATTTCTTCACTAATAGGTGCAAAGTATATGATGCAAGAGCTTAAACAAGAGCACAACAATTGCCAAGTATCACATTACCCAAGACATTATAGCAATTACTACATGTAGCATTTTCCAATTCCAACCATATAAAAATGAACGAAGCAGTTTTAACCTTCGCCATGAACACTAAAAGATAAAGCTAAGAACACATGTGTTCATATGAACCAGCGGAGCGTGTCTCTCTCCCACACAAGCATGATGTATTCCAACTTATTCAAACAAAAACAAAAACAAAAGCACACAGACGCTCCAAGAAAAAGCACATAAGATGTGATGGAATAAAAATATAGTTTCAGGGGAGGAACTCGATAATGTTGTCGATGAAGAAGGGGATGCCTTGGGCATCCCCAAGCTTAGACGCTTGAGTCTTCTTGATATATGCAGGGGTGAACCACCGGGTGCATCCCCAAGCTTAGAGCTTTCACTCTCCTTGATCATAGTATATCATCCTCCTCTCTTGACCCTTGAAAACTTCCTCCACACCAAACTCGAAACAACTCATTAGAGGGTTAGTGGACAATAAAAATTAACATGTTCAGAGGTGACACAATCATTCTTAATACTTCTGGACATTGCATAAAGCTACTGGACATTAATGGATCAAAGAAATTCATCCAACATAGCAAAAGAGGCAATGCGAAATAAAAGGCAGAATCTGTCAAAACAGAACAGTCCGTAAAGATGGATTTTATTAGGCCACCAGACTTGCTCAAATGAAAATGCTCAAATTGAATGAAAGTTGCGTACATATCTGAGGATCATGCACGTAAATTGGCATAATTTTCTGAGCTTCCTGCAGGGCAGTGGGCTCAGATTCGTGACAGCAAAGAAATCTGGAACTGCGCAGTAATCCAAATCTAGTACTTACTTTACTATCAAAGACTTTACTTGGCACAACAAAACACAAAACTAAGATAAGGAGAGGTTGCTACAGTAGTAAACAACTTCCAAGACACAAATATAAAACAAAGTACTGTAGCAAAATAACACATGGGTTATCTCCCAAGAAGTTCTTTCTTTTAGCCATTAAGATGGGCTCAGCAGTTTTAATGATGCACTCGCAAGAAATAGTATTTGAAGCAAAAGAGAGCATCAAGAGGCAAATACAAAACACATTTAAGTCTAACATGCTTCCTATGCATGGGAATCTTGTAAATAAACAAGTTCATGAAGAGCAAAGTAACAAGCATAGGAAGATAAAACAAGTGTAGCATCAAAAATTTCAGCACATAGAGAGGTGTTTTAGTAACATGAAAATTTCCACAACCATATTTTCCCCTCTCATAATAACTTTCAGTAGCAACATGAGCAAACTCAACAATATAACTATCAAATGAAACATTCTTATCATGAGTCTCATGCACAAAATTATTACTACTCCCAACATAAGCATAATCAGTTTTATTAGTTGTAGTGGGAGCAAATTCAACAAAGTAGCTATCATTATTATTCTCATCAAGTGTAGGAGGCATATTGTAATCATAATCAAATTCACTCTCCATAGTAGGTGGCACCAAAAGACCACTATCATTATAATCATCATAAATAGGAGGCAAAGTATCATCAAAGAAAATTTTCTCCTCAATGCTTGGGGGACTAAAAATATCATGAAAACCAGCTTCCCCAAGCTTAGAACTTTCTATATTATTGTCAACAATGGTGTTCAAAGCGTTCATACTAATATTACTACCAGCATGCAAAGAAGATTTCATAGGTTTTTTAATTTTCGCATCAAACAATCCATGTTTTAAATCAGGAAATAGAATAAGAAGCTCACTCTTGTACATTATGCCAAACTAGTGTAAACAAGAAACAACAAGATGCAATTGCAGGATCTAAAGGAAATAGCTTCGAGCACACACACGACGGCGCCGAGAAAAATACTTTACCCGAGACCGTAGTATGAGTGCCTTTTACCTTTCCTCCCCGGCAACGGCGCCGGAAAAGTGCTTGATGTCTACGGGAGCTTCTATTCTTGTAGACAGGTGTTGGGCCTCCAAGAGCGAGAGGTTTGTAGAACAGCAGCAAGTTTCCCTTAAGTGGATACCCAAGGTTTATCGAACTCGGGGAGGAAGAGGTCAAAGATATCCCTCTCATGCAACCCCGCAACCACAAAGCAAGAAGTCTCTTGTGTCCCCAACACACCTAATAGGTGCACTAGTTCGGCGAAGAGATAGTGAAATACAGGTGGTATGAATAAGTAGTGAGCAACGGCACCGAGAAAAGTGCTTGGCGTGTAGTTGATGGTGGTGGTATTGCAGCGAAGTAGTAACTCAGTAAAACAAGAACAAGCAGTAGTAACTCAAGCAGTAGTAACGCAACGAGTAGTAAACAAGCAGTAGTAACTCAGCAGTATTTAGGAACAAGGCCTAGGGATTACACTTTCACTAGTGGACACTCTCAACATTGATCACATAACGGAATAGATAAATGCATACTCTACACTTTTGTTGGATGATGAACACATTGCGTAGGATTACACGAACCCTCAATGCCGGAGTTAACAAGCTCCACAATAATGCTCATGTTTTAGTAACCTTTAGTGTAAGATAGATCAACGCGACTAAACCAAGTACTAGCATAGCATGCACACCGTCACCTTCATGCATATGTAGGAGGAATAGATCACATCAATATTATCATAGCAATAGTTAACTCCATAATCTACAAGAGATCATGATCATAGCATAAACCAAGTACTAACACGGTGCACGCACTGTCACCTTTGCACACATGCAGGAGGAATAAACTACTTTAATAACAAATCACTAGAGTAGCACATGGATAAATTGTGATACAACATGCCGCAATCTTAAAGAGATATAAATAAGCACCTCACTATGCCATTCAATGAGTAAGTATTCCGTGAAATCTAGCCTAAGAGACCCACACGGTGCACACACTCGTCACCTTTACACACGTGGGACGAGGAGTCTCCGGAGATCACATAAGTAAAACTCACTTGACTAGCATAATGACATCTAGATTACAAGCATCATCATATGAATCTCAATCATGTAGGGCAGCTCATGAGATTATTGTATTGAACTACATAGGAGAGAGATGAACCACATAGCTACCGGTACAGCCCCGAGCCTCGATGGAGAACTACTCCTCCTCATGGGAGCAGCAGCGGTGATGAAGATGGCGGTGGAGATGGCAGCGGTGTCGATGGAGAAGCCTTCCGGGGGCACTTCCCCGCTCCGGCAGAGTGCCGGAACAGAGATCCTGTCCCCCAGATCTTGGCTTCGCGATGGCGGCGGCTCTGGAAGGTTTCTGTGGGTTTCGTCAATCGGTATCGGGTTTTCTGATCCAGGGGCTTCTTATAGGCGAAGAGGCGGCGCCAGGGGGTCGAAGGGCTGGCCAAACCCTAGGGGGGCGCGGCCCCCCTAGGCCGCGCCGGGCATGGTGTGGTGGGCCCGTGCTCCCCTCTCGGTCCCTCTCGTGTGTTCTGGATGCTTCCGGGGATTCTAAGATCTTTGGCGTTGATTTCGTCCGATTCCGAGAATATTTCGTTACTAGGATTTCTGAAACCAAAAACAGCGTAGAAACAGGAACCGGCACTTCGGCATCTTGTTAATAGGTTAGTTCCAGAAAATGCACGAATATGACATAAAGTGTGCATAAAACATGTAGATAACATCAATAATGTGGCATGGAACACAAGAAATTATCGATACGTCGGAGACGTATCACGCACAGTGTTGGAGATATGCCCAAGAGGCAATAATAAAATGGTTATTATAATATATCTTTGTGTTTATGATAATGTTTACATACCATGCTATAATTGTATTAACTGAAACATTGATACATGTGTGTTATGTGAACAACAAAGAGTCCCTAGTAAGCCTCTTGTATAACTAGCTTGTTGATTAATAGATGATCATAGTTTCATGATCATGAACATTGGATGTTATTAATAACAAGGTTATGTCATTATATGAATGATGTAATGGACACACCCAATTAAGCGTAGCATAAGATCAC
>NC_061513.1:125638120-125719785 GCF_022539505.1 Lolium rigidum
CACGGGACCAAAGCTTATCCACAGAAGGCGGCGCAGGCACACCCGATAGGTAATGGGTTACTAGCCGCGTGCCACTCAGTCCGCGTGTTGCTAATTTGTTTGATCCGCAGGAAGTTGTGTTATACAATACCAACATCGTAAATATGTCATCTCCCTTATCTATTTGTATACAAGCAAGGATTAATTGGGGGAATCTCCTATGGCGGAGCTTCTTGAAGATGTTGTAGGCTATAGCTAGTCCAGGATATTTTCGAGGAGCTCGACTTAGGAGCATTCTTATTGGTAGCAGGCTCCATTACAGGCGTAACTAATATTATTGGTAGCGGGTTTGTAACACCATAACTTTTGCAACCTTGTTCATGTCCAGAGTCTAAAAATCAGGGGAACACAAACTTTTGCCATGAATTTCTCAGTGAGGTTCCATCTTCGGTTTCTAGGCGGACAATTCCAGGTCGGTGGACGTGAACCATGCGAAATGGTCCTTCCAATTTAGGAGACAACATGTTTGTTCCCTTCGTGGAATAAATTCTGCGCAACACAAGGTCCCCCACTTCTAGTTCACGTGGACGAACATGGTGACTGTGGTAGCGGTGCAGGATAATGTGCAGAGCGCACAACTACACGACATCGAGCTTCTTCCATGAAGCTAACATCATCGATCCGATGACTCCTTTGATCCTTTGGTGGTTCATCCAGATTTCTCGCTAGATAACTATTGTGAACCTTTGTGTTTTGTTACAATCACGTTTGTTATTGAAAAAAAATATGTTACTTGTGTTTCAAGATAACATGGCTGTGATTTAAATTGTATTAAAGAAGTTTCGTTGTCTTGTTTAGGTCGAAACTCACTCGAGATTGACTCCAAATCGTTACAAGTTAAGCACGACTCCATGAGCCAATTTTATAGCTCAACCTTTAAATCAAGTTAATCCATGAGCCAATTGATAGCTCAACCTTTAAATCAAATTTTTTTAGCTTAACTTTTTTTAAAGATTACTAGTAAATATGCCCGTGCGTTGCAACGGGAGATAAAAAAAAATCTATATCGTAGCAAGCCATCGTTGATATAGCCGCGGCGTGTCACAGAAACCAGGCAAGTTCACGGGAGCGTTGTCGTGTCATGAGCGATGACATTGGGTGGTCATCATTGTCTCACTGCCTTTATTTGCATGCCGCCATTGTGGATGCGGACGCATGACTCCAACACCAGCAACCCTGAGACCTTTATTGATAACTTCAAATAAATTAATAATAATATAAAATGCAACTGCTGAAAAATCAGTTTGGTGAGGCCGCGCTTGCTCCTACGACGATCTTCGTGTGCGGCGCTGGAGCAAAATAATGTGGTACAACTGTTTATGTCTTTTAAACACCCGTATTAGAAATCTGTGTAAGTGTATTATCCAACAACTTCAAATAAAAAAGAAAGCAAGAAGCGAACTACATATATAAGAACAGATTGATGTGTTTGCTCATGCATCATTGTACCACTTGAATTGAAGGTACCGACCTATTCCTTCCTGCATGCTATGTAGTCCGGCCCGTATACATTGTTCAGGATCTTGAAAAAAAATTCAATTGATTACCACAAAATTAATTAATTGAAATGTCCTGCCTCCATCAACGCCCGTCTTCCCGATCTGTCTCTTTGACCTAGCTAGTAGCCATCACGCTTCTTGGCCTGCCGTTGAATATCAATGGAGCATACATGTTGCACACCTCCACGGAAGCAGCGGCCGGCTATCCTAGACGCTTGGTTCGATCTGCCAGCACCATGCCCGCGGATCGCTGTCCGCCTGTTTTTCCATCAACGCTTCTAGTTCATGGTCGTGTAACCATGCAGCCATTCTCCAGTCTCGAGGTCAAACTCGACGACAAGTGTGTTTCTTGTTCATGGCCGTGTAAACATGATTCTATGGAGAAGTAGGCAACCCCCCTTGACGATGGCCAGGTCGCTGTGCCGCCAATGGACCATGGCCGAAGCGCTTTCTGCCTCCCTGTATCGGCCGCCATTGCTTTCTACGACTGAGGCTGAGCACCATGCCCACCGAAGTATATGATTTTGCCGGGTTCCCGCCGTCGTCCGCGGTTGTGTCGTGTTCGACGTGGCGACGAGACCTCGCTGTTCATCATAGCTCGTTGACTATTGTGGATGGCCATGGCAAGGAGATCTGCTGCTTGATGTCGTCTCTGCCGGCGTGGCGGCGAGAAGTCTAGTGTCGCTATGAGGCCATACGTCCAGGCCAATCGGTTCAATGGCGTGCAGAGGTTCGCCATCTTCCGCGAGTGTAGGACTGATCGATCTGGTCGCGAAAACTGAATTTGAGAAATCAATACTTTTATCGTCTTAGGGGGCCCTATTTCTGCAGATCGTACCGTGGGGCAAGATGGACTGGTTGGCAATCAACTTCTAGGCGCGGCTGGTGCGGGACATGTAGCTCCAATACGTGGAGAAGATGATTGACCTTGTAGCGGTGATTTCTTTCATGTAAGATCCACATCGGCTTTGGTTTAAGCTTCTGGGCAGTGGCCTTGTTGCCTGCTGGCACCCAGCACCAGCACGGACCGCGAGCTTGATGTTATTCTATGTAGCCAGAGTACCGGAGAGGTAACACCCGAGGATGTTTTCATCGGCGTTCTCATGCACTACGTGGCCACCGCGATTCTCATCAGCTGGTCGCCGCCTACGCGGCATCGGCCGCATTGGTGTAACGAGCAGAGTGGAAGGTGATTGTCTGGCGCACGGAAGAACGGTGGCGTTCATATCCAAGAACCCTATTCGGGCTGCGCGGCCGTGGCCCGGCGGGCATCTCCAACCATGTCGGCATTGCTTCCGTCCACCATGGTGTCCCGTCGAATTGAATCGCTAGCTTGTCTAAAAACTCGCAACCTCAAATTTCGTTCCTATACTTGGATCGATCTCCCCAGTATTTGAAGAATCAGATCAGGCAAGAAGAGGCTGAGTCGGGCTGGTGTGGATTCTCGAGTTTCGATCGATCTCTTTTCCGCCACAGTCATGATCTCCCAAATTCAGTACTACCCAGAAAGCCTTTTCTCACACGGTTTTGCGGCGTTGGTGTGTGGACAAAGGAAGTCGTACAATCGAAGGAAGTCTCCACCATGGTGTTCGCGTCGCACTCCTCGGAGGCGTGGCCTCTTCTCTTCATATTTTTTTTCCTTCAGCGATCTGTTAACTGGGCCGGGCCAATGAGTGCTAGGCCACGGGTGAATATGATGAGCGCGTTTAGTGCGAGGCTGCGACCATAGGATCGTTCAACGGACAGAACAAAACGAATCGTTATTCTACTTGGCGGTGGCAGGCAATGTAATTTAGACCAAGATCAGGGGCAATAAAAAACGGACCAACAAGAAACCTTATTTTCTTTATTATTAGGTATAGAATAACTGGCTTACCTGCACACGACTACACGAGGACGCGAGTCTGCGGGATCCAGATCGGCCGTTGGGCTGGGCCCCCGTTCTGCCCTCCATCGCCACCCAAACCCAAATCCCACCCCCAAACAGATCAGATAACCAAAGCAGTGCGACCTCGCCATCACCATGGTGTCCCCGACGACCACCGCAGCGGCTACGGCCACGGCCGCCGCCTTCCTCTCCGCGGCGCCCGCCTCCTCATCTTCCACCCAACGCCGGCGTAGCCGTCTCCCAGCCATCTCCGCCTCCCTCTCGTCCTCCTCGCCGGGTAAAACCAACTGCTCTAGCACCTACTCTCCCTCCCCACCATTTCCGCCCTTATCTGACCAGCACGCATCGCATCTCCAGAAGAGCCGCTGCTCATACGCGCGGCGAGGGGCGAGGACGGGCTGCCGCGGCCGCCGGCGTGGATGATGCGGCAGGCGGGGCGGTACATGGCGTCGTACCAGGCGCTGTCCAAGCGCCACCCCTCGTTCCGGGAGCGGTCCGAGACCACCGACCTCATCGTCGAAATCACGCTGCAGCCGTGGCACGCATTCGCACCCGACGGCGTCATCCTCTTCTCGGACATACTGACGCCGCTGCCGGCCATTGGGGTGCCGTTCGATATCTCGGAATCAAAGGGGCCGGTGATCCAGTCGCCCGTGCGAACCGAGGAGCAGGTCAGGGAGCTCGTTCCCTTGGATCTCGATAAGCTCCACTTCGTCGGGGAGTCGCTCAAGATTCTGCGCAACGAGGTAATGCCGCTAGATCTGTATGCTTAGCTATGAAAAGTTAAAAGTGACGTTAATTTTTGTTGCAATAGACGAAATTCGCGGTTTGCGGTGAATTGTTCTAACTAGATAGGTTTATCAAGCATTGTGAAGGATTCAACTAGTGGTCTGGTTTTGAGCTATGAAAATGCCACTGTGGGATGAAATTGTTGGTTACTAGAGCTTTTATCATGACTCATAGAAGAGGGTCTCATCAGTCATAAGAGAATTGCCTTTTGTCAGTGAGCTGAGCTCACACACCTGTCTTGATTCGGTAGGTCCAATCGCTGATGAAATAGTACACTTGCAGCTTGTTTTTGTCATAGACTAAACGATTTGGAACAGCACAGCTGCATGGAGCATGGTTGACATCATGCTCATAGTATATAGTCAGTAAAACCAAAACTGATAGTATAATTAGGTAGCTTCAGAACTATCTCTGCTGCTATGCCTTACTGCTAGCCGATATAAATCTCAGGAAGAAATAGTGATGTGTAATGTGCTGATGATAAAAGCCTGATACATTTTGGGTAGCCAAACCTTGTATACTCCACAATCCACACTGTTGGGAATGTAAAGTACAGGCTGCAAAAGAAAGGAGACTATGGAACTTGTTGAGTTTTCCAGCATTTTTTGGATGTTAGTTCGCAGGCTGTGCAGTTGCGCATTCTAAACATCATTATGTGTAGCTTAGCTACCACAATACACTATCCTTTTTTACATGCTTTGAAATAGATGGTGATGCCAATGTTGGTTTCAAATATCTGGTTCAATTCAAAATTTAAACCTTCCAGCAACCTTTAGTCAAACATCAGTATGGCGATATTGGTATATTACAACTTATAGTCTTGATTTTTGTGTTCAGTGTTCTTATTGAATGTTATATACTCATCACATAACATTCTCATAAGCATCAATAAGCTGTGTATAAGTAGCCCCCTGTGAAAATAATTGGACCGAATCTGCTTTATCTATGTATTTGCACTGGGTTTTCTTCTGATGCTAATGCACCTCTGTTTCCTCTTCTACCCTCTAGATTGATGGAAAAGCTGCTTTGCTAGGATTCGTGGGGGCCCCGTGGACCATTGCAACTTATGTTGTTGAAGGGGGCATGACCAACACTTACACAAATATAAAGCGCATGTGCCACACAGCGCCAAATGTCTTGAGGGGCCTTCTCTCTCACCTTGCAGAAGCAATATCTGACTATATCATTTACCAAGTAAACTCTGGTGCTCAATGTATACAGATTTTTGATTCATGGGGTGGGCAACTTCCGCCTCATGTGTGGGAGCAATGGTCAAAACCATACATCAAACAGGTAGTTTTTCCTTATTTTTCTTGTTCTTATCTATTTCCTTATGACATGGTGACTGGTGTCTCTAGTGTCCACTAGGTTGGAGTTGCACCGTGTAATAGAGCAGTAATGATTTTAGGTGCTATTTTCCCAAGTTCATCATGTATTGTAAATACCATTTGTTATGTTTATACTCAAATACTTCTGATATGACACTTTTATTTCTTTGTAACTGCTGCTATGCTGTACACACTTTAAGAAACTGTATGGTTATGATTACGAGTTCTTCTATAATCCGAGAAGGAACACAAAACAAAGTAACAAGCATAGCAAGAATCAATACAAACATTCAGAAACTATATTTATGTCAGCAACCTGAATATTTGGATGCTTTATTGTGCTATACTTGACTTTACATATCTTCAAGGCGCTGACCACAGTTGGTGACTGTTGACTTACTTTGTTCATAAATGGTGATGTCTTTTGAACCCTGTCACTTCAAAATTAATATCTAATGCAACTTAAGAAGTTTAACTTCAACTTTTGAGTTCATAGCTTGTAAAGTTAGCAAGAGATAAGAATTATGTTGATTATGCTCTTTAGATCTTATGAAACTATTTCAATGGCAGATTGTGGCCAAGATTAAGAAAGAATGCCCTCATGTACCACTTGTGTTGTATATAAATGGAAATGGGGGCTTACTCGAGCGCATGAAGGACATAGGAGTTGATGTTATTGGGCTTGACTGGACAGTGGATATGGCAGATGGAAGGAGGCGTGTTGGTGATGGACTCAGTGTACAAGGGAATGTGGACCCAGCATATCTGTTTTCCCCATTACCAGTATTGACTGATGAGATCCATAGGTTAGTCGAAACTTCATCATGCACTTATTTTATGTTCTTCATTATTTTTATAGATACACTTGAACAAATTGTCAGTGAGGCTCCCAACTTCTTTATCTTTTTATTTATGTCGTCTTCCCATCATCGAGACAATGCCCTTCTTTCTTATTAAGGCTTCTTTCCTATATATAACTGAAATCCATTGGTCAGTTCAACTGTGCAGCTTATGCAAGTATGCACTGATTTCATTTCTGGAGCATTGGTTCACTTGCAACCAAATAAATTTTCTGCATTCTGCATTGTTCATCTATTAAAATATCTTCCAATTTTTTAGCTGTAAAACAATAAATAGGTGATCCCATCATATCGAGGACAGTATAACTGAAATCTTAGGGTGTTGCATTTTCTTTTGGCAGGATTACACTAGTTATAAGTATGCAATTTTAGATCCTTACGGTTTGTATGTTATAGGACTTTGTATCAGTTGATGCGCAATCATCTAACTGGGCTGCACCATCCACTCAATATCTAAAATTACAATTTGTTGGTACTGCTAATGATTGTTTCCCCTCATTTTATATTCTGTAGGGTTGTGAAATCAGCTGGTCCGAAAGGTCATATACTTAACTTGGGCCATGGGGTTCTTCAAAAAACACCAGAAGAAGCTGTAGCGCACTTCTTTGATGTCACAAGGAGCTTGAGATATGACGCCCTTTTCCAGGGTCATGTTACCGAGGAATTGCAACCTGTTGCTTGATGATGGCTAATAGCATTGCCATATTTTTAGTCTTACTGTCCTCAGCTCAGCACCTTCTACATCTTCAGAGCCACTCTCTTTTGTTGGAGTTGTTCCTTGTAGAGATACCGTGGCCAGATCTATTCAATTTTGTTCATTATGTATCTGCCTATTTCATTCATTCATCTACTCAGTAAAGAAAAAGCATATCACCTGCTTTTAGTAGGAAGCTGGAGTTGATCAAGCCTTTCTTTATAGCTCATTTATTGGCTATCATTCCAGTTAGAATGAAAACGTTGCAGGTATTACAGTTGTATACGTAATTTCTTTTGCATATGTTAATGAGCGGAACATCATATTGTAGGTGCCATGATCTGGACTGGTACCAATATTTCAACCTACCAGGCTACAATGCTTTAAATTGAATCAGTGCCCAGACCCATATTGGAATTTATTTGTTGCAGTGTCAGTTAGCACATGTGCTGACATGTTGTTGTCAGGTTTTGAGTTTTGACATATCACATAGTACTTCTCTTTGTGGCCATCTGTCTGGGCGGAACAGGATGGTGCATATACAAATGTTTACCACCCTTCCAAAAAAGCTATTCCCTTCGATTCATATTAATTGACTCCACCTTGTCTAGATTCGTATGTATCTAGTTAAGTTTCTGGACTACATGCATGTGTATCTAGACAAAGTGGAATCAAATAATTTTGCATGTGTATCTAGACAAAGTGGAATCAAATAATTTGGATCGGAGGGAGTACTACAACACTTGCATTAATAAAACACGCAGCATGGAATTGAGGTCCTTTGCCTTTTCTTTTGCAAAGCTACTCTCTTTTTATTTGAAGAGCATTTTGTTCCCTATACATGGTTTATATGTATCCTTCTCACTATAAAGACTGGTTCCTTTTGTTGGTACGTGTGACAATGTTTTTTATTTATGATGTTACTGAACTCAACTTCTGATGATGGTGCTGAGGCTTCCATTTGTGACTCATTGCAACTTGCAAGAGACGGTAGTTCTAAGTTAGTATTATACTATTATGGCTCATTGCAAGACATGTTGTATGTTGTCCGGAATTTGCCAGCGCGGCTTCTATGACTGGATCTGCTTACCTGGATCGGATTTATGCGCAGTCTAAACATTGGAGCTTGAAATGTCGGTAACTTTGTGATGTCTTGTTTACTCAGACATCAGTGTCTTTTCTGACACAGCACAACGGACCATATGATGTTGGTCCGAGTGGGGTATTGGCCTGCTCCAATATATCCATGCACTATAGAAGCTTTCCAACCTTGCATTACAGTACAAAAAAAAATGGCGTCGGTCCAATGATGGATGGTGCGTCGTGCACTTGTGTTGTTGCGAACTAGTTTCAACTGTTTAGTGATAACATCTGACCGATTTGATTTGTTTTACGCTACATGATGCAGACATCTCGCATGATTTATTATTATTTCTCGAGTGCAATGATTAAATTGTTTGTTTGCTTGATTGCCAAGCGAGCTGACTGAACTCTCGGCATGTGATCCGAGGATTTAGTGCATCAGCAGATCTGATAGGTCAATGACCAATCTCTACAAATCCTTTCAACATTCCCGATAACAAACGCTACCGTGAGGTGTTTCTTTTCAACAGAACACATGCACAAACACCTGAACATGCTATGGGCAAAGCCGCCACTTGTGCATCCGAATAGTGAATAGACCTTTTTTATATGGGATATTTATCAGTATCGAATATCCACGGAGCTCTATATATATTGGCACGCTTTTGGATATGAAGGTGAAGAGTTCTTCTGGTATCAGGTGTTTTTTTTCCTGTTAAGACAATTTAGCTAAATTTACGTGCATGGTTTCCTAATGGTTCGTAATTGCGCTCAGTTTAACGACTCCTCAATCTATCTCGCATATTTTTTGTTGAGCAAGCACATTGGTCAATTTGGTAAACGTGAAATGATATTTTTTTTTGTAAGAAAGTAATCTCCAATCCTTTGCACTTTATGTTGAGCTGCAATTTTAGCTAATTTGCGCAGTCGGGAGCCCATGTTTTTGCGAGGTTTATTATTTCTTTACATGGGGGTAGCTAATATTGCGAGCAACGTGTTCTATTGTGCAGGCTTCACGCTATGTTGAGAAAAATCAGCAACCAAAGTCATACAACGGACAATTTGTGAAACATCCAACACAACTGGTCCTCTGTGAAAGGATGGGCTTTGTGCCGAAATTGATGGTGGGTTGCTCAGTTCGGTTTGTTCAGTCTTGTTCGGTTGTTTGGTTTCGGGTTCTAAAAAAACTGGATTCTACCAAATTTAATAGTGGTTAATTGAGTAAACCGAGATTCGGTTAGTTTGGTTTCGGGTTCGGTTTGTTTTTTGGTTTACGATTTTTATGCCCACCCCCTAGGTACATCTCACAGTTACAGAACCCATTTGACATTCCCCAGCCGCCTACACGCGCTGTGTTGTTGCATAGCGGCATACGAATATCTTCTCCTTGTGCCGCCGCCACGGCCGGATCTTTCCGCCACAGAGCCGCACGGTTCTCCCCGACCCGGGTAACGTACCCCACCGTGCCGAGACTTTACGGGCGAACGAATCAACGCTCTTCCTTTTCGCTGACGAGTCCCTGCCACTTTTTCCCTGCCCGCTCTCTCTCATACAGTAGTAGCATTGACGGCGTTAAGCCATCTCTCGGCTCCTCATTAGCCACCTAATTTTCCTGATTATAATTTTCTCGGTCCCAGGCAACAGCACACGAGGAAAAACATGTCGCTACAAACAGCAAAACAGATGCTCACCGCCTGCATGTCAAACCCGCCACACTGACACACGGGCCCAGAAAAACGTGACCCACCTGTAATCGACTTGTCGGCGTGGCAACAGCACGACAGGGCGCAGACCGAGGCGTGGTCACTCCATCCGGGCTCCCGGTTCCCGAAACACGCGGCCCCATGCTCCGCGCGGCTAAACCCCACACCCGAGCCGTCCGATGGGCATCCGACGGTGCGCCTCCGCCCTCCACGCAGGCTTCCGTCTTAAACCACAGCATCCCCATTCGTCCCTCTCCTCCTTCCCCCATCTCTCCCAGGGAAAACAAACGCCTACTTCGCTAAATAGGACTCACGAGTCTTCCACAGTCCGCAACACTTCCTCAGCTCTCCCTCCTCAACTGCTCCGCTCCCAATCGCTCGCCCGCTCGCCAGCCATGCTCGGCGCCGGCCCGAAACCCTAGGCGGAGCGGCCATGGGCTCCCTCGACGGCGCCGCCGGGCCGGGGAGCTACAAGCGCGCGATGGCGGCGGCGCCGGCTCCCGCGCCCGCGCCCCTGCCGCTGCCGCGCGCCTCGGCCGCGGCGCGGAGGCCGGGCCTGAGATCCAGGCTCGCGCGCGTCCTGCTCGTCGACAAGGTGGACTACCTCCAGTGGATCGGCACCGCCGCGGCCTTCTTCTTCGTCACCATCCTCGTCGTCGCCTTCCTCCCCGGATCGCTCGTCCTCGACACCCCCGCCATCACGCTCCCCTCCAGGCGCGCCAGCGCTGGCGCGGGCAGGACCCACCCCTTGCTGCCTCGCGCGCCCGGGCTGGACAACGGCGAGGGCCTCGCGTTCGAGCCGACCAGGCTGCGGGAGAGGTGGGCGAGGGAGCGGAGGGAGGAGGCCGAGAGCCTGGCGGACCTCGGTAGGGCCGTGAAGAGGGCCGGGGCCCGCAAGCCGCGCCTCGCGTTGGTGAGTTGCTGTTGAGCTCATGGGTGGCGTGGTGATTGGGGGCTAGCTCCGTTGGCGTTTTCTCGCGATTTTTTTGGTTTTAATTTGTTCCTTGTTTTCGCTCGTTTCCACTCCGCCCGCGTAGGTGTTCGCGAATCTCGCCCCCGGCGCAATGCAGCTTCAGATGGTCAGCGTCGCATCCGTGCTCGAGGCGATGGGGTACGAAATGAAGGTGCGTGGGTGGCTCAACTCAATTCGTTCTGAATGTACTGACTATGCGTTGAACGGAAACCCGTCATGTTGCTGTGTTTTCTGTTTCCTCGGTCCGTTTGCTTCTACAAATGTAGATATAGATACCCCTGGCCTGGTTGTTTTCACCTGACCGTCATCACGTTCTCAAGTCATATAGCAAGTTCAGAGTCCATATCTGCTGTATTTTATTCAGTAATGCAAGAGCTGCATTGTTAATTTGCCCGTTCTGACTTTCCAAGCAAAAAACTAGAATAAATACGCCAAGTTCCGGCTTACGTTGACATGTATGTACAAGCTCTTCGATGTTTACACCTCCTAGTGTAGCCTAAATGAAGGTGCGTGGCTCAACTGATTTGTTCTGAATGTACTGACTGCCGGTTGAACGGAACACGTCGTGTTACTATGTATTTTGTTCCCTCGATTAGTTTGGATATGGAGATCCCTGGATGGGTTTCCTGTCGAGACCACATGCTAAGTCATATAGCAAGTTTAGGTTCTGTATCTGGTGTATTTATTCAGTAATGCAAGAGCTGCATTGCCATTCTGCTTGTTCAGACTGTCCAAGCAAAAAAACTAGAATAAATACGCTAAGTTCTGACTTACATTGACATGTATGTACAAGCTCTTAGATGTTTACACTTCCTAGTGTAGCAGTTCCATGAGAGGTACCACGAGGTATCAGTACCTCTTACTTTCAGAGGAGGTAACAATCAAATATGCGCGTTGTTTTAGTGAAGTGCTAGCGATATGGTTGTTAGCCTAACCAAGTATCTCACATACATATTATCCTAATTGCTCTTATGGGCTTTTTCTAGAACCCAATGGTATGGTTGGACGGAGTTTGGTGTTCCCCAAACACTCATTTTAGGCTGTCGCGTCTTTCAGCAAGATCCATATTTCGATTACTGGCCCTTAGAGATGAAATAGGATGTGGATTTGAAATAGATCTGTACTATGTGCACCCACTGTTCAAATATCGCACTTCTTTGTACGGTGAATATATGATCATTATGTTGCACAATTTTTTTGCATGTCCATATGGTATAACATGAAGTCCTAGGTTACAAGGTAGGGTACAGATGCATAGGCTAGTGGACCATACTTGCTACAGATACCACACTACTAGTTGACTACAGAAGATACAATTGGAGGGAGGGAGGCAAAGAAACACATGGCCACATGTTGAATCAGATGCATAACATCTTGCTGTCAGGTTATTAGAGGCATGGAGCAAGGATTGATCCACTGGTTGAGCGACAGGTTATGTTTGAAGAGTCGCCTCTAGTTGACAAGTTGCTTGCCTGGTACAACTACCCAAGTCGAGATGTCTAGCTGAAACAAATACCTCGCCGTAAATTTGTTGATGGCTCTTGATCATCGTTTGCATCTATGTTTTTTTTTTCAAAAAATTGAAGTGCACAAGTATCCAAACCAGTAACAAATGCACATGTGTGAAAGTTCATTGCTCGTAATCCTCTTTGCAAATCGTCAATGCAGGTTTTCTCATTTGAGGATGGACCATGTAGTAATATTTGGAGGACCATCGGCATACCAGTTGATATCTTACCTGTGGACACAAAATTACTTACTTCTGTAGATTGGCTAGAGTAAGTTTCTAAAGCCTATCTTCTCAGTTCTTTGCTTGAATTACATACTGCATATTGTCTCATATGTAACATTTTTTCTTACATAATATGTGCTCTTAGCCTCATTCCCTCACCTGCTCTATTTGCATTTCTGCAGCTATGATGGCATGCTTGTAAATTCAATTGAAGCAAGGCCAGTATTTTCAAGGTATTTATGAAACAAGGACTGTATGACTATCCATTTCAGATTATTATAAGATGTTTTCCCAAAGTCAGGTGTTTGATTTCGACAGTCTTCCGAATGTTTTGCTTAAAGTCAAGTTTTGATTTTAATGTCTCCTGCTGCAGTCTTCTGCAGGAGCCTTTCAAATCCATACCTATCATTTGGACTGTTCAAGAGAGTTCCCTTGCTCATTGTGTTAGTGACTACAATTCTAGTGGAATGAGTCAGGCCCTAGGTGGTTGGAAAGAAGTCTTCAGCAGGGCAAATGTTATAGTTTTTCCCAACTACATATTGCCGGTATACAACTATTTCCATACTAAATTTTATGTGTTAATGGACTTTTTGCGTTTTGATTTAGAGCCTCTAATCTGACAGTTGGTTATTTAATTATATTTATTTCCTGCAGGTGATGTATGCTGCACTTGATTCTGGCAACTATTTTGTGATTCCAGGTTCCCCTGCAGTAGCCATTCAAGCTGATAGATTCATTGCCAAAAGTTATGAACAGGATGTGAGAATCGGCTTTAATTTAGGTCCAAGGGATTTTGTAATTGCTGTAGTTGGTAGTCAATTTTCATATGGTGGACTTTTGATGGAAGAGGCATTTGTGTTGCAAGCAGTAGGACCTCTTTTGCAGCAGTATCCTTCTGAGAATAGCACACACACTGGTCTGAAAGTGAGAATCCTGGCGGGAAATGTAACTGATAAGCATAGAATGGCACTTGAGGTTTTGATCTACACTGTGCCGTCTTTCATCGTTTGAATTAGCTATTTAGATGCCATAAGACTTTAAATTGCATCTAACTGATTTGTACATTTCTGTTTTTCACAGGCCATCGCTTTAAACGTTGGCTTTCCAAGAGGTGCAGTGGAACATGTTGCTGTTGAAGATACGGACAATCTCCTTGGCATATCTAACCTTGTCATATATGGTTCTTGCCTTGATGAGCAATCCTTCCCCAGTGTGCTAGTCCAAGCCATGATTCTTGAGAAGCTTGTTATAGCTCCGGACCTTGGAATGATCACGAAATATGTATGGCCATAACCTCTCATTTTTTTGGCATTGCATTTATCAACTCAAATACCTACTACTGCACATCTTATCATAAACTAACACAGTTGTCTTCATGGATTAGATTGATGATGGGATAAATGGTCTTCTTTTTCCACGGAAAAATATTGCCATGTTAACTCAAGTTATACTGCAAGCAGTATCAAATGGGGAACTATCTGTTCTAGGGAAAAAGGTTGCATCAGTGGGTAAAGCCCGTGCCAAGGATCTCATGGCTTCTGAAGCCATTGAAGGCTATGCTGTACTGTTGGAAAATGTTCTCAAGTTTCCTGCTGAAGCACTAACCCCGTTAACCTCTGGAGAGATACCTTTGGCTTTGAAACAAGAGTGGAAATGGCATCTATTTGAGGATGTGAAGCATTTATACCATATGAATGAGAGTTTGACTGACTGCAAGATACTCCAGAAAATAGAGGAGTGGCATACCAACCGGAAGGTTGATCCTCCACAAAAGAATGATGAAGCGTTCTCTGCTATTGCATGGAATGAAGAACGATTAAATGGGATTATGGACGCCAAAATGAAATTGGAAGAAGAGGAGGTAAGTATGGATGCAAATTTGATATTCAACACTTCACTTCTCACTTTTTGAACAATGCTTGTAAGTAACTTGAGTGGGTTTCTATGCAGTTGAAAGAGAGGAGTGACCAGCCTCATGGAACATGGGAAGAAGTGTATAGAAATGTCAAAAGGGTGGACAGAATGAAAAATGAATTGCATGAAAGAGATGAAAATGAGCTTGAACGGACAGGTCAGCCACTTTGTATATATGAACCCTTCTTTGGTGAGGGGACTTGGCCCTTTCTACATCAAGGCTCTCTGTATCGTGGAATTGGCCTGGTAAGCTATTGTTGTCTCTTAGCACCAACCAAGCTATTTATAGTCTAAAATGGCCAGTTTGAGTGCATCGAATGTATATGTTTCAAAACAATTTCTGATGGTATAATCCAATAAATCGGTAAAAGTTGTTGTGAGGTATAAAACTTCTGGCTGAACTTTTAAAGAACTTATATACCTTGTATCATGGCTGGTTGTTAGATCGGAAGTGTGACTTTCTAACTTTTGATGAAACGAAGATTTGCATTCCTTCCTGTCATATAGTGATACATATAAATGGAGAAATTGTCTAATGCAGTCTCGTCTAGGTCTGTTAAGAGAACTACCATGTGTACAATTGAACTAGATTTGAGGCCCCTCATGATTTCTCAACACAGGGATTATTCTGAAAATATTAATCCATTTAAGCCTCAAATAACCTCTAATCTAATCAAACTAAACTTAATATAAACAACCCATGTGGTGAATAAATATGGGTTTGCATTTCGTATTTCTTTTTTCCGAACTAGCATTTGAAATGGAGATCCGAAAACTGCTACATTATAAAATGCTACTCCCTCCTGCCCAAAATATGTTGCATATATAGTTTGGTCGAAGTCAGCCTTCATAAAGTTTGACCATGTATCTTTATAAAAATATAAATATTTACAATGACAAATTAATATTTTTTAAAATTATCATGAAACATATTTTCATATTATATGCATTTGGTATAGTAGATCTTCATATTATTATGTATACTCTTGGTAAAAGTTTGCAAAGTTTGACTTGCATGAAAAATTATGCGCAACATATTATCGGCAGGAGGGAGTATAAGAGGATAGATATGTGTACGTGGCTAGTTGGAATACAAATGATTACTGCTTGCAAATATCCCAATGGCTTAAATTGATCACATGAAGTTTGTCTTGCATTAGTCTTCAAAAGGTCGAAGACCTGGAGCAGATGACATTGATGCATCTTCTCGTCTCCCACTGCTCAACAATGGGTACTACAGAGATATTCTTGGTGAATTTGGAGCTTTCTTTGCACTGGCTAACAGGATTGACCGGATACACAAGAATTCCTGGATAGGATTTCAGTCCTGGAGGACGACTGCAAGAAAGGTAATAGATCATGTTTTTCCTTGTATTTCAATCTTCTATTATTCGGATCGATTTTCCATGAATATGATAGATATAACTTGTAAGATTGATTAGGGCAATGTTCTTTGTACATAACCTATCATTTGGTGTCACTGAATTAAGTCATGCTTTTTATATGAGGCAGTGTGCAGAGAGCTATCCAGGTTTTGCATAACAGTTGGCATCTAATTTATACATACTGTCCAATTTACTAAGCAGGTTAACTTGTCAAAAAATGCTGAATCTGCAATATTGGAAGCTATTCAAACTCAAAAGCACGGAGATGCCTTCTATTTTTGGGTTCGGATGGACCAAGATCGAAGAAGTCATGCCAATCAAAATTTCTGGTCCCTCTGTGATGCAATTAATGCTGGGAACTGCAGGTTATCCATTTAACCAGTTTCATAGGTTGCACTGTTTTATCAAGTTTCATTGACGTATTAATTTGTTCTAGAAACATGTTACTACCAGGCATCATTTTTTACGGAGTAACATTCAATAGATTTTGTTGCCTCCTTTGATGTACCCATGTTTACAGAACTAAAAGTTGTATTTCGTTAACAGTTTAATGTAGAGTTTGGGCTGTGCTCCCAAACTTAACTACTCTGTTTTATTGAACAAATCTACTTCATATTTCTGTCTTGAAGGTTAGCTGTTTCAGAGGCTTTTCAAAGGATGTATGGCTTGCAGCTTGATGAAGATTTGAATTCTCTGCCTCATATGCCTAATGATGGAGACACTTGGGCTGTGATGCAAAGCTGGGTTTTGCCTACGAGATCGTTCCTGGAATTTGTAATGTTCTCAAGGTAACATTATGTTTTCAAAATATTATAGTCAAACCATGAATTGTACTCCTTTTAACTAGAATAGGGAAGCACCTGACTGGGTATTAGTCATTTCCTGGTATATGCATTTTAAGTGATCTATTATCATGAGTGCCAAAAAATAGCTGATCTAAGCTTGTGATATTAGTACTACCGCCGTTATCGCTCAATGATGTTTAAAGTTGTACTTGTATATTTTAAATTTTAAAGCATATAGCCTTGCTGTTGCATGTTCAGACATTGAGCCAAAGTTCAAAGAGGTCTGTGCTTCAAGTGATTTAAGTCCTTCAGCCTATGGTTAATTCTTTTTATATTTATACTCTGTTGATGTTACAGATATGCTGTTTTTCAGGATGTTTGTAGATGCACTGGATGCACAAATGTACGACAAGCATTATCAAACTGGGCATTGCATTTTGAGTATCCACAGGGTGAGTGCCTCTACTACATATTCAGAATATAGTTACCTGTCTCATTGGCATAGAGCAGCTGAACACTTCATTTGACACCTTACAAGAAACCATAACATAAACCTTGCCAACATATATGGACCATATGGTTCACCGTCTGGATGCTGTACATGCTTGTTATAAATTATACTCTGTATATGATCATCTTGAGTAATATATTCTATTTCTATCTCAAAAGCTGAGACTGTTGCTCTCTTGGTTGATATGTACAGGACAAGCACTGCTACTCTCGTGTTCTTGAGTTGATTGTGAATGTCTGGGCGTTCCACAGTGCACGGCGGATGGTCTATGTGAACCCAGAGACAGGTGCAATGCGGGAGCAGCATCCTCTTGATGGCAGGAGAGGTCGGATGTCAATCCAGTGGTTTTCCTATGCAACTCTGAAGAGCATGGACGAAGACTTGGCCGAAGAGTATGATGCGGATCACCCTGAGAGAAGGTGGCTCTGGCCACATACCGGCGAAGTGATGTGGCAAGGTCTGTACGAGCGGGAGAGGAACATGCGGCAGCAGGAGAAGGAGCGGAGGAAGCAACAGACCAAAGACAAGATCCAGAGAATCAAGAAGAGAGCTCGGCAAAAGACGATAGGGAGGTATATAAAACCAGATGATGCCGGTCGTTTAAACGACACGGTAACAGTAGATTGAGTAGCGTTTAACCACATAGCTAGGGCGATGATTCTTTCTCCAGGAAATTTTGTTCATTCTTTGTTCCAGCTAATGTCCTAACTGGTTGCGCCCTGGTGGGTGTGATTATTGTGTCCAGTTTTGCCCTGTAACGTGACTAGCCATCAAGTTGTGGCTTAGGTTCGTAGGTGTAAATTTGGTTTTGTGATGGATACACAGCTCTTTTGCTCGCCAGTTAACTAACTGCAAGGTGCACTAGAAGTGGTTCTGATTTCTGAAGAACGCTCTTTTCATCTCCATTTCCTTCTTCCGACTACTTGGTCATCTCTGTAAACAAGACTGCAGGTTCTCCTAAACTCTATTACTCGGCCAACTCTGTAGGATAGACTGACAGAAAAATAACAAGCTAATGAACATTAGCGAGTTCAAGAAACGCCACGGAACTACTGAACTTGTACTCGAATTTAAGATCTTCAGTGTCCAATCTAGGATCTCTCTTTTTATGAAGAGTTAATGTGTATTATCATGACAAATACGGAGTAGTAGTGTCCAAGAAAGTCATTGTTACAACTGTTTATCCAACAAAATTTGACTAAACGCATTTAAAATTGTCATGTGTTCACGAGAGAACTAACTGATGAATAATCCATATCCAACTAACTCATGTGCAACAAACATGAACACTCCACTATTATTAAACACAAAAGAAAAGCAAATTGCAGACAGATCACATCCCAATAGTAGCAGATACAGAAATTGTAACACAAAGCAAGGCTGTTCGACGACATTAATTAATTACAATAATAGAGAAGCCAATAACGCTCTCCCTTATTTATAGTACACGGAGGAAATGATCAGGACAACAATTGGTGAAATGTGAAATTTACTTTATCCTGCCACAGCATTAAGCTCTGGAAACAGATCAAAACTTGAAGCAACCAATTCTTGATGAGAATATCACTCACATCCATGCCATCATAACAGAAGTGCCATTCTCGAAGTTACCAGGGGCACTTGTATGGCCTCCGCCGCGAGAAAGTAGAGCCAGCAGCCCCCCGCCGTGCACTCTACCCTCTGTCAGTGGCTCCACAGGAGACTGCATCAAAGTAGGATCAACCTTCACCGCAGCAACTTCCATCTCGTCTGGTTTAACATCTGCGACAAGCTGGTGGATTACAGGGCCTAATGTACCACCACCATGAACACAGTGGTCCTGAACTAGAGCACTGTGACCTGAACATAGACCAGTCTTGCTGCGAGCAAACTTATCACACTGCTCTGTGTCAACACCAAAGCTGGACTCCGCCAAGCCCCATGAGCAGCGCTTGCCTCCCCCGTGTGCCTTGCAGTAATCAGTGCTTCCCTGCGCACTCTTCACACAGCCCTCAAACACACATCTCTTGCCACCTCCATGGCGTACACAGTACTCTGTCCGCCCCCTAGCACTTTTGGTGCAATCAGGAATGGCACACCTCTTCCCACCACCATGCGCAACACAATATTGAGTCCCCCCATGCACGCTCTTTGGACACACGCCACCACCTTCAAATAAGCAGCGCTTGCCTCCCCCGTGTCCCTTGCAATATGGAGTGCTACCTTCAGCTCCTTTGGTACAGCCAAAGAATGTGCAGCGCTTTCCTCCACCGTGCGCCTTGCAGAACTTTGTGCTTCCCTGTGCACCCTTAGCACATTCCGGAAACTGGCAACGCCTCCCACCTCCATGAGAGATGCAGAGGCCAGAATGACCTTCTGCACTCTTGGTGCAGTTCTCCTTCTGACACCTTTTTCCACCTCCATGCCTGATGCATAAGCCAGATCTCCCTCGGGCAGCACGGGAGCAACCATCGTTACTGCAGCGGCGACCACCACCATGGGCTATGCAGTGGTCTGTCCGCCCTTCGGCACTCTTTGTACATCCAAGAAATTCACATCTCCTCCCTCCTCCATGGGCCTTGCAATATATGGTCCTTCCTTCAGCACCTTTCTGGCAACCAGGTTTCTGGCATCGCCTACCACCACCATGGGCTATGCAATGGCCTGATGCCCCTCTTGCTCCTTTCCCACATCCAGGGAACTGACAGGTTTTAGTGTTCATACTTCGCTGTTGAGGGTTAGTGTCCACAGAAGTACAACCAGCTGGGCTTTTCAAACTGGTTAGCATAGTTGATGAAATGACTGGAGAAGACAAAGTACACTGTTCTTTTCTGGGTATCTTCGGACATGGAAAGGCATACGTTGCTTCAGATGCATATGATGACGAAACCACAGAGTGCTCAAAACCCCAATTAGATGGTAATGATCCTTTCCCTATAAGGGCTGGTGATGAGTTGGTTACTGGCATGTTTGGTGACACCATATTCGTATAAGTGACAGCAGATACAGGTGGGCCAGTGGATAAACTCAACTGAAGATCCAGTTTAGGAGAGCTGGCCACCAAACCAGCAGAGGACCTCTTCTGAAAGTGCGCACCATCATAGCCAAGGCAAAGATCAAAGCTCAAGCTCAGATCTACAGATGACTCCTCATCAGTCTCCCTCAGCGAGGATGGAGACATTTCACAAGCTGTGGCAGAGCTTACTTTGCTATTGTCAGATGAGCTTTGGGAACGGCCTAAACCCAGAGTGAGTAATGGATTCCCAGTACCTTCTGCCCCTGCCATAGTACCCCACTTCCTTTTCTGGGCTTTTGAGTTAGGGACAGAAAAGCTGGAGTACGATGCAGAGTCAAGTGTATTATCTTTGAGCTGAGCAATGTGTTGGACTGTACTCTGATAATGGGAAGAGTGGAAGGAGTTGATACTATCACCAAATACAAGGCCACGGGAAGTTTTGTCCATTCCAATTCAGAAACATCAAACCTCAACCAATTAGTAAGTGAAAAGAACCAGTTGACTGACTCCCTGGTATCATAACTTTATTAACTTCTACTGGGTTAGAAAACTCAGAACAGCTTGCAACCTCCGCTAACAAAACCAGACACGTCATCACGATCCATTTCGAGCCAGTATGTTTGAAGTGAGTGCGATGAAGGTTTGAACCGCGCCTCAGTTTCTACTCAGAAACTTCCAGTTGCAGCCAAGCCAAATAATCCTGATAATGAGAAATAAGAGGTCAGAGGCTAGTAAGTCGCAACTAGAAACCTAATGTAGCACATAAGGGTACTGCATTGAAATATAAAAATTTGTGTAAAGGTAAAAGGAGATTACGGCCAGGAAAGAGCAGAAATCTCTTAAAAGGACACCACAGCCAAGACAGAGCAGAAAATAGCAATTTATCAAGAAGAATACATCGGTACAATTTCCTTGTAGTGGATAAGTTCAGAAAGATTAAGTCCATTGTATGTTAACAATTGAGGGGGTAACAAAGCACATCCTGTAAATGACCAGGTCTAATTTAACTTTGCGATTCAGACTGTGTTGAACACTACGCTATCTTATGGTTAACAGAACAACTAAGTAACACAGCTGAACTGCATGGCATCCTTTGCCCTGAACATGAACACATGCTTCCTGTTAACCCCCAGTATATATCTTTGAATTGCATGTATTGAGAAATGACTACAGGATAATAACTTTTATGTAATGTTCAGTAGTAAAGCAGCGATTATCTTTATGTCAGACCACCAAATAAAGAAATATGAAATCAACGATGGTGAATTATACCAAGCAAATCGGCACTCTCTGAGGGTAGAGTCAGTCGGGTGGAAACAACACACAGAGGAATGAAGTCTGGCACGAATGAAACATGTCCTTAATACGTAGAGCCTTTGATCACATGAAGGGTGATGGTTTGTTTTTCATTTACCTTCGTCAGGTTAAAATGAGATTCTCTAATTCAGTTTCTTGCTAGGACAAGATGATCAACCGTGAAACAGCTGGCCGAGTCCCGATTCCTACAAACTTGGAGGCTAGCCCAAACAGTGTAACTAAACCAGAGGTTTTTCACTCGAGCTCTTTAGAAAGAAGAGTAGTGTGAGTGTCCACCTGTTTTTATTTTTGCTGGAGAAAAGGAAATGTATATAAACATGGGCAGCAATAATTACATTTACCAAGCGATAATGGTAAATTGGTAATTATCATTATAACCATAATTTCTGTATCCCGCTCAACAACCTAACGTTGTGAAATCCGCCATGACTTACTAACCGCGAATCGCAGCGGTGGATAAAAACACCCACTGAAAACGATCTTCCATTTTCGCCATCGGATTAACAGCAATCTGTAGGCCACGCAAGAGGACAAATCTGAGCCGCAGTTTTTCGCGCATGAAGAAGTATATAAATCCACATGTCCTGCTGTACGAATGATCCATGAGGAAGACAATAAATCTGGAACCGCAACGACCTAGCAGCACGCGCGCCGACAGATTTGAACGGGCGACCTTTTGCTATCACCAGATTGCTCGCCCTGGGCAGGAAAAGAAACAAAAAAGGCTTGCGCGATAAAGGAAAGCGCGCAGGAACGACGGAAGGCGCCAAAATTCCTTTCCTCAAAGGGCAAAAAAACTAACGCGAGGTGCCACAGATAAACTTTTCGCATCACAAATCAGAATAAATACTGGAAAAAAATATGTGAGAAACAAGTTTCTGTTCCAGAAGAAACAGAGGAGGAGGAACAGCAGCTCATGGAATTCACGAATCTGGCACCGAAAAGGCGCCGAGGAAATCCTCGGCGCCCCGGAGACGCGCGAATCGGAGACGATGGCCGACACGGGCCCGCGCGCGGCGCCGCATCCAACCAACCACCGAACCAACCAACGGTATGTAAACGCAGACAATCATGGATACAGAGGAGGCGCGGAGGCGAGGACGCACCTGTGGAAGGAGGAGGTCGCGGACGATCCAATCTCGCTCCCCGACTGGGTCTGGCTCCCCGTGTGGGTGTGGAGGAGGGCTAGGGTTTTGCGGTGGTTGCGCGCGCGAGACCCGCCGCGGCGAACAGCGCCCACCAGATTTGTAGGAACGGACGGGGAGGGGGAAGCGGGTGAATGAAAGCTCAGCAGAGAGGAGAGGAGAGGAGAAAAACCGAGGACGCATACGGGGCCGGGGCCGCTATAAATAAAAGAAGAAGGAAGGAGGGAAAGAGATGGAGTGGTGCGGGCGACAAAACGCTGCGTCCACCCCGTTCGCGGTGCGGTGCGCGAAATGGAAAGTGGGGAAAGGCGATACGCACTCGTGCCTCCACCTTTTCCACCTGGTTTGGCATCTTGTCCAGGTACGACCGGTTCTGTTTTATCCACCACGCACCGCCAGCAGTAGGAGTGAGCTGGCTTGTGTACTACGTTTATTTTGACATGGCTTTTCGTGGAATTACAGAGGTGTTTTTGGCACGGGCTTGCGATTTTAAAATGGATGCAGAGGTTGCGTTATACGGCGTGGTGTTATAGAAGAGAATACGTGCTTTATTCGAATACTGCGATAGGTTTGGTATTCCTGCTTGAATAGTTGAGCTAGTGGGCTGATGGGTCACATGATTGCATTGCTACTGTCCTGTATTAAAATGTGCACATTTCTAATGAGTTGATTTGTTCGTACTGCTTAGAGCAAGTACAATAGATCCCAATCAGCAGGCTATAAGCAATTTTTTATAATTAAAATCTTAGTTGGAAGAGAGAGAAGATAGGAAAGAGAAGAGGGCGGGCTCTTCTTCTACCGCCGGGCTACAGCACAATAATCGAGGAGGTGCAGCTTGCGTGGAGGCAGACACGGGCGCTAGTGCTGGCGATAACTCTGCTGTTAGTCATGCATGCAAGGGCAGACGATAAGCACATGCAATATTTAAATATTCACTAGAGCCAAGCTAGTAGTAAGATTATTGTACTTGAAAACGTAACTAGGGAAAGAGAGATTGCGCTGACCCGACGTTCCTCGTCGGGTAGGGATCGTTTTATTATATATGAGGTACAAGTACAGAGTCCTATACCTATACGTATACAAGTCATACGTATATTCTAACACCCTCCCTCAATCTCAACTAGTGAAAGATTGAGATTGCGTTTACAGTGTTCAAATAACGGTAACGGGAGAGGTTTAGTAAAAATGTCAGCAACTTGATCCTTTGAAGAGATGAACCGAATCTGAAGTTGCTTTCGAGAAACACGCTCACGGACAAAGTGAAAATCCACTTCAATATGCTTCGTCCGAGCATGAAAAACTGGATTGGATGACAAGTATGTAGCACCAATATTGTCACACCACAAAACTGGAGGTCGATCTTGAACAACACCAAGTTCACGAAGCAAAGACTGTACCCAAACAAGCTCAGCAGTAGCATTAGCAAGGGCCTTGTACTCAGACTCAGTGCTTGACCTGGAAACTGTAGATTGCTTACGAGCACTCCAGGCAATGAGATTTCCTCCATAAAAGATAGCATGTCCCCCGGTGGATCGCCGATCATCAATATTTCCAGCCCAGTCAGCATCAGAGAAGGCTGAAAGTAGAGCAGAGGAGGAGGATCGGAGATGCAAACCAGTGTCCACAGTATACCGCACATAGCGTAGAACACGCTTGACAGCAGACCAATGAGGTGTACGAGGCTCATGAAGATACTGACACACCTTGTTCACCACAAATGACAGATCAGGACGTGTGACTGTAAGATACTGTAGACCGCCAACAATACTACGGTACTGAGTAGCCTCCTCAGAAGAGAGGGGATCACCATCAGTGCTGCATAAACGCTCAGAGGACGCCATAGGAGTAGTCACAGGTGTACACTTCAACATACCAGCTCGTGCAAGAAGATCAAGAGCATACTTGCGCTGTCGAAGAACCAGACTACCAGAAGTAGGTGAAGATACCTCAATCCCAAGAAAATAGTGCAGAACACCGAGATCCTTGACAGAGAACTCAGACCGGAGTTGACTGATCAGGCGAGGAATAGCAGCTGACAGAGAACTGAGAACAATAATGTCATCAACATAGACTAAGAGATAGATAGTAACCTCCTTGCGGCGCAGAACAAACAGAGATGTATCGGCCACTGAAGGAGAGAACCCCAGAGAGCCTAACACAGAACTGAGACGAGCATGCCAAGCACGAGGTGCCTGCTTCAGTCCATATAAAGATCTAACAAGCTTGCAGTAATGACCAGGCTTATCAGAATCAACAAAACCAGGAGGTTGTCTCATGTAGACCTCCTCATCCAAGAAGCCATTCAGAAAAGCATTCTGAATATCAAGCTGTCGAATGTGCCAACGCCGAGAGAGAGCCATAGAGAGCAATAGGCGAATAGTAGCAGGCTTGACCACAGGGCTGAAAGTCTCATCATAATCCAGACCATAACGCTGTTTGAAGCCTTTAGCAACAAGTCGTGCCTTGTATCTCTCAACAGAACCATCCGCATGAAGTTTCACCTTGAACACCCACCGTGAATCAATCAGATTAACACCAGCAACAGGAGGTACAAGATTCCATGTACCATTAGCCTGTAACGCAGAAAACTCAACTTCCATAGCTTCACGCCAATGAGGAGTACGCAGAGCTTCCTTGTAGTCACGAGGTTCATGTGTGTGCTTAAGAGCAGCATGAGCAGCAAGCACACAAGACCAGGCCACTGTACCATCAGTTCGTTGTTTAGGTTGCGAAATACCGCGACGCAAACGAGTGACAGGACCAGTTGGAGGAGCCGGTGGTGGCGGCGGCGGTGCTGAAGCCGAAGGTGGCGATGGTGTCGGAGCAGGCGAGGCAGCAGGCGAGGCAGGTGGTGAGGCTGTCGGAGCTGGGGACACCGGCCTGCTCCCGATTGGCGAGGCAGGGGACAGCAGCGCCGGCGTACTGACTGTTGGAGCAGCGGTGACAGGGGACAGCTGCACAGGCGTGCGAGGCGAGCCCGGCGTGGCGTCCAGGCGCGTGACGTCCACGCGGTCGGGACCAAAGCCCGAGGCGGAGGCAGCTGGCGGCTCTGTGAGCGGCTCGAGCCGGACGGAGCGCGAGGCCGAAGGAGCAGGAGGCCGCCAGAGCGGCTCGCTGCATGGCTGCCCGCAGCCCGAGGCGGAGCCATGCACAACCGGCACCGGATCGACGTACACTTCAAGACGACTGCCGCGACCGATACCTGCACCATGGTTAGCAAGCAAATGCGAGGAATTTGCAACATCCATAAATTGGTCAGCTAGAAGTAAGGATGACTCCGAGACAGGTGGTAGATTATGAGAATTTGGCATATTAACAAAGGGAAACACATGTTCATCAAAGACAACATCCCTAGAGATATAAACACGATTAGATGGAACATGTAGACATTTATATCCCTTGTGAAGAGAGCTATAGCCCAGAAACACACACTTCTTCGAGCGGAAATCAAGTTTATGATTATTATAGGGTCGAAGGTGTGGCCAGCAAGCGCACCCAAAAACCTTAAAAAAGGTGTAATCAGGTGTTTCATTAAGGAGCCGCTGAAGAGGAGTCTTCATATTAATGGTGCGACTAGGGAGCCTGTTAATGAGAAAACAAGCTGTAGCAAAGGCATCATTCCAGTAGCATAGAGGAACAGATGCATGAGCAAGCAAAGTAAGACCAGTTTCAACAATATGCCGGTGCTTACGTTCAACAGTACCATTCTGTTGATGTGTGTGAGGACAGGACACACGATGTGAGACACCCAAGTTGTGAAAGAAGGGATGAAGTTTTTCATATTCTCCACCCCAATCAGTTTGGACATGAATAATCTTACGATTTAGAAGGCGTTCAACATGTTTCTGAAACTGAATAAACACATCATAGACATCAGACTTATGTTTGAGCAAGTAGAGCCAAGTAAAACGACTATAAGCATCAACAAAGCTGACATAAAAACGATGTCCACTGACAGAAGTTTGGGCAGGGCCCCACACATCAGAGTAAATGATCTCTAATGGGAATTTTGTTACACGAGTAGACAAGGAAAAGGGTAACTGATGACTCTTTCCTTGTTGACAAGCATCACAAACTGACTCAATTTTATTGGACTCATGTGTAGATGGTAACTCATGACTACGAAGAACATGCTGAACGACTTGTAATGCTGGATGTCCTAGACGACGATGCCACATATCACGAGACACCTTGACACTGGAAAGGGCTTGCTTGATGACAGGTGCTTTAATCTCATAGAGACCTCCGCTGAACGTCCTCTAAGGATGGGTGCTCTCGTGTCCAGGTCCTTAACAAAAAGATCATAAGGATGGAGTTCAATAAAGACATTATTGTCATGTGAAAGTTTACTCATAGACAATAAATTACGAGTGGCTTTAGGAACATGGAGGACATCTTTAAGAGCTAGAGACCTAGAAGACGGAGTAGCAAGAGTAGCTTGACCAATATTATGAATGTGCATACCTGAACCATTAGCTGTGTGAACCTGGTCGGTGCCGTGATAGGGCTCACGTGTAGTGAGCTTGTCGAGCTCATGGGTGATGTGATGCGTAGCGCCGCAGTCCGCATACCAAGCTGGATCAACAGTCGTCGAGGTGGTGCCTTGAGGACCATGAGAGGCGGTCATCGCCATGGCTAGCTGTTTCTCCGTGTTGCTCCCATCATTGCCAAGGCCAAGAAACTCACGGTTGAACCGTTTATAGCACCTGGACGCTGATACGTCTCCAACGTATCGATAATTTCTTGTGTTCCATGCCACATTATTGATGTTATCTACATGTTTTATGCACACTTTATGTCATATTCGTGCATTTTCTGGAACTAACCTATTAACAAGATGCCGAAGTGCCAGTTCCTGTTTTCTGCTGTTTTTGGTTTCAGAAATCCTAGTAACGAAATATTCTCGGAATCGGACGAAATCAACGCCCAGATTCCTATTTTTCCCGGAACCATCCAGAACACACGAGAAGGGCCAGAGAAGGGGGAGAGGGCCACCAGACCACACCCCGGCGCGGCCAGGGGGGGGCGCCCCCCTAGGGTCTGGGCAGCCCAGGCCCCCTCCGACTCCGACTCTTCGCCTATTTAAGTCGTCGTGACCTAAAACCTCGACACCAATTGACGAAACCCACAGAAACCTTCCAGAGCCGCCGCCATCGCGAAGCCAAGATCTGGGGGACAGGATCTCTGTTCCGGCACCTGCCGGAGCGGGGAAGTGCCCCGGAAGGCTTCTCCATCGACACCGCTGCCATCTCCACCGCCATCTTCATCGCCGCTGCTGCTCCCATGAGGAGGAGTAGTTCTCCATCGAGGCTCGGGGCTGTACCGGTAGCTATGTGGTTCATCTCTCTCCTATGTAGTTCAATACAATAATCTCATGAGCTGCCTTACATGATTGAGATTCATATGATGATGCTTGTAATCTAGATGTCATTATGCTAGTCAAGTGAGTTTTACCTATGTGATCTCCGGAGACTCCTAGTCCCACGTGTGTAAAGGTGACGAGTGTGTGCACCGTGTGGGTCTCTTAGGCCATATTTCACAGAATACTTACTCATTGAATGGCATAGTGAGGTGCTTATTTATATCTCTTTATGATTGCAGCATGTTGTATCACAATTTATCTATGTGCTACTCTAGTGATGTGTTATTAAAGTAGTTTTATTCCTCCTGCATGTGTGCAAAGGTGACGATGCGTGCACCGTGTTAGTACTTGGTTTATGCTATGATTATGATCTCTTGTAGATTATGGAGTTAACTATTGCTATGATAATATTGATGTGATCTATTCCTCCTACATATGCATGAAGGTGACGAGTGTGCATGCTATGCTAGTACTTGGTTTAGTCTCGTTGATCTATCTTACACTAAAGGTTACTAAAATATGAGCATTATTGTGGAGCTTGTTAACTCCGGCATTGAGGGTTCGTGTAATCTACGCAATGTGTTCATCATCCAACAAAAGTGTAGAGTATGCATTTATCTATTCTGTTATGTGATCAATGTTGAGAGTGTCCACTAGTGAAAGTGTAATCCCTAGGCCTTGTTCCTAACTACTGCTGCGTTACTACTGCTTGTTTACTGTTTTACTGAGTTACTACTGCTGCAATACCACCACCATCCACTACACGCCAAGCACTTTTCTGGCACCGTTGCTACTGCTCATACTTATTTATACCACCTGTATTTCACTATCTCTTCGCCGAACTAGTGCACCTACTAGGTGTGTTGGGGACACAAGAGACTTCTTGCTTTGTGGTTGCAGGGTTGCATGAGAGGGATATCTTTGACCTCTTCCTCCCTGAGATCGATAAACCTTGGGTAATCCACTTAAGGGAAACTTGCTGCTGTTCTACAAACCTCTCGCTCTTGGAGGCCCAACACTCGTCTACAAGAATAGAAGCTCCCGTAGACATCAAGCACTTTTCTGGCGCCGTTGCCGGGGAGGAAAGGTAAACGGCACACACACACCGGCAACCCCGGCAACTAAGCACTTTTCTGGCGCCGTTGCCGGGGAGGAAAGGTAAAAGGCTCTCATACTACGGTCCCAGGTAAAGTATTTTTCTGGCGCCGTTGTGTGTGTGCTCAAAGCTATTTCCTTTAGATCCTGCAATTGCATCTTGTTGTTTCTTGTTTACACTAGTTTGGCATAATGTACAAGAGTGAGCTTCTTATTCTATTTCCTGATTTAAAACATGGATTGTTTGATGCGAAAATTAAAAAACCTATGAAATCTTCTTTGCATGCTGGTAGTAATATTAGTATGAACGCTTTGAACACCATTGTTGATAATAATATAGAAAGTTCTAAGCTTGGGGAAGCTGGTTTTCATGATATTTATAGTCCCCCAAGCATTGAGGAGAAAATTTTCTTTGATGATACTTTGCCTCCTATTTCTGATGATTATAATGATAGTGGTCTTTTGATGCCACTTACTGCTGAGAGTAAATTTTGTTGTGATTATACTATGCCTCCTACACTTGATGAGAATAATAATGATAGCTACTTTGTTGAATTTGCTCCCACTACAACTAATAAAATTGATTATGCTTATGTGGAGAGTAATAATTTTATGCATGAGACTCATGATAAGGAAGCTTTATGTGATGGTTATATTGTTGAGTTTGCTCATGTTGCTACTGAAAGTTATTATGAGAGAGGAAAATATGGTTGTAGAAATTTTCATGTTACTAAAATGCCTCTCTATGTGCTGAAATTTTTGATGCTACACTTGTTTTATCTTCCTATGCTTGTTACTTTGCTCTTCATGAACTTGTTTATTTACAAGATTCCTATGCATAGGAAGCATGTTAGACTTAAATGTGTTTTGAATTTGCCTCTTGATGCTCTCTTTTGCTTCACATACTATCTCTTGCGAGTGCATCATTAAAACTGCTGAGCCCATCTTAATGGCTATAAAGAAAAGAACTTCTTGGGAGATAACCCATGTGTTATTTTGCTACAGTACTTTGTTTTATATTTGTGTCTTGGAAGTTGTTTACTACTGTAGCAACCTCTCCTTATCTTAGTTTTGAGTTTTGTTGTGCCAAGTTAAGCCGTTGATAGAAAAGTAAGTACTAGATTTGGATTACTGCGCAGTTCCAGATTTCTTTGCTGTCACGAATCTGAGCCCACTGCCCTGCAGGAAGCTCAGAAAATTATGCCAATTTACGTGCATGATCCTCAGATATGTACGCAACTTTCATTCAATTTGAGCATTTTCATTTGAGCAAGTCTGGTGCCATTTTAAAATTCGTCAATACGAACTGTTCTGTTTTGACAGATTCTGCCTTTTATTTCGCATTGCCTCTTTTGCTATGTTGGATGAATTTCTTTGATCCACTAATGTCCAGTAGCATTATGCAATGTCCAGAAGTGTTAAGAATGATTGTGTCACCTCTGAATATGTCAATTTATATTGTGCACTAACCCTCTAATGAGTTGTTTCGAGTTTGGTGTGGAGGAAGTTTTCAAGGATCAAGAGAGGAGTATGATGCAACATGATCAAGGAGAGTGAAAGCTCTAAGCTTGGGGATGCACCCGGTGGTTCACCCCTGCATATATCAAGAAGACTCAAGCGTCTAAGCTTGGGGATGCCCAAGGCATCCCCTTCTTCATCAACAAATTATCGGGTTCCTCCCCTGAAACTACATTTTTATTCGGCCACATCTTATGTGCTTTTTCTTGGAGCGTCGGTTTGTTTTTGTTTTTGTTTTGTTTGAATAAAATGGATCCTAGCATTCACTTTGTGGGAGAGAGACACGCTCCGCTGGTTCGAATGAACACATGTGTTCTTAGCTCATAATATTCATGGCGAAGTTTCCTCTTCGTTAAATTGTTATATGGTTGGAATTGGAAAATGATACATGTAGTAATTGCTATAAATGTCTTGGGTAATGTGATACTTGGCAATTGTTGTGCTCATGTTTAAGCTCTTGCATCATATACTTTGCACCTATTAGTGAAGAAATACATAGAGCATGCTAAAATTTGGTTTGCATAATTGGTCTCTCTAAGGTCTAGATAATTTCTAGTATTGAGTTTTGAACAACAAGGAAGACGGTGTAGAGTCTTATAATGTTTTCAATATGTCTTTTATGTGAGTTTTGCTGTACTAGTTCATCCTTGTGTTTGCCTCAAACAACCTTGCTAGCCTAAACCTTGTATCGAGAGGAAATACTTCTCATGCATCCAAATACTTGAGCCAACACTATGCCATTTGTGTCCACCATACCTACCTACTACATGGTATTTCTCCGCCATTCCAAAGTAAATTGCTTGAGTGCTACCTTTAATAAATTCAAAATTTATCACCTCTGATTTGTGTCAATGTTTTATAGCTCATGAGGAAGTATGTGGTGTTTTATCTTTCGATCTTGTCATTTACTTCTGACAGACTTTCACAATGGACTAGTGGCTTCATCCGCTTATCCAATAATTTTGCAAAAAGAGCTGGCAATGGGGTTCCCAGCCCAGATTAATTAACTTGCATTAATAATTCTCTTCACATGTTTTGCTCTGATTCATCAGTAAGCAACTTAATTTTGCAAATAGACACTCCTTCATGGTATGTGATTGTTGGAAGGCACCCGAGGATTCGGTTAGCCATGGCTTGTGTAAGCAAAAGGTTGGGAGGAGTGTCATCCATAAATAAAGAAAAACTAAACTAAAGTACATGTGTAAACAAAAGAGAAGAGGGATGATCTACCTTGCTTGGTAGAGATAACGTCCTTCATGGGAGCCGCTCTTGAAAGTCTGGTTGATGAGGTAGTTAGAGTGCCCACTACCATTCGTTGACAACAACAAACACCTCTCAAAACTTTATTTTTATGCTCTCTATATGTTTTCAAAATCAAAGCTCTAGCACAAATATAGCAATCGATGCTTTCCTCTTTGAAGGACCATTCTTTTACTTTTATGTTGAGTCAGTTCACCTATTTCTCTCCACCTCAAGAAGCAAACACTTGTGTGAACTGTGCATTGATTCTTACATATTTGCATATTGCATTTGTTATATTGCTTTGCATTGACAATTATCCATGAGATATACATGTTATAAGTTGAAAGCAACCGCTGAAACTTCATCTTCCTTTGTGTTGCTTCAATGCCTCTACTTTGAATTATTGCTTTATGAGTTAACTTTTATGCAAGACTTATTGATGCTTGTCTTGAAAGTAATATTCATGAAAAGTCTTTGCTATATGATTCAGTTGTTTACTCATGCCATTACCATTGTTTTGATCGCTGCATTCACTACATATGCTGTACAAATAGTATGATCAAGGTTATGATGGCATGTCACTCCAGAAATTATCTTTGTTATCGTTTTACCTGCTCGGGACGAGCAGAACTAAGCTTGGGGATGCTGATACGTCTCCAACGTATCGATAATTTCTTGTGTTCCATGCCACATTATTGATGTTATCTACATGTTTTATGCACACTTTATGTCATATTCGTGCATTTTCACGGAACTAACCTATTAACAAGATGCCGAAGTGCCGGTTCTGTTTTCTGCTGTTTTTGGTTTCAGAAATCCTAGTAACGAAATATTCTCGGAATCGGACGAAATCAACACCCAGATTCCTATTTTTCCCGGAACCATCCAGAACACACGAGAAGGGCCAGAGAAGGGGGAGAGGGCCACCAGACCACACCCCGGCGCGGCCAGGTGGGGGGGCGCGCCCCCCTAGGGTCTGGGCAGCCCAGGCCCCCTCCGACTCCGACTCTTCGCCTATTTAAGTCGTCGTGACCTAAAACCTCGACACCAATTGACGAAACACACAGAAACCTTCCAGAGCCGCCGCCATCGCGAAGCCAAGATCTGGGGGACAGGATCTCTGTTCCGGCACCCTGCCGGAGCGGGGAAGTGCCCCCGGAAGGCTTCTCCATCGACACCGCTGCCATCTCCACCGCCATCTTCATCGCCGCTGCTGCTCCCATGAGGAGGGAGTAGTTCTCCATCGAGGCTCGGGGCTGTACCGGTAGCTATGTGGTTCATCTCTCTCCTATGTAGTTCAATACAATAATCTCATGAGCTGCCTTACATGATTGAGATTCATATGATGATGCTTGTAATCTAGATGTCATTATGCTAGTCAAGTGAGTTTTACCTATGTGATCTCCGGAGACTCCTAGTCCCACGTGTGTAAAGGTGACGAGTGTGTGCACCGTGTGGGTCTCTTAGGCCATATTTCACAGAATACTTACTCATTGAATGGCATAGTGAGGTGCTTATTTATATCTCTTTATGATTGCAGCATGTTGTATCACAATTTATCTATGTGCTACTCTAGTGATGTGTTATTAAAGTAGTTTTATTCCTCCTGCATGTGTGCAAAGGTGACAGTGCGTGCACCGTGTTAGTACTTGGTTTATGCTATGATTATGATCTCTTGTAGATTATGGAGTTAACTATTGCTATGATAATATTGATGTGATCTATTCCTCCTACATATGCATGAAGGTGACAGTGTGCATGCTATGCTAGTACTTGGTTTAGTCTCTTGATCTATCTTACACTAAAGGTTACTAAAATATGAGCATTATTGTGGAGCTTGTTAACTCCGGCATTGAGGGTTCGTGTAATCCTACGCAATGTGTTCATCATCCAACAAAAGTGTAGAGTATGCATTTATCTATTCTGTTATGTGATCAATGTTGAGAGTGTCCACTAGTGAAAGTGTAATCCCTAGGCCTTGTTCCTAACTACTCGCTGCGTTACTCATGCTTGTTTCTTGTTTTACTCGAGTTACTATCTGCTGCAATACCACCACCATCCACTACACGCCAAGCACTTTTCTGGCACCGTTGCTACTGCTCATACTTATTTATACCACCTGTATTTCACTATCTCTTCGCCGAACTAGTGCACCTACTAGGTGTGTTGGGGACACAAGAGACTTCTTGCTTTGTGGTTGCGGGGTTGCATGAGAGGGATATCTTTGACCTCTTCCTCCCTGAGATCGATAAACCTTGGGTAATCCACTTAAGGGAAACTTGCTGCTGTTCTACAAACCTCTGCTCTTGGAGGCCCAACACTGTCTACAAGAATAGAAGCTCCCGTAGACATCAGACGCCACATGCCGCGGGATGCCACAGAGCTGGCAAACAACAGGACCACGGCCAGTCTTGGAGGAGGTGGCCGGAGGCGCCTGCTTGGCAGATGGCGTGAAGGGTGGCGTTGGCGCTGATGAAGGAGGCCGGGGTCCACCGCGCATCGCGCCATAGGCGACTGGAGGGACAGCGGCGGCATGAGCAGCAGGGTAGTGCGTCGAGTTGCCTGAGCGACGCTGGGCCAGTTTCCGCTGTTCCGTTGCCTGAAGTTGCGAGAACAGATCACGGATTGGTATGGGCACAGTGCGATTAGTCACCACTTGGTACAAAGCATCATATTCCTCGTCAAGTCCCGCAAGAATATATGAGACAAACTCTGCATCACGCAGAGGCTCGCCAATGCTAGTGAGAGAATCCGAGAGGGCCTTCATCTGGTGAAAGTATGTGTTGACAGTCTTGGTTCCCTTCTTAAGCTCAGCCATCTCCTGTCGAATAGCAGAGGATCTGGCGATGGAGGTAGAGGCAAAGGCTCCACTCAAAGTCTCCCAAGCTTCACGAGAGGTGCCGGAGAACATAATCATCCCAAGAACACCTTCAGTCATGGAGGAGACAAACCCTGACAGAATAGCTTGATCTTGTTGTATCCAATGTTGGTGTGCCGGGTTTGGTACATGATGGACACCCCCGGCATAAGGCACAGCAACATGAGGGTCAGGACACACAATGGTACCATCTACATATCCCATCAGAAGATGACTGCGGAGTAGAGGTCCAACTTGCGCACGCCAGAACAAGTAGTTGTCACTCGTCAGGCGTATAGTAATCGCCGAGGCAATATTCACCACCGGTGGAACTCCCTGGCTCGGAAAGAGGCCTGGCTGAGTCGAGGGTGTCGGCGTGGACAGTTGTACCGATCCAGACGATGGCGATGTTGAAGTAGAGCCGTTGACGTCCAGCGGCGGAGCACCGAGCCCTGGCAACCCTAGCATGGGATAGCCCGGGTAACCCTGATAGTTGGGGTACCCATACGGTGGCGGAAAGCCGCCAGTAGCACCGTGGCCACCATATCCGCCGTAGCCACCGTAACCAGGGTAGCCATATGGCGGTGGTGGAAGACCCCCTGTGGCCGGACCATAGCCAGAGCCGGTCATGGCGGTCACCATAGTGGAGTCCGTCGGAGCTGCGAGGGCGAGGTTGAGCGCGGCCAGGTGCGGAGAGAAGCCTGGCGGGGCAGAGCCGGGCGGCACCGCAGCAGGCGGCACGGACCCGGGCGTTGACGGCGGCACCAAGGCGGGCGACGGAGGGATCGGTGGCGGAACGTCACCGCGTGTCGAGGACTCGCCCGTCGATGCGATCTGGGTGATCGCGGGCGCAGCTGCAGGATCAAGCGCGGGCGATGAAGAGTCACCCGATGCGGGAAGAGTTGCCATGGCGTTCGACGCCATCGACGTGGAGGAGTACGCGGCGGCGGAAGCCGTCGGAGGCGGAAGCGAGAGGGCGGCGGATCGGCCGACCTAGGTCAAGAGCGTTGCTCTGATACCATGAAAACGTAACTAGGGAAAGAGAGATTGCGCTGACCCGACGTTCCTCGTCGGGTAGGGATCGTTTTATTATATATGAGGTACAAGTACAGAGTCCTATACCTATACGTATACAAGTCATACGTATATTCTAACAGTACTGATGTTTTTCTAAGCTAGCTCTATGTGACCTGGCGTGGATATGTAGCCAGCAACCGGCTACATTGTTGTCTTTGCTCTTAGTAGTACTCTCTCCAGCCCAAGTTAATTGGCGCAGCCAAATTTAAGCACATACTACCTCCATCCCAAAGAATAAGGCGCACACGTATTTCAAGACGAACTTTGACCATAAAAATTGAGCAACAAAATCTTGGTTATATTAATGTAATTAGTATCGTTGGATTCGTATTGAAAAGCACTTTCTAATAATGTTAATTTTATACAAACAATCTTTATATATTTGAAGTAATATTTAGTCAAATGAAAAGCACGTAAAACGAGGGCGCCTTATTTCTTAAATCGGATGAAGTATTTTTAAAAATACTTAAAGTTGTAGGTTTGTTTTGAGCCAAACTACTTAAACTATGATCAAGCTTGTAGGGAAATACATTAAGGATAGGGATTTGGTGCACACGGACACCAGTGCTCCCTTCACTTTCAAATTTTCAATTTTTTTAAAATCTCACACTTTTATTTCTCTAAAAAATATGGCATTAAATATCTAGATAGATATGTGCAGGAGGAGTCCACACAAAAATGTCCCGGTAAAAAATAATTTGAAAGTTGAGAAATACAAAATAATTTTTTTTGAAAAAAAGATATACTATTTTAATACTATTGTACTACCATTTGCTGTCACAAATTTGTCTTCTTTATATTTCCCAAAATACAATGTATTTTTTAACGGGACTTTTTTGCATACACACGTACTATACATATCTATCTATATATTTAACACCATAATTTTTAGAAACATAGAAGTGTGAGGTTTTAAAATTTTCAAAAATCTGAAATTGGAGGGAGCAGTGTTGCCCATATGTCAAAGACACTTTCTGAATACCTTAACATCTACTATCACCCGATCTAGTAGTTTATTAGATGCATGGTAGTACATAATATTTTCATAATATATGGATTTGAAGTAATAGATATTCATACATTTTTGTAAGTTTTGTTAAAATTTGAAGAAATTTGGATTAGAACAAACATAAAACTTCAATCATTTGGTATTTTTAGTGGGGATAATATCTTAGATATCACTACGATAATTGCAACACTGCATTTGATCTATGAAACATGGTCATCCATCAGATGGTTACATCACTTTTGTAGCATATTAAAATATGCGCATATCAAAATGGGTCAGATCAATTTTGTTCTTTTGCAAACATCGATGGTGTTGTTTGAAGGCGTTCAATGCTGGCGACATTGATCGAACTTTAAGTAGAACGATTCCCAAAATATATCACCTAGTTGCAATATTATGTAAGAAGACCTTATCTTTCTAGCATCGTGCTATGTATACTTTCAAGTTATTAGCTACAAAGTGCAACTCCCTCCGGCCATAAAAACAGGTCCCGGATTTAAACAGAAGGTAGGTAAAAAAAAAAACTGTGTAGGTTCGCTGAACCCGAGACAAGGATTTAGGGATGGAGGTTTCCTATTTGGTTAGCTAAAATGTCTTATAATTTGAAGCTGATGTAGTAATTCCAAATTTATTTTAGCCTACGAAAATATCTTATAGTAATCCAAAATTTGGCAAAAGCAAAGTTAAGTGAAGTTTATGTTTCTCTAGAAAAATGTTGCCAAGTTCACTAGTAGCACTGCATTGCATTAGCACGAGGACAACAAAAATCTGAGCTTAGGTTGATGATTTCAACAAGAGACAGGCTAAAAAAAATCCAGATTACCAATGACACGCTGAACTAGAGTGCTTCCAAACAGAACGATGGTGTCTAATCCGCCGAGACCTACCGCCCACGCAAAACCCCAGCAAACTCTAGGAAAGATCCATGGTTCACTGAACCTGTACGCGTTCCCGACAACCCAACCCATCCAGGTGCGTTCCGCTGGGTGCACGGAGCAGCGGCAGCACGCCAGCGCGACGTAGGCGTCAGGAGGCTGGCTGGCCTGCCTACTCGGCGGTGCGGCGCCGCTTGGGACGCACGCCGGGGTGACGCTACCCATTTTCGCTAGAATTTTCGCGGAACCAAAAGCCGTCGAGCAGCCGCGTGTGCCGCTCACCGCCCCGCGCGCACGTTGCCCGCCACCGGGGCCCGGTCCCCCCACACGCTTTCTGGCCTCTTGCAGCGCGACACGTGTCCCCGCGCGGCGCCGGGCCGGGGCGCCTCGGGCGCGACGTCACGCGCGGCGTCAGAGCGGGTGGGGCCCGCCCGCGTCTGGTGGGCGGCGGCAGCGCCTCGCCACCGTCCGTGGTGCGCCTCCCCGAGGCGGGCGGCGGGGCCCGCACCGCTCAGCTCGTGGCCTCGTTTGCCCCTTTCTGCTTTATTTTATTTCTTCTGTTTTCTATTCTCGTTCCCGTCGCCTCCGCTTTCTGGCTGCGCTCAACGATCGTTGCGGTAAATAATGTGCGAAATGTAGAAAAGGGGCGTGCTTTTGTTTATCCGCTGTTAATCTTGTGCGCCGTGACTCTAAATTACTTTTAAGATAAACAAAACCTCTCTCGTGAGCCGCGTTGGATCATCGGTGCTCTCGTGCGCCTGATTGTGGAAATTACTTTGTCGCCAGACTGTAAAAGTTGCATCAGAAGTTGGTGAAAAACGACGTATCTGCGCCTGCATGATCTGGTTCTCAAGCTACAGAAATCGTCCAGGTTAACCGCATCCACAGGCAGAAACCAATCCTTCTTTTTTTTGTTGGGGGCGGTTCAAACTAACCGCACACAAGAAAATCGGCCTCAAACTGTTTTAATTCGTGACACCGTACAGTCGGCATTTACAAGATGTGAGCAAAAATAAGAATATCATCACTATTGATTTTCTTAGACCATGATACCGCCTCCGGTCCGGATTAAATGTTGCGGGTTTAAGCAAAATGTTGCCTAAGAGCATCTCCAGCCGTCTCCTTTTTTTCACCGGATGGACGAAAAAGGTCCAGTCGTGCTCTTGGAACCTTGTTTTCGCCCGGATTTTGGCCTTTCATCCATCCGACGAACCCATGTAAACCTCGACCCCCCGGGAGCGCTCGGAGACTCCGAACGAGAGAAAAGCGCGGGAATCGTCTGGTGGCCCCGACTTGTCGGCGACAAAGGCCGATCGCCGTCCTCGTCACATCGTCTCCCCGAGATACGGCACGCGTACATTTGGGGGGAAATTTTTAGAAGAAATTTGTAATTCTACGGCAATACCCTCGGCGAACGAAAGCTTTGAACAAACTAAGTGGTGCAACATAGACAAAATACATATAAAACTTCGAAAAAAACATATAAAAACTTTGAAACAAAATTAAACTACTGCTTCCTCCTAGATGGCCCCGCCTCGTCGTCCGGTGACGCTTCCGGCTCGTCACCTCCTCCGAAGAGCCGGTGTCCTTCGACGTGTCGGACGTGTCGGAGGAAGTTGTGTCATCCTCGTTGTCGAAGGTGCTCGCCGGCTGCGCCTTCGCATCCGCATCCGCCTGCGCCTTCGCCCGATCCACCGCGTCCTCAGCCTCTTCCTGCTCCTGCTCCTTAGCATCTTCCTCGGCCTGCTCCTCGGCCTCTTCGTCCTCCTCCTCATCGGCATCCCATTCCTCCTCGCTGCCCGGCGGCGGGGAATCATCGCTGCTAGGCGTTGCAGCTCGGTCCCACCAATGGCACCATCCAGGCGATTTCCCCTCACTGTCGGACTGTCGGTGTCCGATGGCAAAGAGAGATTGCTCATGCTGACAGAGAGGATGGTGAGGAGAGAAGAGATGAATGGCGTCGGCTGTCGGAAACCGTATATGTAGGTCTATCGACGAAGAGAGTGACGGTTGCTCTTCCACGGAGTTCGTGCTCCATTACGGCGGTTCACGCGTCGAGGCTACTGCGACTGTTCCCGACGAGGGCTCCCCAGACCACTTCGCGGACCATTACGGCGGTTCAATGCGTCGAGGCCATTCCGACGGTTCCCCTTCCCGACGACTGCACCGTCGCTATGTACGCGTTAGGTGAGCGTCAGCGGGCATCCATGAGCTCGCCGCTGGTAAAATGGGCCTCCCGAGACAAAAAAAAAATACATCCATCCGATATAAAATCGCCGAATTCGGACTGGGAAGCCCAGCGGCTGGAGATGCTCTAACTCTGTCTAGGTTCGTTGAACCCGTGAGAACTACTTTGGATCGGCCTCTCTACCTTCGGTTGCATTTGATCTCGATATTGCGGTGGTTCGCTTGCTTGGAAGAAGAAGAAAAAGGCGCCATTTAGTTTGGAACGGAGATAGTTGTAGACTATTTTTTTATTTTGTACATCCTTATACGAGTTAACGGAAAACAAATGTTAAAAATCGTGCAAAAATTGAGAAACTACATTGAATGCTACGTTTTGTATTCTTTGCCGGTCATGATAATGTATACTCTTTCTGTTCATAAAAAGATACCAAAAATTATTTAAATTCAGATGTATCTACTAAATTTAGATAAACTTGCGGTGTCTTTGTAGTGCTTTGGATATCCTTGTAGTCTTGTCATCATCCAACATTACCCTCCATTTAGCAACTTGAACTTCATGCTAGGAGCTAGGGGTCCTGGATTTGTTTACTACTTACTATATTTATACTATCGTTTAGGCAATACATTTTGAAATAACTTTAGAAAATCTCCTTTTAACAAAAAAAAGTATTTCAATATTTCTGAATAATTTTTCTCCATGGCACGGGTTCTCTTGTGCCTTCCCAAATATGTAAAACATCACCTACCCTCGTCATTTTATTATGTCATTAATTCTAGAGATACATATGTATATACACGTGTACACAAGTAGCTACTGCTAGAAATAAGAATCATGATATATAGTTCGCTCGATCAATATAAAATAAATATTTTCAATGTCTTCACCAAGATTTTTGAAGATCATGGATCTTTCAAATCTACATATTATTTAGTTTGTTGTTGCATTAACCTAACATTCCTCTCGCTGAATATTAATATTTTTGAGCTTTTGTGAGTGACTCAATGGAGGAGCTTGACGGACATTATTAGTGGGGCCAAGAACACGAATCATGTTTAAAACATGAGTACTATTTTAAAAATTAATATAATAGATTTCTTAGAAATTTTCTAGAGTAGGGGGGGGCCATGGCAACATGCCCTAGGATAGCTCCGCCACTATAAACAAGGGGCTTTTGGTTTCGTGTCGCCCTAGAGCCCTCAAAATATATGGACCGGTCCTGAACCGGAGAAGAACTCCTTCTCACCTATGTATCCCATTCCACGCCTAACTCTTTCACGATCATAGACTGACGGGGGGGGGGGGGGGGGGGGGGGAGGATGCAACACGGAGCCCCTTGCAGTACAGCTTGTTGTAGTAGAAAAACGGAAACCTGTCATGCTAATGCTCCAAAGAACTAGCACACCAGAGCAACAACCATCACTAGTGATGATAGTTGTATATCAACCAGACTTACTTGAAACCACACCAACGGACACAAAATATGACTGGATCCCGAAAGATCTGCAAGACAAACAACTCCACACATCATCCACCGGTGCTAGCTAGGCGGACTACCGGAGCGAGGGTAGAGCGGGGAGTAACTTATTCTGACTCCAAGATGTTGCTACCGCCCCACCATCCTAAAGAAGACACTAATAAAACAGAACAAGAAACTGGAACCTCCCACTGGTGAGCGGCCGGGATCCGCCGCACCTCCAAGGCCTAGAAGGCCATTAGAGGCGGGGTGGACCGGTCGTGGGCCGACGGAGGGGACTAAAACCCTGGCCGCTTGGGGATAGCCTTCTCTGGTACGTAGGCAACAAAACTTGAGTAAGCCGCACTTGGGTTTATTTTTCAGCATTTATCATTTATGTTCCTCCATATCTTCAAAAGAAACTAAAATTGCATATACATTTCCTAAGGGTGAAACAAAGAGGAGTGTGAACCTGTCCTCTTCGTTATTTTTTCTTGTTGGTCAGGTTTCCCTTAAGTTCTTGTCTCCCTAATGGAATTGGCGAGGTGGAGGCGACGATGTTGCATTGTAATAAAATCTCTCCGGCCTTTTCTTACCTGTCGAGCGTCCAATTAGGCATCATTGAAGGGAAAGTGAGGGTAGGCATCCCCATATCAGCAGGTTCTCTTCGGATCTTGGCAATTGGTGTGTCTAGGGTTCCCTGGTGTTGCCTACGGACGACACATCAAGGGGGCATTTTTCATGACTTACATGCCATTTTTTATGACACGCTGAATAACATGACAATGCATTTTATATTCTTCTTCCAGTTGGATCCATCAGTCATGTTCAACCTAAATTTGCAACTTTATTTGCAGCTTTGGTCAATCTCAAGTGACCTTTCTTATATTTTGATCATTACACGATAACAAGTTGAGACTACTGGAAAGATGTTTGGATCAAAATAGTCATGTCCAACATAGTTGGATTCCCGCTAATTAACTAGTGAACTCTTTTCTCCTTAATTAATGAAAATGACAAAACAAAATTTTATCGTTTCAAGAAAAACATAGTCGGTCGAAATAAAGCTGGTTCCGAGCTTGCCAAGCAAATCTAACTCGAGCTCCACTAGTCGGCCTAATCAAGTTACTCTCGGGTTAATCCTTCAAAAAAGAAGTTACTCTCAGGTTAAGATCAATTATGTACCTTACAGGCAGGGAGAACCAGCTACTACAAAATTGACAGCTTGGTAAGAAAATGTACTAATGCAGTAGGTTGATAATTTCATAAACTTTATCCGTCAAACGAAAGTTATCTTATATTTATCAAAAGTTGAATGTATCCAAACACTATATAGTATGCAGATATATTTAAATTTACACAAATCTAAAACAAGATTCATAGAACGAAAGGAGGACTCCGTATATCATCATCTATGAACAGCAGTTCGACTGTGTGAAACATAGGCGAGACCGTGAGAGGACGATCCTTCCATTATCTGAAACAAAATTGGTCCACGATACAAAACCTTGCTACTTTTGACCTTTCAAACTCGCAGCACACACGCCCAACGTACGCTATCTACATAAAGTTGCTTTTGAAGTACTGCCCCTTCTGACCAGACCAATGGTTCCGGTTGATCAGCCATCCAGGGCCGCCCTTTTCCCCTTTGCCCTCCCGGACGACCGAACAAATTCCTTGTTCCTCCAGTGTCCAGCCGACGAGCCATGCATAATCCATCTTGCTTTGATCCGGTAAGGTGTGGTCGGAGCTTAGAGCATCTCCAGTCGCGTCCCCCAAACGATGTCCGGGCAAAGCGCCGGATTAGTCGTTTGGGGGACGTCCGGACAAAATTTTCGTTTGGAGAAGGTCCCTTTTCTAGCCACGTCCCTCAAACGCGACCTCCAAACAAAAAGTAAGTGTAAAAGTTGTGTCCGGCGTCCCCGGTAGAGACTCTATACACAGGGGATGGGTTAGGGACGCCGGACAACATTTGGAGCACGTCCGGACCGAAGCGGCCTTTGGGGCACGCGACTGGGACGTTTTTTTGGCCGGCGTCCCCCAAATCTCTTTGGGGGACGCTTTGGGGGACGCGACTGGAGATGCTCTTAGCTGCGAATCCAATCAACGCGGCGGCAACGGCGATAAGATGCATAATTCGCTACCCCTTTCCTTGCTCAAATCATGCCACTCAAGTCATAGAAAAATGCGTGTGCCTTTGTCTTGAGATCACTGATTTTACATGCACAAAAGCGTTGGTCGGGTGCCGGTCTCGAACCTAAATTGATGGATGCTATTAGATATGAATATATGGTGTTATATATACAATTGAATATTGCCATGTTGCGTTTCATAAGTATATGCATACGTGTCTCGAATATGCATAATACGAAGTAGTATTTTACTCAAAATACCTTTAACAGGTTGATTTTGATCCAACAGTTACCGTTCACTCTATAATAAATCAAATCATTTCGAACATCGGCATCCCCTCTCTCCCTATAGCATTATGGTTTCTATCATCGGTGACACCGCTCATGTGCGTGATGCAGGATAGGCAAGGTGAACCCTGTCCTCAGATCCCTACAGTCCCCAGATGTCGTGTCCCAGCCCCTCATCAGCCACCGCCCCTTGTTTCTCGTCTCATGTGGCTAGAACTGTCAACTCCACCGAACTCTAATAATCTCATGGGGCACGTCACGCCATGGCATCTGGGCCACTGCTCGACCACGGCAATTTATTCGTCATGCTCGCTAGAGCACCGATGGGTCCAAGGCATGGAAAACAGTTGAATAAAAATGGTAATAGGGGCCCTAAGTCTGTTTGATCTTGATCCAATAATTACAGTTTGACCTCTCCGATATAGAAATGCCATTTCTAAAATTGATGATCCACTCCCACCTATTCCTCCTAAATCATACTCTTCTTTCTCCACATCCCTGTTGCATTATTGATTCTAGCCTTGGTGGTATGGCTTTGCCGTGTGATGAAGGATAGGTGTGACGATAAGCATCCTAAGATCCCTTCCACCAAGATTTCCGTGCCCTAACCCCTTATCATGTACAACCATTATTCATTGTCTCATGTGCCTGCAATCGTCAGGTTCACTGACCTAAAATGATCTCACGGGGTACGTCATCACCTTAGCATCTGGGTCACCGCTGAGCCATTACATTGTATTCGACATGCTCACAAACATTGCGGGTGGTGATGTTGAAAACTATGAAATCACAATAATAATAAGTCAGATTGGGAAAATAGTATAATAACGAAAATAACATAAGCATATTGTTTTGTCGTTAAACATAAAGACTACTTTATGTATGCACTCATCTTCTTTTGCAGAAATTTTACATACAAGGCGTTCGTGGGGTCCCAGTCTCAAGAGGTAAACATAAATGGTTGACGCCTTTAGATTATGTTGACAATAATCTTATATGGCATGGAATGATGCATTTATATATATGTGTCGAATTATTAATTTCATATTGCCCTAAGGAAGTTACTAAGTATGAACATATTAGTATTCTAGTCAAAATACTTTGGAATCTTAGATCTTGACCTAACCATTTTCACTCTCTCTTATATTTGTCTCATTTCACCGTCCTTCACACCCGGCTCTAGTGCCATGTGGATTGTAGCCTCGTGGCAAAGCGAAGTGCATGACGAAGTAGAGGCATCACAATGTCACCCTCTCTGTCCTAGCCCCACATCATAGCAACCGTTAAGTCCATTAGCCTCTCTTGACCTCATGGGGTATGCCAACATCCTGACATTACATTGTATTTGATGTAAACGCTTATATATATGCACTCAAGCTTGGGCATCAAGATTTGGAAACCATTGAATCACATTATAATAACAAGTCAGATTAGGAAAGCACTAAAATCACAATAAAAACATTGGCTTTATCTTTTATAGTTAAAGTTGTCAACACTTATACATATGCATCAAGCTACTTTGTAACACAAGGAAGCAATGAACCATTTTTCGTATTATTCACTATTTGCCTATAATCTTGAGACAAGACTAGTTGTTAGTTTGATGATGGAACTTTATGTTGAAGTGTATAAGTATATTGCCTAGCCTTTTTCGTTGCATTGGCTAGTGCATAAAGCTTGACATTGTATCAGAGCCCAGGGTCTCGAGTTCGAGTCCCGACTTTCGTAATTTATCCTAAAATTGTTGTTTCCCCCTCGGAGTCCACGTATAGGCACGTATAGGCCTGTTGAGTCTGCCTCTGACTCTACACGTGTTGACTTGTCTTCCCGTCTTCCCGGCACACGTGAGGGGGGTGTTGAAGTGTATAAGTAGATTGCCTAGCCCTTTTCACCAGTTTGGAATTTTGGTTGCATTTTGTCTAGTGCATGAAGGTTGACACTTTCTACATGCACTGCATATGTTTGATCATCTGATTTATCATGGTTATTCGCCATGACTTCTCTTATTGTTTGCATCCAAAAATAATATTACCTCAAATTTTGTTCGCATCTTAGACTTCATACATCTAAACATAATGACTCAAAATATATTACATTACTCTTGATATTGTTCATGGTTATTCCACATAATACTACATTTTGACGCGATCAAGAGGATTGGGTCTGATGACCCACAAGTATAAGGGATCGCAACACTCTTCGAGAGAAGTAAAACCCAAATTTATTAATTCAACACAATGGGAGACAAAGAATATTTATAAGCTTTAAGAGATGAGTTGTCAATTCAGCTGCACCTGGAAATAGACTTACTCGCTACAATTTATCAGTAGTAACAATTTTATAGCAGTGGCAGTAGTGAACTAACAGCAGTAATGAAATAAAAACAGCAGTAGCGGTGATTACAGTAGACAACATGATTAAAATACTGTAGGCATAGAGATGGATGAACGGGCGCTGCATGGATAAGATAATTCATATAATAAGCAAGACATGGGCATTTGCAGGTAACAATTATAAAAGCATCCAAGTACTAAGTAATCATAGGCGTGTGTTCCTATTTAGTCGTGCGTGCTCGCAAGGAGAAACTTGCACGACATCTTTTGTCCTACCAGCCCGTTTGCAACGGGGCCTCAAGGGAATCTACTGGTTGTTAAGGTACTCCTTTTAATAGAGTACCAGAGGAAAGCATTAACACTCCATGAACACACGCGATCCTCACATCACAGCCATCCCCTCCGGTTATCCCAATTTCTGGCACTTTGGGGCCTCGGGTTCAGGATAACGATATGTGTATACAACTTGCAGGTAAGATTAAAACAATAATTATCCTCATGAATGAATAACATGTTCAGATCTGAGATCATGGCACTCGGGCCCAAAGTGACAAGCATTAAGCACAACAAGTTGCAACAATGTCAAAAATACTAATAACGGATACTAGACACTATGCCTCTAACAATCTTATAACTATTACATGAATGATCTCATCCAATCCATGCCATTCCTTACAGCCTACATCGGGGGAATTACTCACACATGGATGGGGGAATCATGGATGGTTGATGCAGAGGCGTCGGTGATGATGATGGTGATGATCTCCTCTAATTCCACGTCTCGGCAGGGTGCCAGAACGGAGTTTCTGGTTCCCGAATTGGGGTTTCTGGTTCCCGGATTGGTGTTTCTGGTGGCGGCGGAGCAGCGAAACTCTTTCTGGAAAAACGTCAAACCCTCCTCTATTTTCAGGTTAGAGGATTTTATATAGTCGGGAGGATAGATAGAGGGGGTGCCCGAGGCGGCCACACCACCCCTAGGCGCGGCTAGGGTGGCCCGCGGCTAGGCATGGTGTGGGCACCCCGTGGCTCTTCTTCGTCTCGTCTTCTGGCTCCGTGAGTCTTCGGGTAAAATAGGGACTTTGCGATATTTTCCGGGAATTTTCGTGAAAGTTGGATTTCTACACAAAAACGAGACAGCAGAGCAATTCTGCTGAAAACAGCGTTAGTCCGTGTTATTTGTATTCAAAACACACAAATTAGAGGGAAAACAACACAAAAGTGTTCACGAAATTAGATACGTTTTGGACGTATCAATTCCCCCAAGATTAGCTTACTGCTTGTCGTCAAGCAATTCAGTGACAACTGAGTGCGATAAAAGAAACTTTCACGAACCTATTTGCTTTGTATGATATATATATTCTCAATATATGATCAAGTACTTAGGCAATTCATAGAAGAAGTATGCAACTAAGGCTACTCAATAGTCATGCAAGCTATGAAAAGATACCAACACAATAATAAATAACATGAAGCATAAGTATCTGCAGGATTGCAATGCTCATAACATGATATGATATAGTGGTATCTCGCTTGCCCTTATTTGTGGAGCAAAACATAAATACCAAGGCACCTCTGAAGTTCAAGAGAAGAGTAGGAGTAAAAATATCGAAAGATACAAGCATCACAGTTATACCACAGTTAATTTTATCCGGGACAAGCATATTACACTAAGAATGACAGCTATGCTTTCGAGAAGGTGCTCAAAGAAAGGATGGTGACTCAACATAAAAAGTAAAAGATTACCCCTTCGTAGAGGGAAGCAGGGATTAACATGTGCTAGAGCTTTTCATTTATAAAACAAAGGCAAAATTGTTTTTTTTAGGTGATTGCTTTTGTCAACGAATGGCAATAGAGTTTTTGTTATCATCCATACTAAACAAGTTGAGAGCGGTTCCGATATGTTGATATTAAGCATGTATATCATGCACTTTTATATAGTTTGACACTCCTCCCAACCTTTCATATCACAAACCATGGCTAACCGAATCCTCGGGTGCCTGCCAACAATCTCATACCATGGGGGAGTGTCCATTTTTATTTGTCTGACTTTTTAATGTTTAATGGTCTAACCAACTCTCTTGCAATATTAGTGACAAGCAGATGAAGCATGTAAGTCAAAAAATACTTAATTCATTATGGAAGATAACAAACCCAATTACTACTTCCTCATGAGCTAAAAATAGTGTCACAAAATGAGAAGTAATTTGAAGGTTTTAAAGGTAGCACATGAAAATTTACTTGAAATGGTGTGAAATACCATGTATAGGAATTTATGGTGGACTCTTTGGAATAACTTGGTTTTTTCAGGGAGTTGGATGCACGAGTATAGCTCATACTCAGTACAAGTGAAGGCTATCAATGGACTGGGAAGCGACAATCAAGAAAGTAGCAACTATCATAATCATGCTTGCGACAGAACAAAATTAACAGAACCATAAATGTAATACAAGAACTCCGAGGCAAAATAAATCATCAAGGCTTAAATGACTTTATTTTAGTCCTATGCATGCATGAGCATGTGCCAAGTCGATTCAAATGAAACATTCAGAGGAGGATACCACAATGTCATACTGTTTTATGAATAGAGTAATGCAAGCAAACATCTATATGACATATTACCTACTATTAGTAAATTGGAACTAATCATAAGAGACCAAAAACTACTAAGCATCATTAAGTAACATACACCTTACACGAACAAACTAAGAATGTCCACATAAATGAGTATATGTGCAAAAACAAAAACAAATAGAGTTCATACGAGCCTCTCACCACATCTCGAATTGTCATAGATCATCATTATTGCCCTTCACTTGTGTGGCTAAATAATATGAAATGATAACCAAGCTCCAATGGAGTCACGGAAGACTATTGAACTCCGCAGCAAGATTTACAAAACCAAAGAAGAACAACAAATATTTTTGGGTTTTCGATTTTGAATCATCAAACAAAGCAAAATCTTTTTGGATTTTCGAATAGCAAACCATAACTAGAAAATGAAACAAACTAAAACTTAGAAACTAAAAAAGCAAATGAAGAGAAACAACAGAAATATTTTTGGTCTTTTTGTGTTTTGGAAAGTAGAAACAAAACAAGAACAACAAAAGAAAGAAAACAAACATAGATATATATAAAAATGCAAATAGTGGCAGAAATCTGTCAACACAAAGAAGCACGTAAAGATCGACTTTTTAGAAAATCTTCTGTTGCTCAAATAGAAAAGTGCAAAACTACTGAAAGTTAGATAATAATATAGGGCTTATGCTAAAACATTATCAGCTCAATACGATGTTCTGGCTGGGAATACGAATTTTTTTTGACAGCATGATGACCCACAAGTATAGGGGATCGCAACAGTCTTCGAGGGAAGTAAAACCCAATTTATTGATTCGACACAAGGGGAGCCAAAGAATATTTGTAAGCCTTAACAGCGGAGTTGTCAATTCAGCTGCACTCGGAAACAGACTTGCTCGCAAGAGTTTATCGAGTAGCAACGGTTTTATAGCGATAGCAGGTAGTGAAATATAAGCAGCAGTGTAACAAAGATAGCAGTAGTGATTATAGTAAACAGCAGGATTAAAATACTGTAGGCACATGGATGGATGAACGGGCGTTGCATGGATAAGAGAACTCATGTAACAATCAAGGCAGGGCATTTGCAGATAATAATAAAACGATACCCAAGTACTAAACAACCATAGGCATGTGTTCCGTGTATAGTCGTACGTGCTCGCAATGAGAAACTTGCACAACATCTTTTGTCCTACCAGCCGGTGGCAGCCGGGCCTCTAGGGAATCTACTGGTAATTAAGGTACTCCTTTTAATAGAGCACCGGAGGAAAGCATTAACACTCTGTGAACACATGTGATCCTCATATCACAGCCTTCCCCTCCGGTTGTCCCAATTTCTGTCACTTTGGGGCCTCGGGTTCCGGACAACAACATGTGTATACAACTTGCAGGTAAGATCATAAAACAATGAATATCATCATGAAATAATAACATGTTCAGATCTGAAATCATGGCACTCGGGACCTAGTGACAAGCATTAAGCATAACAAGTTGCAACAATGTCATAAAAGTACCAACAACGGATACTAGGCACTATGCCCTAACAATCTTATGACTATTACATGATCAATCTCATCCAATCCCTACCATCCCCTTCATCCTACAGCGGGGGAAATACTCACACATGGATGGGGGAAACATGGATGGTCGATGGAGAGGCGTCGGTGGTGATGATGGTGATGATCTCCTCCAATTCCCCGTCTCGGCAGGGTGCCAGAACGGAGTTTCTGGTCCCGTGGCGGAGTTTCGCGATGGCGGCGGAGTTCTGGATGTCTTCTGGCAGATTGGTCGAACTCCCGTGCGTTTTTAGGTCAAAACCCTTAAGTAGTCCAGAGGGGAGTGTCGGAGGCTGGCCGAGGCGCCGCCACCATAGGCCGGCGCGGCCCAGGGGCCCACCGCACCGCCTTGTGGGGTGGGCGCCTCGTGGCCCCCCTCCGTCTCGTCTTCTGGCTCCATCAATCTTCTGTGATAATAGGCCCATTGCAATTATTTCCGGGGATTTTCCTGAAAGTTGAGTTTCGCACAAAAATAAGACACCGGGGCAATTCTCGCAAAACAGGTGTTAGTCCGTGTTAGTTGTATCCAAAATACACAAATTAGAGGCAAAACAATAGCAAAAGTGTTCGGGAAAGTAGATACGTTTTGGACGTATCAACTCCCCCCCAAGCTTAGCTTATTGCTTGTCCTCAAGCAATTCAGTTAACAACTGAGTGCGTTAAAAGAACTTTCACGACCACATTTGCTCATATGATGTAAATATTCTCATGATATGGACAAGTACTTAAGCAATTCATAACAAGATACATGCAAATAAAGTCATCTAATAGTTATGTCAATCATGAAAAGGATACCAACAAACTAATAGTAAGCATCATGAATCATTTCTATCAGCAGGATTGCAATGTTCATAAAAAGATATGATAAAGTGGTATCTCGCTTGCCCGTATTTGTACAACAAAACATAAATGCCCAGGCACCTCTGAATTTCATGGAGAGATTAGAAGTAAAGATTATCAAAGATAAAAGCATCAAAGTTATACCACAGATAATAATATTTTGGGACAAGCATATTACACTAGAATGACAATTATGCTCTCAAGAAGGTGCTCAAAGAAAGGATGGAGACTCAATGTAGAAGTAAAAGATTGACCCTTCGCAGAGGGAAGCAGGGATTAACATGTGCTAGAGCTTTTCATTTGTAAAACAGGAGTAAAATTATTTTGAGAGGTGTTTGTTGTTGTCAACGAATGATAGTGGGTACTCTAACTACCTCGTCAACCAGACTTCCAAGAGCGGCTCACATGAAGGACGTTATCTCTACCAGCAAGGTAAATCATCCCTCTTCTCTTTTGTTTACACATATACTTTAGTTTCGTTATGGATGACACTCCCCCAACCTTTGCTTACACAAGCCATGGCTAACCGAATCCTCGGGTGCCTTCCATCATTCACATACCATGGAGGAGTGTCTATTTGCAATTTAAGTTGCTTACTGATAAATCAGGGCAAAACATGTGAAGAGAATTATTGGTGAAAGTTGATTAATCGGGGCTTGCCACCCCGTTGCCAGCTCTTTTTGCAAAATTATTGGATAAGCGGATGTGCCACTAGTCCATTGGTGAAAGTCTGTCAGGAGTAAATGACAAGGTTGAAAGATAAAACACCACATACTTCCTCATGAGCTATAAAACATTAACACAAATTGAGAAGTACTTTGAAGGTTTAAAGGTAGCACATGAGAATTTACTTAGAATGGTTTGAAATGCCATGCATAGGTATTTATGGTGGACACTTTGGAATAACTTGGTTTTCAGGGGTTTGGAAGCACGAGCAGCATTCCTGCTCAGTACAAGTGAAGGCTAGCAATAGACTGGGAAGCGACAATCGAGAGAGCAATAACTGTCATAATCATGCTTGCGACAAAATAAAATAAACGGAGGCATAAAAGTGATACAAGAACTCTGAAGCAAAGTAAATCACCGAGGCTTAATTGACTTTTGTTTCAGTCATATGCATGCGTGAGCATGTGCCAAGTCGATTCAAGTGAATTACTCCGAGGAGGATACCACAATGTCATACCTAATGCAAGCAAATATTTATGACATGCTACTCATATTAATAAATTGGAACTAAACATGAGGGATCATGAACTACTAGACTTCATTAAATGACATATACCTCACATGAACCAACTAAGCATGCTCACATGGATGAATATATGTACAAAAATGAAAACAAATAGAGTTCATACCAGCCTCTCACCACAGTCGAATTGTCGAAGATCGTCATTATTGCCTTTCACTTGTGTAGCTTGAATAATATGAAATGAAAACCAAGCTCCAACCACCGAAAACCGCTGAACTCCATAGTGAACTTTACAAAACCAAAGAAGAACAACAAATATTTTTGGTGTTTTCGAATTGGAAACAAGAACAAAAGGAAACAGGCAAACAAAGCAAAATCTTTTTGGATTTTCTCATAGCAAACCAACGATAGCAAATAAACCAAAATAAGAACAAGAAACCAAAATAAACAAATGGTGAAGAGAAACAACAGAAATACTTTTGGTATTTTTGTGTTTTAGGAAAGAAACAAAGCAAAAACAAGAGAGTGGGAACTAAAAGAGTCACATAGAGACAAAGTGGCAGAAATCCGTCAAACTTGACAGCAGTACAATAATCATTTTTTACTAAAATCTTCCGCTGTTCAACTCGAAAAGTGCTCAACTAATGATAGTTAGATACTAACCTGGGGAACATGCACAAAAATTGGCTTTTCAAAATAACATTCTGGCTGTTTTTAGGAAAATTTTTTAGTATCATCCCAGAATCTGTTTTTAGACAGCACTTCCCCAAATATCATCTTCCTCATATTAGAGGCAACCATAAGAAGTGAAACAAGTATATACACATATCCGGCAATTGTAATATGCAATGAATGAGTGATGCCGGCATACCTCCCCCCAAGCTTAGGCTTTTGGCCTAAGTGGAGATCAACCCCAGCGAGGGTCAGGGTTCCACGCCGGTGGATCATACATGGCGTGGTCATAGTAAGGTCCCTGTGCAGAAGAGTAGGAGGAAGGCTCCACATGCCCGAAATGCTGATGTGAAGAACTCGCTGCGTCGGATGACAAGTCGAGGGGTTCCTCGGCCTCCTCCACGCCGTCCCTTGCATGATGGCCGCCCCCCTCTACGTATGCATCAAGTTCCTCTTCCGTGACCGACCAATTTTCCCTGGAAGCAAGGTTAAACAAAGCAGGTGCAGGCAATCCAACTAGCCTTTCAGTTTTAGTTGTTCTCCACTTTTTTTTGAAAAAGGTTATCTCATAGTACAGGTTACTCAAATTAGACCAATTAGAAAAAAAAGTTATGTTTTATCATGGAAACAATATCGAGTTTCTCTATAGAGAGCTGAACATCAAGAGGGTGAGGTTCTACACCATGCATGGCTAGCAAACGAGAGGCAATGATACCTCCACAAATTCCTCCTTTATCACGGTTAGTAGCAAGCCTAAAAGCTATCAAAGCACCCAAATTATAAGTTCTATCATGTTGCAATGCAGCAGCTAAGAAAACCAAATCATGAATGGATAGCTTATTTGCATTCTTTCTAGCAAGAACGCACTTGGTGATAAAGTAAGCAAAATAGCGAATAGCTGGGAGTTGAATACTCCGAATTTTACCACTCTCCTCTGAGAAGCTTCTCCCTTGACAGATCATCTTGTATAGACCCAAGAGTTCCTGCGGCAGCCCCCTAATCTTCCCACAAGATCCCCATTGTGGCACTTTAATAGCTGCACAAAAATCATCAAAGGGCAAGTTGATAGTTTTATTGTAGATTTTATATCGCACCATGGGGTTAGGTTGGGACCAATGGAATTCAAAATCCTGTACTACTGACATGGTTAGTTTTGCATATTGATAAGGTTCACCAACAACAAAACCTTCCAACCATGCATTAGAAATCAGATTTTGAACATCATGAAAGCTTCCTGCACTCCTCATGAAATCGATGCATGGGTAGTAGGAGGGGTATACTCCCTCTTCACGGTAGACTCTCATAACTTCATGGACCTCCAATTCATGTTGGTTGAGTTGGTGTCTATTCCACTCCATTTTCTGAATTTTTTCAACAATCATTATAAAAGTTGATTTCGAGACATATCATTGAGGGAAACTACTATAGGAACTTGGTAGAGTACTAAACATGCATCAAAACTAATTTTTACAACTTAGAACAAGCATGCAAGCTCACTTAACATGTCACCTACAGCAGCAAAATATTCAAGATATACTCAACCAAACAAAATTCTATTTGGATGATCGGAGGAGTCACATACCGGAGAGCAAATGTGCCAAATTTCAGATCGAAATCTGGGCTGAGCAAAGAGATCGAAAAATCCTGAGCTCTTGGGCAAAAACGCGAGTGAGGATGAACTGGTACGAGTTTTTTCGGGAGAGAGAGTGGAATGAGTGGAAGTGATGATTGAGTGGGGCCAGGTGGGGCCCTCACCACATGGTGGTGCGCCCCCCTTGCTGGCCGCGTCGGCCCATGGGGGCCAGCCCTGGGGTGCCCCACTGGTCAGCCCCAGGCACTCCCAGGTTGCACTTCGAAAAATAAGACCAACGGTATAATTTTTGTAAATTTTTGAGAATTTCGAAAAACGCACATTTCTGGGTGTTAACATTACTATTTCAGGACAAAAAGATTTTCAAACTTCTAAACAACTAAAGCATCTTGCAAACAAGTGGTACTACAACAAGTAAAGCAAGTGGAGAAAGAAAGAAATGTTGTTTAGCTCTTCCATGCATATAAAATGTACTTGTTAACAAGGTTGATCAAGTCTTGCTACCAAATAAATCTTACATGACATAAGAAGAAATAAACCTCAAATCAATCATGTTACCTTATATTGTATTGATATGGATCCAATCATAATACTTTGATATCCTTGTTTAGGCTCATATATAGGACAATCAATAACTCCCACTTTGATGGTTCTCAAATTAGAAATTGTATTAACTCCACATACTTTATCAATCCTCTAGGGAAAATAAACAGTATGCTCCTTGTCATCAACATTGAAAGTAACTTTTCCTTTATTGCAATCAATAACAGCCCCTGCAGTGTTAAGAAAAGGTCTCCCAAGAATAATAGACATATTATCATCTCCAGGAATTTCCAACACAACAAAATCAGTTAATATTAAGCAATTATTAGTAACTTGAATATGAACATCCTCACATATACCAACAGGAATAGCAGTAGATTTATCAGCCATTTGCAAAGATATATCAGTTGGTATCAACTTATCTAAATAAAGTCTCTTGTAAAGAGAAAAAGGCATACACTAACTCCTGCTCCCAAATCACATAGAGCAGTTCTAACATAATTATTCTTGATGGAACAAGGAATAGTCGATATTATTTCTTAGTAATCATTTTTCACTTTGGTCCAACTTTCCTTGGAAACATTTGTTTTGAACAGAGCACAATTTTAAAGTGGTCTACATTTTTTTTAGAGTTATTCTAGGGGTTTTGTATTTATTACAAATTTTCAAATTAAATTGGCTGGTCAAATGACCAAAGTGCCCCTGGGCCTACTGGTCAGGCCGACCCACCTGGTTAGGTCGGACCAGCCCACCTGGTCCAGCCCATCCGGCCTCACTCGACCCCTCTCTCTCTCTCTTGCTCGCGTCAAAGCCTAACCCTAACCTCGCTCTCGTGATCCCCTTTCCGCCTCCACGGTCGCCGACCAACTCCGGTCGATTCCGGCGGTCCTGGACCTCACCGTGGGTCACAACCGACGCGCCCCACGACGCTGCAGCTTCCTATCCGCGTCGATTTGGAAAGGACGGTGCCTCCCGCTTGTCCCCAACCCCCTACTGCAACTAGGGTTGCAGTGGTCTCCGGCGATGCGCGTCGGGCTGGCGTTCCAGGGCTTCCTGGAGCTGCTCGGTGGCTTGCTGGTGGCGGGCTGGTTGCTGAGGCGCTCGGCGTGGCTTGGCTTGGCCGCGGCTTGGCGCTGCCGTGGCCGGTCCGTGCCGCCGTTCCGCCATGGCTACGTAACTGTGCTCCAGCTCCAGGTACGTGTTGCTACTCGCCCTCTCTCGCTCCTCCTTCATCTCCTTCCTCTGGATGCACTGGCGAGCTCCCGTTCTCAGGGCACTGACCCTGCCAGTACACCTGTGCTAGCTCTATTGCTGCTACTGCCATGCTCCTCCTTGTTATGATCTTGCTGGATTGCTAGTGCTACTGCTGCTGCTATTGCTTGGCTATGATGTTCTAGCTGCTACTGCTGCTAGTTGTTGTTGCCATGTACCTCTGTGTGGTTTTCCTGGCTAACTACTTGTAGCAGTTCTTGCTTGAGCAAGTGCCAGTGGTGCTGGTGAATCCATGATAGGATTTATGTTGTGCTTATGTTGCCTATTGTTGTGGTACAACAATTCCTTGTTGATGTGCTTCTGGATACAATTATAAAATTATGTTGTTTAGCTATTATTGCTATTGCAATTGCTTGCAGTTGCTCACCAGTATTGGTGGCTGCTGATACTCCTGCCTGTGTATGCAGGCTTTGGATGATCCTGTGATCATCACATGCTATTCATGTACTTACTTGAAAGAACATTTTCCGCCCTTTTGGGTTTTGTGTGTTTGATGTCAACACTAGGTATATATTTATGTGTGTTGATGTAGACAGGTACAAGTGTTCGGAATATATTTTTGTTCAACAAGATGGTCTGCCAGTTCTGATGAACTGCAGGGTTTTTCTTCCTGGCGGAAGTTCCGGCCCCGGCTGGCGGAACTTCCGCCCTGGTATGTTTCGCAGAAGCCCTGTCAGTGCAGTTTTTGTTTGCTGTTTTGTTCCCTGGCCGGAAGTTCCGGCGCGAGTGGCCGGAAGTTCCGGTCAGCGGAACTTCCGCCCAACTTCCGGGCAAGTTCCGGAAATGCGGAATTGTGGCTCAGTATAGTCCAGTAAGGTTTTCGGGCAATTCCGGAACTTGGCCGGAACTTCCGGTCACCGGAAGTTCCACCCTAGTTCCGCCCTATCTTTTGTTGACCAGGTCATCTGACGAAGACTCTTCCTAGCGGAAGTTCCGGCTCGCCTGGCCGGTACTTCCGGTGCCAGCCGGAACTTCCGGCCATCCTGGCCGAAACTTCCGGTGTTAGTGGATTTCGCCACAACGGTCAGATATGAGAGCTTCAATCATATAAATAGCTCTCTTCTCCAACGGGACAAGTTGCTCAATCATTGCAAGAAAAATCTGCCAAGCTTCACCACCATTAGAGCCACTCAAGAACACAAGATTTGCAAGATCTCCTTCCTCCCCCAACCAAAGCTCTTGATCTTTGGAGATTCGAAGGAGAAGACACCGATCTACATCCTCACCGAAGCGTTCTTCATTTCCCCCTCATTTGTTCGAGGGATCTCATGCTAGTGTTCCTATTTGGTTCCCTAGTTGATTTGTTGTTGATGTGTTGTTGTTGATTGTTGTATTGTTACAGATTTGGGAGCCTCCAATTCAGTTGTGGATGTGTGCCCCAAGAACCTTGTAAAGGCCCGGTTTCCGCCTCGAGGAAATCCCTTAGTGGACGTGGGCTAGGCCTTTGTGGCGTTGCTCACCGGAGATCTCGAGTGAAGCCTTCGTGGCTGTTGGTTTGGCTTTCATAGCAACCACACTCCTCCAAACGTAGACGTACCTTCTTGCAAAGGAAGGGAACTACGGGAATCATCTCCGTGTCATCGCGTGCTCCACTCTCGGTTACCTCTATCCTATTCTATCTCTCATATTGCGTAGCTATATCTTGCTTAGTTGCTTGCCTTGTCATATAGGTAAATTCACTTAGTTGCATATCTAGAGAATTTACCTTTGTGTCAAGCCTAAACTGAAAAAGAACTAAAATTTGGTTAGCACCTATTCACCCCCCCCTCTAGGTGCGGCATACGATCCTTTCATTTGGTATCAGAGCCTCGGCTCTTATTTCGGGCTTAACCGCCTAAGAGTATGCCGAACGAGGATCCCACGGAAGAGGCCACCAAGACGGTCTCCATGCAAGACTTCAATTCGTTGAAATCCTCCATGGAAGCCCAAATGGAAAGCATGAAAAAGATGATTGCCGAGCTTTTGGCTCCGGCCCTTCCCAAGACTCCTAGTGTAGAGGTAAAGGACACGGGTGCGTTAGAAGAGGGTGAGGCTTCGAATTACCCTCCTCTACCAAACCCGTGGAAGGTGATAACTTAAACACTTTAAAAAATCCCATTGCATCTCCTAGGACAACTAGTGGAGGTGATAGCTACAATCGAGTAGCTCCACCTTTTCTATCTCCCGATATACCGGTTCCCCATCCCCATATGAACATTCGGGGCGACCCACCTAAGTTTTCCATTGAGAATTTTGATACTTGGCAATTTGAGTTTCGCTCTCATGTTTGCAGTGCCTCCAATGAACTTTGGAGAATCATCTTGGAAGGCTTCAAGCCATACAACCCCGACAAGTTGACTAGAAGAGAAGCAGCTTGATAGTCAACTCAACAACACCACCTTGCACATGATTCAAACTAGTGTGGGGACAAAGGAATTGCATCGTGTTCGGAACTACACCACCGCCAAGGAAGCTTGGGACGGTTTGTCCGCTAGTTGCATTGGAAGTGAGAGCACAAGGAGGAACAAGTACAATGCTCTTAAGAATAAAGCCGAAGGTTTCTTGAGGCTACCGGATGAAGATCATGAACTCATGTATGGAAGACTTCTCACCGTTGTTGATGCCTTCCGGTTGATTGGTGCCACTCACATCAATGACTCTTGGATCAAGGAGAAGTACATTGAATGCATGATGCCGTTTGTACCCATTGACGTCAAGACTCTTGTAGGGAGGGAATGCTATTCCTCTCTCACTTCTCAACAAGTGGTGCACGAGATGCAAGCTCTCAAGGGGCTTGAAGAAAACTCTCATGACTCTCGCAACCGAGCTCTTGGGATGACAAAAGGGTCCAACCTTGCCTTGGCGGTCAACTCCGTTGAAGAAGTGATTCCTCAAGAATCTTATAGGGCATCTTGGAGTATGTCCTATCCGGAAGATTTGCAATGCCACTACCATGATCACATGGCCTTCCATGCAAAGTCCTTTTGGGTTGATCCCGCCAAGGCCAAGGAAGACAACATCAAGAGAAACAACAAAAGTGGGTTCACTAGCTTTGGTCCAAAGACAAGATCATGCTACAATTGTGATGACAAGCGCCACTTCATTGCCGAATGCCCCTATGAGAATAGAGAGCTTCATAATGGGAGGCTCATTCCCAAGGACAAGAGCAAAGACACAAAGGGCAAGTATTCAAAAGCCCCCAACAAGAAATTCTACAACAACAAGACCAAGAAGGGCAAGAGGCCCTCAAGGGTTGTGCTAGTAACAAGGGAAGAATATTCTACCGATGAAGTGGGAAGCTCTAGTAGTGAGGAAGATGAAGAAAGCTCAAAGGAATTGGCCGCCATCGTCACCACCAACATTCCCTCTTCATCTCTCTTTGACTCCCCCAATGAGAATTCTCATATCAAGAATGCACATTGCTTCATGGCAAGGTCCTCCTTGGACACATCTATTGTGCTATCAACTCAAGAAGAGTATACCTCCGGAGATGATGATGTTGATGATGAAGAAGATGCAACCTCTAATGGATTGGTCGCTCTTGTCTCCCTCTCCACTAACTCTTCATCACCAAGTGAATCCCCCAATGAGGTCATTCATGTGGAGGAAGAAAGTTGCCTCATGGCTAAATCCTCCGAGGTATCATCCCCTAGCCCCTCTATGCCTAACATATCTAGTGATCTAGGGGTTGATGATGCTAGTCTAAAAGTGAAACAAGAAATGCTAGATTTTGATGATTTCATTCTCAACCTACAAGGTAACACTAAAAAGCATGTTTCAAATATCATGGTTCGTATAGCTCAACAAAGTGATATTATTGAGAAAAAGGGTCAAATAGAGAGAGAAGACTCTCTTGAAATCCATGCTCTTAAAAATGCTCTTGAGGAAAGTCAAGAAACTATAGGTTCTCTTGAGGAGAGGCTAGAAACTCTTGAAGAGCCTCAAGATAAAATTAACAAGCTCACAAAAGCTAGAGATCTTGCTAGGGCTAATACTAAAGTGCTTAAAAAAGGAAAAGGCCCAATTTGAGGTTGATCGTGATAAACTTGTGAAGGATCTAGATGAACTAGACAAAGCTCACAAAGCTTTGAAGAGTGAATTCACTCTCCTATCCAAGTCTTATGAGCAACTTCAAATTAGGCTTGCTACATATGATGTTCCTAGTTCCTCTACTCCTCTATGTGATCATGCAAATATTGTTGAGGAAAATGCTAAGTTGAAGGATGAACTTGCTAAGGCCTCCTCTCCCCAAAGTAAACTTTCTTTAGATGATCTTTTGAGTAAGCAAAGATCAAACAATGGGAAGGAGGGCCTTGGTTATAATGCCAAGGCAAAGAAGGCAAACAAGCAAAAGGCCAAGCCCGCACAAGAGAAGAAGAAAGCCGTCACTAATGGTGAAGCCTCCAAGGGCAAAACCATGAATGATGATGATGCGGGAATTGCTAACCCTCACTATGTTTTATTTAAAGATTATTATGGTGATGTTTATGCTAAATATGTTGGCCCATATGATGGTTATGTTGCTTGGTCTATTTGGGTCCCAAAGACCCTTGTTGCTAACAAAAGAGGACCCATTGTGAAATGGGTACCTAAATCCAAGAATTGATCTCATGTAGGACTATGCCGCCGGAGGTTCAAAATGGGTACTTGATAGTGGATGTACAAGTCATATGACCGGCGGCAAGAACCTCGTCAAGGAGTTGAGGCCTAACATAAATGATATCACCGTCTCCTTTGGCGATAATTCTACATCCGAGGTATTGGGTTTTGGCAAGGTTGTGGTTGCACACAACATTACTCTTGTGGATGTCATGCTTGTCAAAACCCTTGGTTACAATTTGCTTTCCGTGTCCTCCCTTGGCAAGATGGGTTTCGCCGTCTTTATTGATAATGATATTGTGGTCCTCTTGTGGAGCAAGACTCTAAAAGTCGCTTTCGTTGGGTATCGCGAACACAACTTGTATGTGGTGGACTTTTCGGGGACCACCACGACAAGTGCGATGTGCCTATTCGGAAAGGCGGACGTGGGTTGGTTGTGGCATCGCCGCCTAGCCCATGTCAACATGAGAACTTTCCAAAGTCTTCACAAGGGGAACCATATTGTGGGACTAATGGAAAATGTGTCTTTTGCCAAAGATCGTGTTTGTAGGGCTTGTGTTGAAGGCAAAATGCATGACTCTCCGCATCCAAGCAAGACTATCATCTCTTCCAAGAGGATCTTGGAGCTCCTTCATGTGGATCTCTTTGGTCCCGTCACTCATGCAAGTCTTGGTGCGAAGAAACATTGCTTGGTGATTGTTGATGACTACTCAAGATACACTTGGGTCTACTTCCTCAAGACGAAGGATGAGACTCAACAAATATTCATTGACTTTGCTACCGAGGTGCAATGACAACACAACCTCCTCATTATGGCAATAAGAAGTGACAACGGCTCCGAGTTCAAGAACTATACACTCAATGATTTTCTTAGTGATGAGGGGATTCGGCATCAATACTCCGCTGCTTACACCCCTCAACAAAATGGTGTTGCGGAGAGGAAGAACCAGACTCTTACGGATATGGCAAGATCTATGATGGCGGAGTATAAATCCCGCTATAACTTTTGGGCGGAAGCCATCTCCACCACTTGCCACTCTTCTAACCGGCTCTATCTCCGCAAGGGCTTGAACAAGACTCCATATGAAATACTCACCGGGAACAAGCCTAATATCTCATACTTCAAGGTGTTCGGGTGTAAGTGTTTCTACAAAATCAAAGGAGTTCGTTTGTCTAAATTTGCTCCTAAAGCATTGGAGGGTATATTTGTTGGTTACGGTGCCGAATCTCACACTTATAGAATCTTTGATGTATCCTCCGGGATTATCATTGAATCTTGTAGTGTGAAGTTCGAAGAAAATGATGGCTCCCAAGTGGGGCAAGTTGATGTTTGTGCAGGTGATGAAATACCTCAAGATGCCATAGTAAGAATGGGTGTGGGATTTTTCCGCCCCATTGAGGGACACGGTGTGGCGTCTCGGGAAGAACTATGCTCTACCACGGTGGAGCCCTCATCCTCTCAACATCAACAAACCCCATCTCTTGAAGCTAATGATGCACCAACCCAAGAACAAGAAGAAAACCCTCCCTCTCATGAACAAGATCAAGGACAAGATCAACCAAGAATTCATGATGGCTCCGATGAGTATCCATTTGATATTTGCGCCTCACCAAATATTGTCCAAGATCAAGCACATGAGAATGAGCAACCCCAAGCAATTGAGGAAGCTCAAGTTGAAGGTCAAGACGGGGACCCAAATGATCAAGTTGATCAAGTGACACCTCCAAGGCCAAGAAAGACCAAGGAGGAGATCGAGGCCCGTCGTCTAGCAAGAAGAGAAAGGAAACTCGAACTTCGTGGACACACTCATGACAAGGTTCTTGGTGATGTAAGGGCAAAGGTTTCCACAAGAAGGCAATTGGCTAACTTTAGCCATCATCATGCTTATATCTCCTTAGTGGAACCCAAGAAAGTATATGAAGCCCTTGAAGATTCGGATTGGTTGGAAGCTATGCATGAAGAACTCAACAACTTCAAGCGCAACAAAGTATGGACCTTAGTAAAGAAGCCAAAGGAGTGCCGCAATGTTATAGGCACTAAATGGATTTTCAAGAACAAGCAAGATGAGTTTGGAAATGTTGTAAGGAACAAGGCAAGATTGGTGGCTCAAGGGTTCTCTCAAGTTGAGGGAATTGACTTTGGAGAAACCTATGCTCCCGTGGCTCGCCTTGAGTCCATCCGTATCCTTCTTGCTTATGCTTCGCATCATAACTTTAAGTTACAACAAATGGATGTGAAAAGTGCTTTTCTTAATGGTCCTTTGCATGAAGAGGTTTATGTTAAGCAACCCCGGGTTCGAGGATCTCAACTTTCCTAACCATGTCTACAAGCTTGATAAAGCACTTTATGGTCTCAAACAAGCTCCTAGAGCTTGGTACGAGCACCTTAAGGAATTGTTGGTAGACCGTGGGTTTGATGTTGGGCTAATCGACCCCACTCTTTTTACTAAGAGGGTCAATGGGGAGCTTTTCGTTTGCCAATTATATGTTGATGATATTATATTTGGCTCGACTAACAAAGCTTTCAATGATGAATTCTCAAAGCTTATGACCGATAGGTTTGAGATGTCTATGATGGGAGAGATGAAGTTCTTCCTTGGTTTTGAGATCAAGCAATTGAGGGAAGGAACTTTCATCAATCAAGCAAAATATCTCCAAGACATGCTCAAGAGGTTCAAGATGACCGAGATGAAGGGTGTGGCCACTCCTATGGTCACCAAATATCATCTTGCACTAGATCCCAATGGTAAAGAGGTGGATCAAAAGGTATATCGCTCCATGATTGGATCCTTGCTTTACCTTTGTGCATCTAGACCGGACATAGTGTTGAGTGTTGGTGTGTGTGCAAGGTATCAAGCTTCTCCTAAGGAGAGCCACATGATGGCTCTTAAGAGAATCTTTCGATATTTGGTTGATACCCCAAGATATGGTATTTGGTACCCCAAAGGCTCAAGTTTTATTCTCAATGGTTATACCGATGCGGATTGGGCGGGTGACAAGGATGATAGGAAATCAACTTCCGGGGCTTGCCAATTCCTTGGTAGGTCCTTGGTGTGTTGGTCTTCTAAGAAGCAAAATTGTATATCTCTCTCCACCGCCGAAGCCGAATATGTTGCCGCCGCAAGTGGATGCACTCAATTGTTATGGATGAGGCAAACTTTAAAGGAATACGGTGTCATTTGTGACAAAGTGCCTCTATTATGTGACAATGAAAGTGCCATCAAGATTGCCTATAATCCGGTGCAACATTCAAGAACGAAGCACATTGAGATCCGGAATCATTTCATTAGGGATCATGTTGCCCGTGGTGATATTGAGCTTATCTATGTTCCAACCAAAGATCAACTTGCCGATATATTCACGAAGCCTCTTGATGAAGCAAGGTTCTCTTATTTGAGGAATGAGCTAAATATCATTGATTCAAGGAGTATAGCTTGACCATCTTGCAAACACACCTTTGTCTCAAAACTTTATTTGGTTTAGATGTGGGCATGGATATAGGGGAGTGCGGTTTAAATTATTGAGCTATCCCTCCCCCATAATGCCAACATTAAGAAATCATTCTCTTTATATCATATGTTGATATGTGAGCTTCAATGATGAGTATTGGTTTGGACTCAAGATATATCTTCGCGGTGCCATACCATAACACTCATATATGGTGGCCTAGGCCACCACACTCTTCTTTGTGGAGAGTTGGAGTTATTTGGATATTCATTGAGTTTTATTGACATCTCCTTCTTTATGGGAAATCACTCACTTTTGGCCTTCATTTGCATTATTTGCAAAAATGAGTGATCATGTACCATCTCACAGTTTGGCGCATCTGTCCTAAGCCTATCTCATCTAAGCCATATCCTCTTCTTTCTCCGAGTGCACCAACTTCCTGTCAAAACTTGCTCCTGGCACTGTTTTTCTCGTTTCACCGGAAGTTCCGGTCGTTCTGACCGGTACTTCCGGCTGGAGTTTCCTGCCAGTTTCTGCCGCTGTTGCTGTTCTGTTGGAGTGGTTTCTGGGGGACCGGAAGTTCCGGCTCCAACGAGCGGAACTTCCGCCCTTACGGAACCACTTCATATCCGGCCGGGAACGGGGAGGCAGTTCCTGCCTCCTCACTTTCCCCCACCCAAGATCTATTCACGTGCTCTCTCTCCTTGTGGTGGGTGCTCCTCTCTCTCCGGCCGGATCTTCCACCTCCGGCGACCTCCGCCGAATCGGCTCCGTGGATCGGCATCCTCTCCCTCTCCTCCTCCATGGCTCCCCCCGGTTTGTGCCCTCTCCCTCTCTATGTGTGGGTAGACCTCACTAGATGAACTATAGGGCATACTCTAGGCAAAGCTATGGTAGAACACCTCTAGATGCCTTCCCCTTACTAGAACTTGCTTAGGATGTTGTTGTGATGCGGATCTTCGAGCCAATGCCTCAGATCTGGTGAGAAACTGCCGCTGTTTTCGAACAGCCGGAAGTTCCGGCTCCACAGGCCGGAACTTCCGCCCCGGGGCGGAACTTCCGGCCTGGCGAGTTTTTCTGCTGTTACTCAATATCCTGTGCTGGCTCTGGTTTTGGCCTCCTTGCTAGTGTGCACTCATTTATCATTCCTATCTTGTTGATTCCATCCCAGGTTCATCCAAGAAGAGAGGCAAAGGTCATGTGGATGAGATTGAGGAAGAGTTTGAGCAAACAAGACCATCCAAGCTCACCGCTCGTCAGCAATCCGGCCAAAGGCAGAAGACACCCGCAGTAAGAGGAAAGAACATCCATGTGTCCATGAAGAACATGCAATATCTTGAGTACAAGGAGCTCCGTGACGTGAACCCTTACCTTACCCCTCGGAACAATAGGGTTACGGATAAGAGGTTCCACAACAAGACCCAAGAAGAGATTTTCTATGAGGTGTATGTGCCGTTCAAGAAGGGGGTAGCCCCTCAACATGCCATTGACACCGGGAAGATGGCCGCTTCTACATACTTTCAACACCTCAACTTTTCACCTGGATATGGAATACTTCATGTCAAGCTAAACACAAAATCTTTTTCTGGTTACTTCTTCATGATAGACTAAACACAAGGAACCTTCTCAGAAGAAAGAATTTTGTAATCAACACCTACAATTGTGCCACTTTAAACTGTGACCATGAAGAAACTCTAGTGCACTTGTTCTGGTCCTGCCCTTTTGCTCAAGAATGCTGGGATTATCTTTGTCCTCAAAGAACAACAAATCTCTCTGTACATGAAGCTTTCTATGACATCAGAGACAAAATGAGACTTCCTTTCTCAATGGATATTATCATCTTAGCAGCCTGGGGTATATGGAACATCAGAAATAACAAGATATTCAAGAATCAAAGACCAACTTTCCAATCCTGGAAAGTCTTATTTACCCAAGAACTTCACATGTTAGAATACAGGATGAAGAAAAAATATGTTCAATCCTTCAAAGAATGGTTACAAGCACAAGTGGATTAGATTAGCTTTGTTTCTTTAGTTCTGTACCTTTTTTATTTTTAGATAGCTGAGGCTGTCTTCTTTTGTATATAACTTGTACCATTTTTTTTATATATATAAAAATTGCAGTGGGGTTTTCCCCACTGTTTCACCCTCAAAAAAAAATGTGTGGTGAGTTTGGGCTCTACCCCATTATGGAGCTCAACAAGGATTATGATGTCGGATTGATCCAACAATTCTATGCCACCGTACACTTTCAGTCGAATGAAGCTAAAACCTTCCGGTGGATGTCTCATGAAAGGCTTCTTGAGTCTAACTTGGCTAAGTTTGGAAGTGCCCTTGGATACCCTCGCTACCCGGGCATAGATGAAAATGGTTGGAGGTGCCATGATAGCTCCTTTGCTCAAACAAGGGAAGTCTTGGAGCCCCTCTACATCAAAGGTTGGGGTATATTCCGGGCAAGAGTGCGGATCTTCTCCCTACTTGGGACATTATGCTTAGAGTCTACCGGGAAACCATTGGACCAAAGGGTGGCAACCTTGATGAGCTACATCTCTATGAAGTGGATCTTATGGCAAACTCCTTTGCTAAGAGGGGCACCGGTGAGAGGCTTGATGTGATGGACTACATCTATCATGAGATGTGGTCATGTGTGATGGAGAAGAAGCTTCCCGCGTTTGCTCCATACATTATGAAGCTCATTGAGGACACATGGGTTGATAGTTATGAGAGCACCCTCATTCACTCTATTCCCCTCAGTATCACATCCCATGAAGTGAAGGTTTTGAGGACCAAGCGCCACAACTCTCCGATAGAGGATGTTACACCCATGGATGAGAAGCCACCAAGATGGGCTTCTAAGCTTGCTCGCCGCATGAGACAGATCTTTTGCCTCACCTCTGCAGTCAACCACCGTCAGTATCAGCAGCATGCAGAAGCCAAGAAGTCTCGGGTTCGTCAGAAGAGCATCATGAGGGCTCTTGCGGTGGACGTGTCTCCTCCCGGATCCGAGGAGAGCATCACTCCGGAGGCGGAGTGGGTCTCTCAGCATGGCATGCCTCTCCCTCCAGATGGACTTGAGATCGAGTCTCCTCCGCACACTCCTCCCTACCCCGGCGCTACATCGAACCTCCCTCCCGGCTGGGCTAACGCCGACCCTTGGGACGAGTAGTTTCTCCTTTCCCCTTTTTGGTGCCTTGGTGCCAAAGGGGGAGAGCGAGAACCTTATTAGGTTGCTCTCCGTTGGGTATTTTCATGGGGGAGTCACAAGCTCGTGTTGGCTTTGATTTTTATCGCTTGTGATTCTATTTATCTTGTGGTGTCGAACTATGTTCTAGTTTATTTGGATTGTAAACTCTATCTATGCGTTTGGAACCTTATCTATGTGTATGGTAAACTCCGTATGTGAGTCTTCCATGGTTATCTATGTGTGCATGATCTTATTATCCATATGCTTATCACTATATTGTATTGTGCATGATCTTTTTGCTAACCCATGGAAGACGGTTGCAAGATATAGGGGGGGCTTCTTATGTACCAATGCTCATATCTAGGGGGAGCTCCTCTACATCTTGCACATTGTTGGTTTACATACTTCATTCCTTGCAAATACTTGTGTTGTCATCAAACACCAAAAAGGGGGAGATTGAAAGAACATTTCCCGCCCTTTCGGGTTTTGTGTGTTTGATGTCAACACTAGGTATATATTTATGTGTGTTGATGTAGACAGGTACAAGTGTTCGGAATATATTTTTGTTCAGCAAGATGGTCTGCCAGTTCTGATGATCTGTAGGGTTTTTCTTCATGGCGGAAGTTCCGGCCCCGGCTGGCGGAACTTCCGCCCTGGTATGTTTCGCAGAAGCCCTGTCAGTGCAGTTTTTGTTTGCTATTTTGTTCCCTGGCCGGAAGTTCCGGCGCGAGTGGCCGGAAGTTCCGGTCAGCGGAACTTCCGCCCAACTTCCGGAAAGTTCCGGAAATGCGGAATTGTGGCTCGAGTATAGTCCAGAAGGTTTTCGGGCAATTCCGGAACTTGGCCGGAACTTCCGGTCACCGGAAGTTCCGCCCTAGTTCCGCCCTATCTTTTGTTGACCGAGGTCATCCGACGAAGACTCTTCTGGCGGAAGTTCCGGCTCGCCCGGCCGGTACTTCCGGTGCCGGCCGGAACTTCCGGCCATCCTGGCCGGAACTTCCGGTGTTAGTGGATTTCGCCACAACGGTCGGATCCGAGAGCTCCAATCATATAAATAGCTCTCTTCTCCAACGGGACAAGTTGCTCAATCATTGCAAGAAAAATCTGCCAAGCTTCACCACCATTAGAGCCACCTCAAGAACACAAGATTTGCAAGATCTCCTTCCTCCCCCAACCAAAGCTCTTGATCTTTGGAGATTCGAAGGAGAAGACACCGATCTACATCCTCACCGAAGCGTTCTTCATTTCCCCCTCATTTGTTTGAGGGATCTCATGCTAGTGTTCCTATTTGGTTCCCTAGTTGATTTGGTGTTGATGTGTTGTTGTTGATTGTTGTATTGTTACAGATTTGGGAGCCTCCAATTCAGTTGTGGATGTGTGCCCCAAGAACCTTGTAAAGGCCCGGTTTCCGCCTCGAGGAAATCCCTTAGTGGACGTGGGCTAGGCCTTTGTGGCGTTGCTCACCGGAGATCCGAGTGAAGCCTTCGTGGCTGTTGGTTTGGCTTTCGTAGCAACCACACTCCTCCAAACGTAGACGTACCTTCTTGCAAAGGAAGGGAACTACGGGAATCATCTCCGTGTCATCGCGTGCTCCACTCTCGGTTACCTCTATCCTATTCTATCTCTCATATTGCGTAGCTATATCTTGCTTAGTTCCTTGCCTTGTCATATAGGTAAATTCACTTAATTGCATATCTAGAGAATTTACCTTTGTGTCAAGCCTAAATTGAAAAAGAACTAAAATTTGGTTAGCACCTATTCACCCCCCCCCCCTCTAGGTGCGGCATACGATCCTTTCATTACTGGCTTCATATATACATGATTTACTTATTATCCTATACTACTGCTTGGTCTATGAAGCTCCTCACCATGTATTGGTGGTTGCTTATGCTTGTTTAAGCATACTGGTGGTTGTGGTGATTTACCTGATGCATGTATAACATCTTTTTATGCTTGTTGTTGCTTGATATGTTTATCTGAGAAGCTTTCTTCATGATTTCATATATTTGGAATGAACTGCTTTATGTAGTGATGCTTTCCTTGTTATTTTGTATAAGTTTGGATGGAAACCAACTACTGTTGGCACCCCTACTTACTTTTGAACTCTCTGGAGTGATGATAAATATTTATGGCTGGTTTGTTTATATTACTGGGTAGTTGTTGTGACCCTAGAAGTAATCTACTGCTAGCTATGGTTGCTCGTACCAATTGGGATGCTTTCTGTGCAAGGCTAAAGCTTACTGGTGATCAATTCTTTGATTCCAGTAGCCTTTGATGTTGAAAAATCATATAGACAATAAATGTCTATTTTTCTATTGGTTATTGCTAGGCTAGTGCTGCCAGCTAATTCTGGTTAGGCTTTGCAGTTGATTAAATCCATATTGGATTCTCTTGGTTGTGCCACTGTGTTGGTTCATTTGGCATACCCATGGTTCTATATGGCTTGTATCTCTGGCCTCTCCCTTATTGCCAGCATCACATGGTCTAGGACCAAGTGATGATGAACTAGGGTAGCCTTACCCTATGGCTTTGTGTGTTGGTGCATGATGTGCAAGTATGAGCAAAACCATTTGCTTGCTCATGGAATTGTGGTATACCTCACTCCAGCTCCTAGATAATTGCTGATGTAGAGGTTTTGCTTCTGCTGTTGTTCTGCTGGTGATGTGCTTGTGATACCGCCCTTCTCCTCATTTGGTTGTTCTTGCAAGTTCTTCTAGCTACCCATGTTTCTGGTTTGTGGCTAAGTGGTGTTCTTCAGGATGAACAACTATGATGTTGGATGAACTGTCGATGTGTTGATCCAGTTTCCTGGAACTCTTCATTTATATGGATGTGCCCTGCTCTCCTTGGTCGACAGCATGCTGACTAGCCTATTTGGTTGTGTTGGTGTTGGGCATGCACTGATCCTTGTGAGTTGTGTGCTTGCTTTGGGTTGGGACTTGTTCCCTGGCTTGGATCAGCTCGGTTGTGTTATGCTTATCTTCACTGTTGAATTATTTCTAACAGCCAAGTGGCTTTGCCACTTGGTTCAATGTGAATCTTTTGTGTTTGTTGTTGTGCATGTTTTGGAAATGATCAAGAACATTTGGATGCTCTACATGATCATAAGGAGATGAACAGTAGCTAGGGTTTTAGTGTAGCTACATGTAGTTTTCATTTTTCTTATTTGATTTAATTTCTTATTGTTGTAATATAAAAGGATTATGTAATTGGTAATGTATGTGTGTTTGATAATAAATAAAGCTCAAGTTTCTCTATATTGAGCTTATATTTTATTTCATTTATCTTTTATCTCAATTTGTATGAATATAATTTTATTGTTTGAATTAGATAATACCTTATTCAATTTGAATTGTTTGAGTTTGAATTTGAATTCAAACTCATTTCATTTCTCAAGTTTCAAATCTAACTCAAATGATGATTATTTACTTTGCAAGACCTTAATCAAAAGAGGTCATGTCAAAGTTTATCGCACTCTCGAAACCCTAAACCCTAGATGGTGTCGAGAGAGAAACTTGATCCCCCTTATGTGTTTTATGCAATAAAGCGTGAAATTTCCCCAGATTTTATGATGAGATGCACATCCCTTTCCTAAATCTACCCCGCAACTGTCTCGAATTCTGGGATGTTACAATAAACCACACTGCCGCTGACATATTCCCTCATTTCCACCTCACCACCTCCAACTCCTCGGACTATAGACCCAGAGTTTGGAGCATTATGACCTGAATTTTGAAAACTGTTGGAAGAATCAAAGCTAGTTGTGGGATTCCTCCCATCAACCTCGATACCATGACACGTCCCATTCCTATGTCCCTCGTTACCATTTCCAGTATCATCTTGGTCCTTAGAAGAAGCAGCAGGAGGAGCGTCCTCACCATTCCCCAACTCAGGATCACCTTCAACTTCAAACAACAACTGATAAAACTTAGCATGGGAGTGACAACACCTCCCCCGCTAGGATTTTGCTAGGATCCTTGCATCTGATTCTAACTCTCGCTACCCCAAAACAGTCTTTGAAAACACTTAGCCAATCAACTTCTTGAAGGATACCACACACAAAATAGTTTGGTCAATTGAACTCTACTCACACCAAGGAGGTTGCAGACCATAAACATTCATCCCGTATCTTGCATTACAACCACATGATCAAGGTCATCATTCCATTGTTCAACTTTCACCCAGACACCTGACTTGGTAAGGCCAAATCTGGGATATCCAATGACTTGCTCCGCTGGTAAATGTGGTGGAAATTTCACCAAGTAAGACCACTATGTGAGCTCTCTGATTTTACATGGCTAGTAAGTTCTGTAAATGCCAGCAAATTCCTTAGCTAGCTATGGCTTGGTAATGTTCCCCTCTTCCATGACCACTAAGCCACAATTCTTCGTGGTAGCAACTGGATTCAACACTACTCTAGGGAGCTCAATATGATAGAACCCCAAACCATTTGTAGCAATCCCAAGAATTTTTGCCATTTGATGATGCCTTTTCTTCATATGACACTCTTCAAAATTGTGATTTGTAGCTTTGCAGATGAAGCAGAAAGCCTTCTTGCCACAAGACTGCTTGAAATGCCCAGGCTCCCCACAACCCAAGAAAATAGTGTCAACATAGCTCATCTGTGTGTTGACACTCAGGTTCCAGTTATCATTGCTACCATTCCCCTTTTTCTTATGGGCTGGTTTAGTTGGCTGACTTTTTTTTCTGCAGCTTCACCCTCTAGATTCTGCTTGTTCTGAGATAAATCACCAGAGTTTGGAGCTACCCACTAGTTGGATTTGTACCCATACAACTGTGGAGGGAAAGGAGGGAAAGGGCCAGGAAACCCCCAAGGAGGAGGCATCCCACCAGGCATGAAACCATATGGTTGGGGAGGAAAAGGTAAGCCAGATAGACCTTGGAAATCTTGAAATTGTTGTTGCTGATGTGGTTGTTGTTGCTGCTGCAAGTTTTGTTATTGTTGGTTCTGCAGCGACTGCTTCCAACCAACACCTCTCCCTCCACCAAAATCTCTCCTTGTGTTTCCACCTCCCATACCTCGATCTGCCATATTGATTAAACTTTGACTCAATGTTACCAATTTCTCTCCACAAATCTCCTCAACTAGGTCATCCTCCTCTACCCCCAGATAGCATAAACCTCACTTCAGATTCTCTAACTTGCAAGTGCAAAGTCAGAGGTGAACAATACCTCTGACTTGAGCTTAATTTCTGCCATTGGATTTAAACCTAATGATTTAGATCTATCGCTACAGGACAATGAACAGTCCCGGTAAACAGTGCATGCTACAGTACCGCCGCTACAGTGAAATGCATCCGTAGTGTTTTCTGCATATTGGATTGATCTCGGCCATTCAATTAAGATATGATGATTGCGATGACAAGTCAGCGTACTTTAGCTCGGTGACTTGTCTTCACCAAGTTAGAGAATCCACGCCACATAAACATGGCCTCTCCGAAGGAAGTGGTGGCAGAGGAGGAGGGACACGAACCCTAGGGGATGCCAAGTGCTTTATACCACACCTCTTCCATCTAGCAGAGTTGTTGGGATTTTCTGGAATATGCCAAAGTTGAGGAAAAAAGAGCTCCACCTTATTTTCTCCTTCACGTGCCTCCGGCTCCACCTCATTTTCACTCTAGAATATTTCAAATGTGTATGTATTTTTTTTCATACCACGGGAAAAATTGTTGCAATGTTCAGAAAAATGCTGAGTACACTACTTGATGGTGTTCTCGTTGTGATCAGATATATTGCATGACTTTGACCTAGGACCTAGGTGACCTGCCTAGCAGCCACCATACTCCTTATTCACGGGTGGTAATCAGTTTTCCTCCATCTTTCCTCTCTTTCCTTTGACATTGCTTTCATGTTTCTTGGTACGTAGAATATATGAAGAATCTTCCTCGCAATGACGACAGTGTGTTGATAATTGCACTTATATGAATAAACCACTAAAGCCAACGGAACGCGCCATGTCGTTCTCACGAGTGTCTCGTACCTGTCTGTGCGTCCTCCTTAATCAGCATAGGTTAGTCCAATGATGATGATGCTTCGTTTGCTCGTATCCATTGTTCTTACTACCTATTCCTTTTGTGAAAGCTAACTAACAGGCCTGCTACGCCAGCGATCGATCTCCAACACAACTGAAGCATCTATCTTTGGAACGCGTGTCCGTTGGCATTATTGAAAGAAGAACGTAGTACGTTATTTTTCACTTGTCCAATCTATATCTCGAAGGAATATGCTTAGGATATCTCCATTCCGGATTAGGAGTAGACCAAAGCCGAAAGATGATGTTCAGGCCGGCGATCGAGGGAAGAAAAAAAGCATATATAACCACAGGAGCCACACACAGAAGCCGTGTGGCATTTGCATTCGTGTAAAGTTTGCCACTTTATGCTCGGCGGAAGATTGGGGGAAATATTGACAAGTGAAAGCGAGACCAGCAGGAGCTAGCAAAATACGATCGCCATTTTCTTATAGGGCGAAAAAAGGGCCGATCTTGGCACCCAATCTTGTCGTGTTGGAAAGTATTTCACTGGATAGAATAGTGTGTGCTCATGTGTCAAGGTCTTAGTTTTTGTGTAGAGAAGTGGAGGTGACAGAGGGAAAGGCCTGGTTGCTGTCTAGCTGTAAATACGCAGGGTTCCATGTTAGGCACTGTGCATCTGCTGTTCACACACATGGTGTCTGTCTACTCCTCGCGATCTGGACAAGGAAACACTGGAGATCTTTCGGTTACTTTGCCCGTTGGTGAGCACGAGCGCAAAAAGGTTGGTGGAGTTTTCTCAGGAGCAGTGTGATTAAAATGCATATGCTAAGTGGCATTAGCATGGCATAGTTCCTACCTAATGTTAGCACACTGAAACCTGTTTTTATTTTCAGGTAGAAGCACACTGAAACCAGTGATGGAGCAAACACGAGAAGGGGGCGCGTGGGCTGGATCCGTGTGGTCAACATCATCATCTTACCCGTTGCTATTATCTCTAGTGACTTTAAGTCATGTTGGCGTCGTTCTCCCCTATGACAGCGTTTCATCTAAAATACGAGCTCTGCATTTCATCAAGAAGAACATATGCTCCGAAAAGAATACTATTGTCTCTGTTCCATAATCCGTGTCGTGGTTTTAGTACAAATATAAACTAAAAATTAAAGCAAGAATGATGAAATGGAGCGAGTAGCATTGCTCGTGAAATCGATATCATCCTCTATTAGCCACCGCTCCTCCCGTGTCGCCCCCGCTCGGGCGGCGTTGGAGGCCAAACCCTAGCCACAGTCAGACGCCCCCTCATCTAGCTTCCCTCCACCTCCGTTGAAATACGCGACCATGCAAAGCTCTCGCCGACAACGATAGAGGCGGGGTCTCACTCTCCCGAGGCGCCTCGTCGTGAGGGCCGTCTCTGGGCGGAGGCAGAGATCAGAGACCCCAAGTGGTCAGCGTGCTCGAGGCTTTGCGGTGTTGATCTGCTGGGAGGCTGGGTCGTGGTGGATCTCTATAGAAGCTGCAGCGACGATTCGTTGATGGTTGTGACGCACAAAGTGATCCGTCGGCAGCACGGTGGGTGTGTGCGGCCCGAATTTTTTCTACGTGGCTCAGAGGTGGATCCAGACGGCTTTACCCACCTATGACTGGCTCCTCAAAGAACTTTCGGAGCTTCTTCTTCACCGGTGTAACACAAGTGGTTCTTGGGCTTTAACTAACTAAGTGATGTGAGTGATTTTAGGTTGGTTTCATGGTTTGGGCGGCCTTTGCGGGTTGGACGACATTTTGGCGATCTAGACAGCAGCGAGTTTGATGAGGTGTGATTGCCAGTGAAAACCGCACTAACTTTGGTCATGGCGGACGATGGCGGCGTTTTCGGCATCGTTACCTTGTGAAAGGCATGGGGGTTGTAGCTCTTGTATCCTCGCTCTGGCTGCTCCTCCGGGGAAAACCCTAGATCCCTGGATTGGACTATGGCGAACCTCGGCACTGCTCTCTTTCCTGAGGGCATCGTTTTAGAGCAGGTGCTGGCTGGAGGGGTCTAAGGTGGAGCGTCTTGTTTTCTTTCGTGTTGAAGACGACGAGTCTCGACGGAGGACACGCGCGGGAGGTGGCGTTGTCTGGCGTCGTGGTGGTGTCATCGGCAGACCTAGTAAGGTCAATGCATTGATCCATGTCCTGAAGATGGGTTTGTGAAAGATAGCGGTGGCGGCTTCTGAAGCGTGCGCATGCGGTGCACGCTGAGGGTTTGTGGATCGGTTGTCCTCCCGACTCGTCGTTCGACGGCTTGGTGAGGTCTCCGGCTTTAGATGATGTTGATCACGTAAACGGCCCTGATTCTAGCCACCCCTTCATCAATCTTATATGTGTAGGCGTGTAGCAACAAATGTCGCGAGGATGGTGTCTTGATCTTTGTATTCCTTTTGTTAGATTGGCCACGTGCAGAGGCCGATGATCTCAATCTTCATTTCGAAAAGAAAAAGAAAAACATCGCCCCTTCTTCCGCTATTCGAAGAAACAAACTGGAGGAAGCATGAACGGTGACAACAAGCCGCGGCGGTGGGCGTCGCCGTCACGGCGATCGTGGGCGAGCACACAAAGAATGACACAGCGACACAGGGACACAACTCGGCTTCTCCTCCTCCCGTTGCTTGCATGAGGTTGGTAGGGGCTTGTGCGTGATGTGTTCCCTAGATCCTCCACTACTCCTGCCCCGTCCTTGTCTACGAGGATAGAAAGATAAAAGGCACTCCTACCGCTGTATGTGATATGATATTTCCGGAGTATGTGTATGTGGTCGTGGTCAGTCGCCATCTTTTTTCTGTTTTGGTTCCAGATGCGTGCAAGTGCAATGGCCTTTGGGGTCGTGATAGGGGTGATCGACAGGAGAACAGGTTGGCTGGATGGCGGTTACGGTTCCGTAGCGCCAGCAGGCATCAGGCATCATCGATCTGCTGATCTTGACATATGTATGTATGGAGAGCTCTAGAAGATCTGTCTATCTCTTGGTACATGTCAAGGGGAAACAAAAACATGGAGTATACAGTTTGATTTGATGGCACAAAAGTGAGGCGATAAGGTGGTAGTCAATGGTGAAAATAACAAGGGTACATGACGATTTTTTATTTTTTTTGCCTTATGCGCCACAACTCTTTTCTCTAAAAGATGCAAGGGAAATTATTCTTCACTTTTTAAATTGTGAAGAAAAGCTTGCTGAGGTTAGTGACGCTGTCTTTGCAGGCATCAAAGACTGGACGAGGACAACTTCTCTTTGTGTTCTTTTCGGGGACTTAAAAATTTCACGAGCTCAAGATGAGAGTGGAGACGATAAGCATATCGAATTTAGCTAGGTAAGCAAGGGCGTGCACGTATTCGGAGTACGGAATGCAGATGTTCTGATCTGTCATTGCATTGATTATGTTCTAAATTGACGCGAGCGCTTGTCCAAACGAAATTTCCTCGCCGATGTGGACAAGGGAGCAGAGTTATTTTATCAGTAAAAGTCTATCGTTTGCACATATTTTTATCAGAAAGCCACACACACACACGCAGAATCATCGCATCCAAAGTGGTGTGCCAAATCTGAATACCTCAGCAGCTGGCATATTCCATTTCCCCTACAACTGACTCAATGGGCGCTGAGATAGACCACAACTGACTCCATAGCTGCTAGATTTACAATATTCTTCAAAACATGACATAATATATACGAGACAAAAAAATCCACAATGATATAAAGCATGTATATAGTGACAGTGATAACACCAATATTCTGCTGGGGTTGTCAAAATTACAGGTCGCTTCTTCCAGGTACAACAGCAAGAAAACAGAATACAATATAACTAGTACAACAAAAGAATGGTGCATGTCTCTGAACTAGAATCCACTGATACCTCAAGAGCTATACATTTTACAGTGAGCTACCAAACATGAGCTTCTGAATCATGGCTTCTCCTTGTGTGTGATCCTAGTTTTCACGCCTCCTGAATTGGAGATCGCAATACATGAGAATCCATCGAGCAAAATATTGCAAACACAGTGTGAGTAAGAATGCATGAGATCGTAAATAAAAATGTGTGGTTATCGTTGTCTGCCATGAATTCTTGAAAATGATTTAACAGAATAAAGGGCATGATCATAAGCACATTGTACAAAGCCACTAATACGTACCATTGGCTTCCTCGAATTCAACTTCTTTGATCACTTCAGCAGCAGCATGGTACTCAAACCTGCGGAAAGGAGTTAAAGATCTGGACTAGTACACTGCTAAAACGAATACTCCTACATGTGTGCAGACGTGGAACTCTGAATAAAATCCATGGGCAAAGTGCCACTATTAGAGGTTGACATATAATGAAGTGGCAAAGAAGTTCAGAAGGCACTGATCGTTTGCATTAAATGTGGAGTTCACTAGACAATAACTACTGCTCTAATAGCATAGGTGCTAGTCAGACAACACAACATATGTTGTTGTTCAACAGTATCTACAGATATTTAAGGATTTAAAGTCTAATTCCAGATGCAACTTTGAAATAACTAAAGTGTGAGACACATATGTGAAATTTATACTATGGCTAATAGGAGGCAGTATCAGATTTTGATAACTATGTACCTGTTAGAGGAAGCCACCTCAGGTTCATACTCAGATGTGCTCTTAATAGCCTTAACTATAACATCAACAATTTCCTTCTTCCTTGTGCTGGCCATTAAACAATCATACTCAGTCGGCACAATGATTGCGAAGAAGTTATCACTGAGGTTGCTTATACATAGTTTATCAACAGCCGCAAGTGCTATTCTTCTCTTCAATATATCGGCATCAGGATCAACCAGGTAGATAGCAAAGTCAGTGATCACAAGGATGCGCCTTTTCATCTTTCCTGATTGAGTAAACTTCAAGACCTTGTCCGCAAACAAAACTTTGTTATCCCCTGCAATATGCCGAGGATCATCTTACAGACCTAGAGACTTGGATTATGTAGTTACGAAATAACGATATCAAATGGTCATGACAGCGTGCACAAGTCATAAGGACAGGACACTTGTTTGACAGCAACAACCAGCAGTTGTCGTCACTAGGGTCCATATCTCATACACAACTAGGAGCCAAGGATCATGCATTAGTTCGGTGGTCCTGTTTATTTTGTACTCAAGAATGCATCTAAGGTAGAGAGCGGCATTTTGGAGGCCGGGCTAAGATAGCCCGGTATCATGGCCCTGCAGTACTACTCTTAGATTTGGATTAGACTCATTGTCCAGCCATCGCAGGCCCACATGATGGAAAAGATGACTTGTGTCAGCGTATAGTTGTAGCCCAGCTGACTGACAATGTACATGGGCCAAAGTTAACGAGGCACATGATCAACTCTCTTTCTATTGTCCTCACCGCCGTCGTCACTCTCCCCCCCCCCCCCTCTCTCCAGCCACGCCGGCGGTGCCACCCGGCCATAGATCTTCCGCGCTGAGCCATGACCTATCCAGATCAAGGGGTGGGGGCTCCGGCAGCAACGATCCTCTCCTTGATTAGCCGCCTTGACACCGGCGCCGCCGCACCTAAGCTCTGATCCGGACAACGTGATGACTAGTGGCTATTCTGGCGGCTTAGTTTCCTTCTGCTTATGCAAGGGTACGGCATGGATCTGGTTGACGATGGCCCTATTCAAGATGTTGTGAATCCCGACTTGCTACAAATGCGCTTTTTTTTAGATATTTTGAAGCATTTTTTTGTTTGAGTGTTGTCAGATCTTTGGGACAAACATGTTATAATCAATCAGTCCACTCGAAAAAGGACTTGTAGAAATTTATGTTGTCTATTTTGTTTGTTGATTTATTGTGTTGTCGGTTGTGAAGAAGTGCTGGCAATACTCTTGGACCATTTTTTTTTCATTCTCTTTGAGATAACGAAAATCACACTGTTTGTTGTGATGTATCAGTGATTACTATCTTCACGAATATGTTTGTCCGATTTGATCCAATTATCATTTCTTCCATTGCTGGATTTTTTCAGAATTCAAGATGAATTTGTAAATGAAAAATTGCAGCAGATTTGGTTGTTTGTTCTTGATATGAAAACTTGGACGTAGGATTTTGAATATAAGCACATGCAATTCGTAGTAATCTTCAAGTATCCAGTGTTCTCTGATAGTGATTTTTTTTTAAAGCATAAGAACTAATGAAGTTTTCCAGATTCTGAATTTTGAAGATAGACGAAGGAAGAATAATTATGTGCAGGTGTGAATGGGATGCTCAAAGTTTATCTGCTCCATACGCGTTCTTTTGCACCGCTTCCAGCTTGCACGTGTGCCTGGCCTGCTGTGCAATGCACTGTTGTGAACAGGATGGAATACATGCCTGCTTGATATACTACATGATATACCACACCTTAATACATTGATGGAATGATCGTGAGTCAGGCTCGGCGGTAGCGATACCAAGCTATGTGTAGCTCAGCCTCCGAAAGGGGTTTTCGTCTAAGGTATCATTAGTTACTTTGTTACATCAGTTAAGGTGTCAAAGCAGTAATTGGAAGCACATTTGCTATTTAATATTTATTCAGTTGCCTCAAAAAATTCTAGAGCTTCTGCTGATTTTTTGCTGAGGCGGAGAAAACGAGGACAAGACACAGTAATTAAAGGTCTCCCTGTATGGGGCTTAGGATTGGGCTTGGGGGCTGGGCGGCACCATCGCCAGAGAAGAAACCCATGGCCCCAGCGCTAGAGGGAGGGACAGGGGCAGCTGTAGAACAAGCAGCGATGATTGCTGGGGCAGGGTAACGAGGCCGGTTGCGAGCAGGAAGAGCGACAGTTGCGAATGAACTAGGAGGTCAGATTGGCGAGCCGGTGTAGGTGGTGGCGATGTCGCTGGAGAAGAGCAAGACAGATGTCCGGTGCAGGGAAGAAGTGAGGAGAGGGTGACGGCAGAGGTTGGGAAGTTAGGGTTAGCAGGTGGCGAGAAGGGGGGTTGTGGGCTGCTGGATGGAGATACAATGGCTCAAATGTTAGACTGAGATTTCCAAAAGTTTCAGGCAACTGACTAAATGGATAGCACCAATCGGTAGAAATGACCAATCCAATTAGGACACTAAGAACAAAAGATAAACTACGGTACAACGCCGCTCTACATTATGCAGTACTTATATACCAACATACTCCAATCGCTCTGATAGGGCTGAACACATGGAGTTAAGACAATCCTAGACGAGAATTGACCATTCGAGTCACGCAATTGTATTGCATGTATATACGGGTTTCAGACTAGCAAACGATTGGATCCATTTCAGAGAATCACCGCAACGAGCGCAGCTACCGAACCAGTGATCACGCCCATAGTATACTACTACGAAATAATCGACGATGAAGAAAAAGATGGGAATCCGTGAATGGCACCTTGCTTGGAGAGGATCTTGGCGAGGCATGGGTCGTTGGGCACGCCGATGTAGTCGCCCTTGCAGTCGCGGTAAACGGCCGCGCGGCGCCGCACCTTGGCCCCCATGAGCAACCCCGCCGCGGGCGCCGGAACCATCTCCTCCGTCTCCCCGCCGCCCGCTGCCGCCGGCGGGGGCGGGTCAACGCGCTCGGGTTCCACCTGGATCCGCCTGAGCGGCCGGAACCGATCCATCGGCGAGAGCGAGTTGGGGAAATCAGGCAAACACGCCAAAGGCAAATTGAAGGTTCTGGTGGTTGGAGACCTCGACCTTGGGCTTCATTTCTTTCTTGTTTTTGCGGAATTCACCTTGCGCTTCAGTTTAGCCGCTGTGGAGTGTGGGCCAAATTGATAAACTTTGCATGGCGTAGATTAGCTGGGCCGGAGGATTCATTACAAATTGACATGGTAGGCTGCTAAAGAAAACATGGACGGCCTCCCTTCTTGCATACAAGACCACACTCACATATTCCATATACCAAGAAAAAAAATCAAATATCACCATTAATTACGCGGAAAACTTCCATGGTTCGGGATAATTAAACATGTTGCATGTGGTTTTTTCTATCTCTATACGGTTGTGTGCAACCTTTAGAGAGAAATCTAATCAATTCTTCTAGAACTGTAACTCACCGTAGTACAATTTGATAAGTATTTAAGTGTCGAGTCCACGAGAAGCTAAATATAAACTATCTATTCTCTAAAAACATATAACTCAATTATATGGCCTTTCATGTGATGCAATG
>NC_061513.1:125719885-125768358 GCF_022539505.1 Lolium rigidum
AAAGCGCGAAAATTCCCCAGATTTTCTATGCATGAATGCAATGCACACATCTGTTTCCTCTATTTTTGTAACCCCATTACCTGGGATATTACAGCTGGCAGCAGTGGCCTGGCACGATGCCATGGAAGACGGTGGGGGTGGGGCGCAACTCGGCCTCCTGGATGCCCAGCTTGCGGGCGGTGTCGCGGTAGAGGATGTTGATGCTGCTGCCGCCAACGATGAGGACGCGCGAAAAACGCACGCTGCGCCGGGTTGTGCCGATGGTGGGGTCGAGGACCATGGCGTAGCTGCCCGGCTTCGGCAGGACAGCCGGTGTGTCGCGGCGATCAAAGGTGATGGCCTGCTCTGACCAGTTTAGGTATTGGGGGACCGGCGGTATGACCGCGTTGACCTCGAGGGAACGGCTCTGCTGGCTCGTCTTGTCCTCGGGCTCGGAGGTGAAGATGATGTAGGTAGCATCTTCGGCCGGATATCGGCCATGCTGCACTTGGTTAGCCTCGTGGTGCTCGAGGTTGGCGTTCTCTGCGCCGCCTTGGCCACCCGGCCCGCCGGCTGGAGGAGGCGGGGGTGGGGGCGGGAGGGGTTCACCGCTCGTCAGCCGCTTCATGAAGTGGCAGTCGCGGGTGGTGTGGTTGGAGGGGTTCTTGCCGCTGTGGTACTTGCACGACGAGTCGAGCATCTGCTCGAAGGTGTACTTCGGCTTCCATTGCCGGTCTGTTTGCTTCTGGCGGCGGCTGCCGCCTGCCGCGTTGTCCGACACGGCTGCCACATGGGCGGAACCGTACCGGCGATCCGGCTGGTCGCTGTGGCGCTTGCCGCGGTAGTTGTCCCGCCGGCTGCCATGCGAGCCGCCCTCGGCCGGCTTGTGCTCAGCCGGCTTGTTGTTGTCCCGTCTTGCTGGGGCCGGTGAAATATCAGCCGGCGCCTTGCCGGCTTCCTCCGCCAGCGCGTACTTGTCTGCGATGACCATCAAGGCGGCCATCGTCTTGGGCTCGCTGCGGCGTAGCTTGTGCCACAGCATGGTGTTGGGCCGGCAGCCTCCCATGAAGAAGCTGATGGCTTGCATCTCGTGCACGCCCTCGCAGGAGTTGCGCATCTCGCACCAGCGCGTCAGGTATGCGCGATCCGTTTCGTCCGGGCCCTGCTTGCACATCTCAAGCTGTTGAGGGCGACCCGGCCGGCGATAGGTGCCGGTGAAGTTGCTGATGAAGGCGGCTTCGAAGTCCAGCCAGCCGTTTATGCTGCCGGCTGGCAGGTTGTTGAGCCACGTGCGGGCGGAGCCGAGCAGCATGAGGGGGGAGTAGCGCACAGCCCAGCGCTTGTTGCCCTTGGCGATGCCGACTGCCGTGGAGTAGTCCAGCAGCCAGTCTTCCGGCTTGGCGGTGCCGTCGTACTTGGGGGTGTCGCGTGGGAGCTGGAAGCCGTCGACCATGGGCTCGTTGAGGATCCGCGGCCCGAAGCACTTTGGGCCGGCTGGCCCTTCTTCTTCCGCGATGCGGGATTGAACCAGCCGGTCGAGGCGGTCCCGGGCGTCGGTTGGCTCGATGCGCGGGCCCAGCCGGGAGTGGGCCGGCTGGCGAGCGCCGCTGGCTTCTGGAGCCGGCCGGTGAGGGCGTCGGGGCTCGGAGTCTTGCTCCTGGTTCCGGCTCGGTGGGGCCCGGCTGCGGCTGCTGCCGCCGCCTGGCTGGTGGCTCGGCCGGCTTGAGGTTGCGTGCGTGGCGCGGGAGTCGTTGCGCCGGCTTGGTGCTGGGGAGGTGGACTCGGCCGTATCCCTGGCGTTGCCTGCGGCACCACGAGCGTGAGAGGCTCTAGGGTCTCGGGCGTACCTGGGGTCTTTCGACTGCCTGTTGGCAGCCTTCACCAACTCAGTCACCCGCGTAGTCTGGCGGCGTAACTCTTCGCCTTCGAGGCGGTGCAGCTCTTCTGCGGCGGCTTCGGCCGCGAGCATGTTCTTGTCGGGGGTGTTGTAGATGGGCAGCTCCATGGATGGAGCCGGCTCGTCCGCGCCGTCGCGGTCGATCTTGGCGCCTAGGTCGCGGCCTCTGCGGCGGATCTGGCCGGCTCGGCTGGGGTTGGGCGCGGTTGTACTCGCACTGGGTGATGTCCCACTGGCGCTTAGCAGCAGCCAGCTCCTCGGTCTGCTTGAGGAGGAGCACGCGGTGCGCCTCCAGGTCTGCCTCAACGGCGGCGGCGTCGGCGCCGCTGCCGGTGGTGAGCGGAGTGCTCAGCTTTGCCCGGACTTGCTCCAGCCGGGATGGTGGTGGTGGCGCCTTTGCGCCTGATGCGGATGCGTGCCCGCCGACGTCGCGCTCCAGGTCGGGGCCGCGGACACGTGTGGACTTGGAGGGGAACTCCTCGCCAGCCATCATGACTTGCACGACGGCGGGGCTGGCGGGAGCGCTGCCGCCGGCTCGCGGAGGAGGGCTGGCGCAGCGCAGCACCTGCCGCGGGTAGCGCGGCGGTGCGACGGTGGCGACGTAGACGTCGTGGCCGCCGAAGGAGATGACGCTGCCGCCGGCCGGGAAGGGCCGGTCGGCGAAGCAGCCAGCGTTGTCGGCCGACGCAGTCGAGGGAGCCGAATCTCCGGATCAAGCCTCGAAGCGACTCGCTCGCCGGTGGTGATGGTGAGGCCCGTCCGGATGAAGACACCGGCCGAGGATGCTGAAGGCCCCACGGTGGGCGCCAAATGTCGTGGTATCGTCACGGCATATGCCATAGGGTGGCTAATCGAAGGTGGTTCCTGAGAGATCTCACGGCGGTATCCGGAAGCGGGTATGGGCTCGAGCGACACGGCGACGTACCCAGGTTCGAGGCCCTCCGATGGAGGTAAAACCTCTACTCCTGCTAGAGTGTATAAGATATCACACAGTACAATGATGCTCCTAGAGCTGTGTCCGGCTGCTCCTGGGAGGCTAAGGGAGACGATGGTCTCTCTCACAGGGCAGCGCTAAGGGTGGAATGAAGTGAGAATGATCGATCCCCTGTACGAGAGGGGGTAGTGCGGCTTATATAGGCACCGGCACTTTACATATAAGACCCTATAGTTTATCGGCCGGCTTGGCCGGCTCCGGCTTCCGCTCCTTCCCCGAGGTAGTGACGTCGGGAGCCGTTGAGGCGTAGTGGCCTGTCCCATCCGGCTGCCCAGGTCAGCGGTATGGAGAGGAGGTGTCTCTGTCGCCGTCAGCCACTGTTGCCAATACGGATCGTCGTTAGCCATGATGGCCTGTCCGGCGCGTGGCACTATTGCTCCACAGTGCCCCGCGCTTTACGGAAGATGAAGTCAGCGTGGACTTTGGGAACCCGGATCACCAACCCGGTTCCTTCCAGTGCAAGACTCGCCAGCCTCGAGTCGGTCCGAGGTACGGACCCCCGGTCGGATATGGCTTGTAGAAGCCGGCCCGGCCTACAGCATTGGCGGCCGTAGCCAGGCCGACTAGGACCTAGAGCCAGCCGGCTTCCGCACCAGCCGGCCACGGCGCCAGCCGGCTGCTCCTCAGCCGGCCTTTGCCGCGAGCCGGCCAGTGGCCAGCCGGCTGCTCCGCGTCCATTGCCCTACCCGGGGTCTTCCCCCCGACATCCACCACAAGCCATAGCTTGGCCGCACCCCCTTAGTGGCCGGCCACCCCTCTCCCAAACCCTAGCCGCCCCCCTCACCTCCACCTCTCCCGCACGCTTAGCGAAGCTCCACCGGAGTTCTCCATCGCTATCGCCACCACGCCGTCGTGCTGCCGGATTCAAGGAGGAGCTACTACTTCCGCTGCCCGCTGGAACGGGGAGAAGGACGTCGTCTTCATCAACACCGAACGTGTGACCGAGTACGGAGGTGCTGCCCGATTGTGGCACCGTCAAGATCTTCTACGCGCTTTTGAAAGCGGCAAGTGATCGTCTACCGCAGCAACGAGATCCTCCTCTTGTAGGCTTTGGAAATCTTCAAGGGTTAGTCTCGTTCATCTCCTCGTTGCTCCCATCTTCTAGATTGCATCTTGGCTTGGATTGCGTTCTCGCGGTAGGAAATTTTTTGTTTTCTATGCTACGAATCCCTACACACAGCAGCAAGTTTTCCCTCAGTAAGAAACCAAGATTATCGAACCAGTAGGAGTCAAGGAAGCACGTGAAGGTTGTTGGTGGCGGAGTGTAGTGCGGCGCAACACCAGGGATTCCGGCGCCAACGTGGAACCTGCACAACACAATCAAAGTACTTTGCCCCAACGTAACGATGAGGTTGTCAATCTCACCGGCTTGTCAGTAAACAAAGGATTAGATGTATAGTGTGGATGATGATGATTGTTTGCGAAGAACAGTAAAGAACAATTGCAGTAGATTGTATTTCAGATGTAAAGAATTGGTCCGGGGTCCACAGTTCACTAGTGGTGTCTCTCCCATAAGATAAACAGCATGTTGGGTGAACAAATTACAGTTGGGCAATTGACAAATAAAGAAGGCATAACAATGCACATACATATATCATGATGAGTACTATGAGATTTAATCGGGCATTACGACAAAGTACATAGACCGCTATCCAACATGCATCTATGCCTAAAAAGTCCACCTTCAGGTTATCATCCGAACCCCTTCCAGTATTAAGTTGCAAAACAACAGACAATTGCATTAAGTATGGTGCGTAATGTAATCAACACAAATATCCTTAGACATAGCATTGACGTTTTATCCCTAGTGGCAACAGCACATCCACAACCTTAGAACTTTCATCCATTGTCCCAGATTTAATGGAGGCATGAACCCACTATCGAGCATAAATATTCCCTCTTGGAGTCACAAGTATCAACTTGGCCAGAGCCTCTACTAGCAACGGAGAGCATGCAAGAACATAAACAACATATATGATAGATTGATAATCAACTTGACATAGTATTAAATATTCATCGGATCCCAACAAACACAACATGTAGGATTACAAATAGATGATATTGATCATGATAGGCAGCTCACAAGATCTAACAAGATAGCACAATGAGGAGAAGACAACCATCTAGCTACTGCTATGGACCCATAGTCCAGGGGTGGACTACTCACACATCGATCCGGAGGCGATCATGGTGATGAAGAGACCTCCGGGAGATGATTCCCTCTCCGGCGAGGTGCCGGAGGCGATCTCCCGAATCCCCGAGATGGGATTGGCGGCGGCGTCTCGGAAGGTTTTCCGTATCGTGGCTCTCGGTATCGGCGGTTTCGCGACGAAGGCTTTAAGTAGGCGGAAGGGCAGGTCGGGAGGCGTCACGGGGCCCCACACACTAGGGCCACGCGGGCCCCCTCTAGGCCGCGCCGCCCTGGTGTGGCGGCGCCCCGTGGCCCCACTTCGTATCTCCTCCGGTCTTCCGGAAGCTTCATGGAAAAATAGGCCCCGGGCGTTGATTTCGTCCAATTCCGAGAATATTTCCTTACTAGGATTTCTGAAACCAAAAACAGCAGAAAACAGCAACTGGCTCTTCGGCATCTCGTTAATAGGTTAGTGCCGGAAAATGCATAATAATGACATATAATGTGTATAAAACATGAACGTATCTATAATTTCTTATGTTCCATGCTACTTTTATGATGATACTCACATGTTTTATACACATTATATGTCATATTTATGCATTTTCCGGCACTAACCTATTGATGAGATGCCGAAGAGCCGCTTGCTGTTTTCTGCTATTTTTGGTTTCGGAAATCCTAGTAAGGAAATATTCTCGAATTGGACGAAATCAACGCCTGAGGTCCTATTTTTGCACGAAGCTTCCAGAAGACCGAAGAGGATACGAAGTGGGGCCACGAGGTGGCCAGACAACAGGGCGGCGCGGCCCAGGCCTTGGCCGCGCCAGCCTGTTGTGTGGGCCCCTCGTGACGCCCCTTGACCTGCCCTTCCGCCTACTTAAGGTCTTCGTCGCGAAACCCCCGCACCGAGAGCCACGATACGGAAAACCTTCCGGAGACACGCCGCCGCCAATCCCATCTCGGGGATTCAGAGATCGCTCTCCGGCACCTTGCCGAGAGGAGAATCATCTCCGGAGGTCTCTTCATCGCCATGATCGCCTCCGGTCGATGTGTGAGTAGTTCACCCCTGGACTATGGGTCCATAGCAGTAGCTAGATGGTCGTCTTCTCCTCATTGTGCTATCATGTTAGATATTGTGAGCTGCCTATCATGATCAAGATCATCTATTTGTAATCCTTCATGTTGTGTTTGTTGGGATCCGATGAATATTGAATACTATGTCAAGTTGATTATCAATCTATCATATATGTTATTTATGTTCTTGCATGCTCTCCGTTGCTAGTAGAGGCTCGGCCAAGTTGATACTTGTGACTCCAAGAGGGGTGCTCGATAGTGGGTTCATGCCTCCATTAAATCCGGGACGAGTGATGTAAAGTTCTAAGGTTGTGGATGTGTTGTTGCCACTAGGGATAAAACATCGATGCTTTGTCTAAGGATATTTGTGTTGATTACATTACGCACCATACTTAATGTAATTGTCTCGTTGTTTACAACTTAATACCGGAGGGGTTCGGATGATAACCTGAAGGTGGACTTTTTAGACATAGATGCATGCTGGATAGCGGTCTATGTACTTTGTCGTAATGCCCTGATTAAATCTCATAGTACTCATCATGATATATGTATGTGCATTTTTATGCCTTCTTTATTTGTCAATTGCCTAACTGTAATTTGTTCACCCAACATCTGCTATCTTATGGGAGAGACACCACTAGTGAACTGTGGACCCCGGTCCTATTCTTTACATCTGAAATACAATCTGCTCCAATTGTTCTTTACTGTTCTTCGCAAACAACCATCATCTTCCACACAATACATCTAATCCTTTGTTTACAGCAAGCCGATGAGATTGACAACCTCACTGTTACGTTGGGGCAAAGTTCTGTGATTGTGTTGTGCGAGTTCCACGTTGGCGCCGGAATCCCGGTGTTGCGCCGCACTACACTCCGCCACCAACAACCTTCAACGTGCTTCTTGGCTCCTACTGGTTCGATAACCTTGGTTTCTTACTGAGGGAAAACTTGCTGCTGTGCGCATCACACCTTCCTCTTGGGGTTCCCAACGGACGTGTCATCTACGCGCATCAAGACTGTTTTCTGGCGCCGTTGCCGGGGAGATCAAGACACGCTGCAAGGGGAGTCTCCACTTCCAATTTCTTTACTTTGTTTTTGTCTTGCTTTACTTTATTTACTGTTTTGTTTGCTCTCTATATTAAAAACACAAAAAAATTAGTTGCTAGCTTTACTTTATTTACTGTCTTGTTCTCTATATCAAAAACACAAAAAAATTAGTTACTTGCATTTACTTTATTTAGTTTGCTTTATTTACTACTGCTAAAAAAATGAGTAATCCAGAAGTTGAAGTTCGTTCCTTTAAGCAACAAGGGGGAGAAAGTTTTAAAGATGCTTGGTATAGAATTAGCGATGCTCATCATAGGTGCATTAAGAAACACTCCACTATTATACTACTTAGGAACTTTTATGTTGGAATCTCTAGCTGGAATAGGTATGTTCTTGATACTCTTGCGGGAGGTAATTTCCTAGGCACTCCGGCTTTAGAAGCTAGTTGCATTATTGAGAGTCTAGTTGGAATACCACCTCGTTAATGAAGCTAAAATAGAAATCTCTCTTGAAGATGTCATGAAAAAGTTGGAAGCCATAGAAAAAGATCTTCCAAGTATTGAGACTAAATTGGGAATATTACTTAAAAGCACTGATAAACTTGATAAATCTCTAGGTGGAATTAATGAGAGAATTGCTGTTTTAGAAATTTGTGCTACTCATGATAATCGAACTCATATGATTAGTGAACTTGAAGAAGCTATGGGAACCTTGGGCTCAACTTTTTCTTCTCTTAAGTTTAAGGAGAAAGCTTATGTGGGTAAGGAGCAAAAGTTTATGTATGTCTCTAAAGTGCCTAAACCAAAAAATTATTATAGGCCTAAAATTGACAAAGCCCTTAGCACCACTACGGATGGGGGAGCATCTAAGATACCTATTGATGTTGATGCTTCATCTCTTGACAATACTTGATTCACACTTTCTGCGCCTAGCTGAAAGGCGTTAAAGAAAAGCGCTTATGGGAGACAACCTATTATTTTACTTCTGCACTTTATTTTATATTTGAGCCTTGGAAGTTGTTTACTACTGTAGCAACCTCTCCTTATCTTTATTTTATTGCATTGTTGTGCCAAGTAAAGTCTTTGATAGTAAAGCCAATACTAGATTTGGATTGTTGCGCAGGAACAGATTTCTTGCTGTCACGAATTTGAGCAGTAGTGTCTGTAGAAAAATCAAAAACATCTGCCAATTTACGTGCGTGATCTTCAGATATGTACGCAACTTTCATTCAATTTGGGCATTTTCATCTGAGCAAGTCTGGTGCCACTTTAAAATTCGTATTTACGAACTGTTCTGTTTTGACAGATTCTGCCTTTTATTTCGCATTGCCTCGTTTTGCTATGTTTTATGGATTTCTTTGTTCCATTAACTTTCAGTAGCTTTGTGCAATGTCCAGAAGTGTTAAGAATGATTATGTCACCTCTGAATATATGAATTATGCACTGACCCTCTAATGAGTTTGTTTCGAGTTTGGTGTGGAGGAAGTTTGCAAGGGTCAACAGAGGAGGATGATACAATATGATCAAGAAGAGTGAAAAGTCAAAGCTTGGGGATGCCCCCGTGGTTCATCCCTGCATATTTTAAGAAGACTCAAGCGTCTAAGCTTGGGGATGCCCAAGGCATCCCTTCTTCATCGACAACTTATCGGGTTCCTCTAGTGAAACTATATTTTTATTCCGTCACATCTTATGTGCTTTACTTGGAGCGTCTGTTTGTTTTTATTTTTGTTTTTGTTTGAATAAAATCGGATCCTAGCATTCTTTGTTTGGGAGAGAGACACGCTCCGCTGTTTCGTATGAACACATATGTTCTTAGCTTTATCTTTAATGTTCATTGCGAAAGTTGGACTATTTCATTCATTGTTATATGGTTGGAAACGGAAAATGCCGCATGTGGTAAATGGTTTAATGTCTTGAATAATGTGATACTTGGCAATTGTTGTGCTCATATAGATCTTGTTTAAGCTCTTGCATTATGTACCTTGTACCCATTAATGAATAACTACATAGAGCTTGTTAAAATTTGGTTTGCATGATTGATCTCTAGAGTCTAGATATTTTCTGGTTGAGGTGTTTGAACAACAAGGAGACAATGTAAAGTATTATAATAGCTACAATATGTTCATATGTGAGCTTTGCTGCACCTTTTATACTTGAGTTTGCTTCAAACAACCTTGCTAGCCTAGCCTTGTATTGAGAGGAATTCTTCTCGTGCATCCAAATCCTTGAGCCAATAACCATGCCATTTGTGTCCACCATACCTACCTACCACATGGTATTTCTCCGCCATTCCAAACTAAATTACTTGAGTGCTACCATTAAAATTTCTATTCTTTGCCTTTGCAATAAATAGCTCATGGGACAAATAGCTTAAAAACTATTGTGGTGAAGAATATGTACTTATGTGTCTTATTTCTTAATAAGTTGCTTGTTGAGCGGTAACCATGTTTCTGGGGACGCCATCAACTCTTTTACCCTTGTTGAATATCATGTGAGTTGATATGCATGTTCGTCTTGTCTGAAGTAAGAGCGATTTTCATGATCAAATGGTTTGATTATGCATACTGTTAGAGAAGAACATTGGGCCGCTAACTAAAGCCATGATTCATGGTGGAAGTTTCAGTGTGGACAACTAATCCTCAATCTCTCATGAGATTATTAACTGTTGTTGAATGCTTATGCATTAAAGAGGAGTCCATAATCAAAAGCGAGAAATCCAATGCGAGCTTTCTCCTTAGACCTTTGTACAGGCGGCATAGAGGTACCCCTTTGTGACACTTGGTTGAAACATATGCTATGCAATGATAATCCGTGTTAATCCAAGCTAATTAGGACAAGGTGCGAGCACTATTAGTATACTATGCATGAGGCTTGCAACTTATAGGATATCTTATACATAACACATATGCTTTATTACTACCGTTGACAAAATTGTTTCTTCTTTTCAAAATGAAACGCTTTAGCACAAATGTAGTAATCAATGCTTCCCTCTGCGAAGGGCCTATCTTCTACTTTATTGTTGAGTCAGTTTGCCTATTCCTTCTATCTTAGAAGCAAACACTTGTATCAACTGTGTGCATTGATTCTTACATGTTTACCTATTGCACTTGTTATATTACTTTGTGTTGACAATTATCCATGAGATATACATGTTGAAGTTGAAAGCAACCACTGAAACTTTTATCTTCCTTTGTGTTGCTTCAGTACCTTTACTTTGAATTTATTGCTTTATGAGTAACTCTTATGCAAGTCTTATTGATGCTTGTCTTGAAAGTATTATTCATGAAAAGTCTTTGCTTTATGATTCATTAGTTTACTCATTATCTTCATCATTGCTTCGAATCGCTGCATTCATCTCATATGCTTTACAATAATATGATCAAGATTATGATAGCATGTCACTTCAGAAATTATCTTTGTTATCGTTTACCTACTCGAGGGCGAGTAGGAACTAAGCTTGGGGATGCTTGATACGTCCCAAACGTATCTATAATTTCTTATGTTCCATGCTACTTTTATGATGATACTCACATGTTTTATACACATTATATGTCATATTTATGCATTTTCCGGCACTAACCTATTGACGAGATGCCGAAGAGCCAGTTAATGTTTTCTGCTGTTTTTGGTTTCAGAAATCCTAGTAAGGAAATATTCTCGGAATTGGACGAAATCAACGCCCAGGGTCCTATTTTTGCACGAAGCTTCCAGAAGACCGAAGATGATACAAAGTGGGGCCACGAGGTGGCCAGACAACAGGGCGGCGCGGCCTGGGCCTTGGCCGCGCCAGCCTGTTGTGTGGGCCCCTCGTGACGCCCATTGACCTGCCCTTCCGCCTACTTAAAGCCTTCGTCGCGAAACCCCCAGTACCGAGAGCCACGATACGGAAAACCTTCCGGAGACGCCGCCGCCGCCAATCCCATCTCGGGGGATTCAGGAGATCGCCTCCGGCACCCTGCCGGAGAGGGGAATCATCTCCCGGAGGTCTCTTCATCGCCATGATCGCCTCCGGATCGATGTGTGAGTAGTTCACCCCTGGACTATGGGTCCATAGCAGTAGCTAGATGGTCGTCTTCTCCTCATTGTGCTATCATGTTAGATCTTGTGAGCTGCCTATCATGATCAAGATCATCTATTTGTAATCCTTCATGTTGTGTTTGTTGGGATCCGATGAATATTGAATACTATGTCAAGTTGATTATCAATCTATCATATAGGTTATTTATGTTCTTGCATGCTCTCTGTTGCTAGTAGAGGCTCTGGCCAAGTTGATACTTGTGACTCCAAGAGGGGGTATTTATGCTCGATAGTGGGTTCATGCCTCCATTAAATCGCGGGACAAGTGACGGAAAGTTCTAAGGTTGTGGATGTCTCGTTGCCACTAGGGATAAAACATCGATGCTTTGTCTAAGGATATTTGTGTTGATTACATTACGCACCATACTTAATGCAATTGTCTCGTTGTTTACAACTTAATACTGGAGGGGTTCGGATGATAACCTCGAAGGTGGACTTTTTAGGCATAGATGCATGCTCGGATAGCGGTCTATGTACTTTGTCGTAATGCCCTGATTAAATCTCATAGTACTCATCATGATATATGTATGTGCATTGTTATGCCTTCTTTATTTGTCGATTGCCCAACTGTAATTTGTTCACCCAACATCTGCTATCTTATGGGAGAGACACCACTAGTGAACTGTGGACCCCGGTCCTATTCTTTACATCTGAAATACAATCTGCTGCAATTGTTCTTTACTCGTTCTTCGCAAACAACCATCATCTTCCACACAATACATCTAATCCTCTGTTTACAGCAAGCCGGTGAGATTGACAACCTCACTGTTACGTTGGGGCAAAGTTCTGTGATTGTGTTGTGCAGGTTCCACGTTGGCGCCGGAATCCCTGGTGTTGCGCCGCACTACACTCCGCCACCAACAACCTTCAACGTGCTTCTTGGCTCCTACTGGTTCTATAACATTTGTTTCTTACTGAGGGAAAACTTGCCGCTGTGCGCATCACACCTTCCTCTTGGGGTTCCCAACGGACGTGTCATCTACGCGCATCAATACGTTTGAGACGTATCAACGCATCACTCATTTTCCAAATGAGTCGGCATTAAATATGTTTGGTCTTCTGGTGGTACCTTAATTCCGTGGTCTGAAATATGTCACTAATATTGTCATACACAATATAGCTTCAAAGTTCTGACACTATCGGAACTACACCAAGTTCTCAAAGAACTCCTCGACTTAAAACATCCTCAGTCACTGTCAAAACAATGACATACTGTGCCTTCGTTTGTAGAATCCTTCACAATATTTAGAACTCATCTAAATCTAGCATAGACAACTTTTAGCTCATTGTGCTACCTTTTAAACAACACTTAGCCTAATTGAGATTGAAATTTTTATTTTTATATGTGACCAAACTAATATCGGTGCAACACCTTACAGTGATTTGTTTGTCATTTCCCATACAAAACTAATATCCTTGGTTCTTCTAAAGCACTCAGGGATATTCTTTATTGTTTGATCAATGATCGTCACATGAATCATTCTGGTACATGCTCATAACACTTTAGAGCACAGGATATCTGATTGTGTACGTATTAATCGTGATCTTAAATCACTCATGTGTTTTTACTCATTGAGTGTAAGATACACTCAAGTCTTGTAAAACCTTCGCATTAAAAGAACACCTTCTTTAATATTTCTATATTGAACTACTTCAATATACATTATATGTACTTTGACTTAAACTTATTATGTGTTTCAATCTATCTTCATAGATCTTGACACTAAATATGTTTCAATCCATATCCTTTCACTGAAGTTAATTCTCAATGAAACCTTTTATTCACATCAAGTATATAATTACATCACTTATAATCAACGATATGTCATCTACATAAAGTATTATAAATATGTCTCAGTGCTCCCACTTAATTTCTTGCAAATGCAAGCATCTTCATTGTTTCTGATGAAATCAAACAACTCTTTGACTATTTCATCTGGTGAAGATTCCAACTCCGCGATACTTACTTCATCCAATTGAAGTTCGTATACCTATCTAGTATTCCACGGACTAGCAAAACTCTTGGTTGTATCTTGTATACACCTTTAATACACACTTCTGTTAAGTAATATATTTTGCCATCCTACTAGCATATCTCATAAAAGAAATATGTAGCGATCACTAGAATAATCCACATAGACTATAAGCATCGCTACGGAAGATCTAATCTTATCATAGTCAACCTTTTGAACTTTGTCGTAAACAACTTTTCGACAAGTCGAGCTTCTTCAAGGATATTCTATCCAAGTCCATCAATTTTATAGATCCAAAAAAGTATTCATCTATCTTGGATTTCATGGCGCATAGCCATTTTAAAGGAGTCAGGGCCCATCATAACTTCTTTGTTTGTAGTTGGTTTATCATTGTTCAAAATCAATCCTTTGTCCACAAATCATTTATTTGATCACAAAGTAAACCATACCTACAAGGTTCAATGTGTACTTCGATCTCCATGGCTAAAACACTTTGTAGTCATGAGAGCCATGATCGTCGTGGCCGCTTTCGGAACCAATTCCGATGATGTGCTACTCTGATCATTATTCTCAGGTTTCATAAACCTTATCAAGTTCTATTGTCCTCCCACTCAAATACTTCGCTAGAAACAATTTCTCGGAAATACAAAACATTGACAAACACTTTTGACTTTGTCTCCATAGTGGAAAGAATTCCCAATTAATTCTTTGTGATAACCAACAAAGATATTCATCCGATTTTGGTTGTAAACTTATTTACTTATGCTATGCATACCAAAATTTAATAAAAGACTATTAGGGTTCAAACCCATGCCATAACTCGTATGATGTCATTTCAAACGGATCATGATGATGCTCTATTCAGTGTAAAAGCGGTAGTCTCTAAAGCATAATCCACAAAAATATAATGGCATCAATATTTTATCTCATCATTGATCCAACAAGGTTTGGATACATCTCTCGGATACTCCATCATTACTATGATACTCCAAGAAACGTGAGTTGTAGAACAATTTCATAACTCTCTTAGATGTTCGCTAAAACTCGTAATTCAAATATTTCCACCATGATCCAATCATAGATATTTGATTTTTCTATTACGATGATTTCTACTTCATGTTGAAATTTATTTGAATCCATTCAAATGTTTCAGTCTTCTTCCTTATCGAATATATCCTCATATATATACTCAATTCATTGTTGGAAGTTTTCATGAAGTAGAAGAATCTCCCACACACAACTATGCCTAGTGAACCACATACATCATCATATATGTTTCCACTAAGTTAGTTGCCCATTCAACTCTTGGCCTATGAACGTTATTTTAGTCATTCTCTTTAGAAAAGATTTGCAAGCGCCAGACGATTCAAAAATCGAATGACTCCAAAAATCCATTTACATGGAGTTTCTTCATGCGTTCCTTTCTAACATGACCTAAATGGCGGTGCCACAAATAAGTGGAATTCAAATCATTTGCCTTACGGCATTTTAGCGTCAGTGTTATGTATGTGTGTTTCACCATTAAGATTTATAATAACTTATCCATCGTACATGGAGCAATGTCATAATTTTAACAACTCATTGTTTTCATTTGACCAGAGCAAAATAACAATTATTAAGTTCTTTATTATAAATTCTAAGGGCTAGATAGAATGCCAACGATGAACATAATAACACTTTATTTTTGTTCCAGACGTGCATTCCTATCATATTCCTTGTCAGTCACTTAGGCCATTGAATTCTTGTATTGCGTTGTTTTGTATGACACTTCATACCAACCAATATGGTACAGATACCCAAGAATTTCATTGTGTGACCAAACTAGGAATACAACCATAACATGTATATCATTTATATACACCTGAGCTAGACTTTCTAGTCTTTTCTTTCTTTCTGCCAATAATCTTTTGTAGTCTCTCTTTTAGCTTTCCTCATTATTCAGAAAAACACTTCACCTTCATTAACTTCTAGGTTTGTTGGTCAAATACCAATAACCTTGAGGTTCTTACTTTGAAGTTGTTCATCATATGACAAGTGTTCCAGATTTCACTATTAGTAACTATGTAATATAATGAACAATTTCACTCATAATTTTATCCATCATATCATGACGACTTTCTGAGACCATGTCTGTACATGCTAGGCTCGTAAAGTTTAACCTCAGTATTCGCATGTGCAAATCTGGCTTGCACCCGTTGTATGCACACATAGAATCTATAACACCCGATCATCACGTGATGGTTCGAAACGACGAGTCTTAGCAACGGTGCATACTAAGGACGATCACTTCATGGATATGCGAATTTCGTTAGTGCCCAACTAGTTGGAGGATTGGGACGCCTGGCGTCTTCAACCTTCGTACATTCCCATAAAATTTATGAGTTTATGTAGTCTCACTAGATTATATTCTATCATCTTGCAATAAGGTCTTAGATATCACTTATATCTCATACATTGCTTATTTCTGAAAACAAAATTTCCTGCTCCTTACTTTTCAAACGGATTTGAACTTTAAGTTTCACGGAGACAAGATGATTTTAGGTACTAATATAAACCATTACTCCTTGAATCAGTAATGTGAGGTTTACTAAAAGTTTGCAATAGGACTTAATCATTTCTTGATTCTTTAACAATACGGTACCAGTCCGTAAAGTTTCTTGTCAGACTTAACACTATTTGTATCTCGATTACAAGACCAGCGCATGGTAGAAAACGGATGCCAATTCTACAAATTTAATTCAAAATACTATTCAGACTATGTTCATGATAATTAGTTCATGTGTTAATCTAATTACTAATGAACTCCCACTTAATACAACATCCCTCATAGTTGTTTAGTGGTACACGATCCATATCCACTACACCAAAACCGATCATCACGTGAGATGATGTAGCTTCAATGGTGAACATCAATATGTTGATCATATCATCCATATGACTCCTGTTCAACCTTTCGATTTCCTGTGTTTCGAGGCCATGTTTGTACATGCTAGGCTCGTCAAGCAAACCCAAGTATTCCGCGTGTGCAAACATGGCTTACACCCGTTGTACGTGAACATAGAATCTATCACATCTGATCATCACGAGATGCTTCAAAACGACGAACTGTAGCAACGGTGCATACGAGGGGAGAACACTTTATTATCTTGATATTAATGTGAGGGATCATCTTATAATGCTACCGTCGTGATCTAAGCAAGATAAGATGCATAAAGGATTAACATCACATGCTATTCATATGTGATATGATATGTGGCCCTTTAGTCTTTGCGCCTTCGATCTTCATCTCCAAAGCACGGACATGATCTCCATCATCAACGGACATGATCTCCATCATCGTCGGCGTAGCGTCAAGGTCCATGGCTCCGTCTTCATGGTTGTTCACCTCATGTAGCAACTATTACAACTACTTTGAAATAATACTACAACATGAAATATAAACACAACCATAAGGCTCCTGCCGGTTGCCACAATACAATAATGATCATCTCATACATATTCATCATCCCATCATGGCCATATCACATCAACAAACCCTGCAAAAACAAGTTAGACGCCTCTAATTTGGTTTGCATATTTTACGTGGTTTAGGGTTTTCGAGCAAGATCCAATCTACCTACGAACATGAACCACAACGGTGATACTAGTGTTGTCAATAGAAAGAGTAAATTGAATCTTCACTATGGTGGGAGAGACAGACACCCGCAAAGCCACTTATGCAATACAAGTTGCATGTCGAGCGTGGAGCAAATCTCATGAACGTGGTCATGTAAAGTTAGCCCGAGCCGCTTCATCCCACCATGCCGCAAGATGCAAAGTACACGAACTAAAGACAAAAAAGCATCAACGCTCACAAAACAATTGTGTTCTACTCGTGCAACCAATCTATGCATAGACACGGCTCTGATACCACTGATGGGATTCGTAGCATAGAAAACAAAAAAATTCCTACCGCAAGAACGAAAAAGAAGCCAAGATGCAATCTAGAAGATGGTAGAAACGAGAAGATCATGAGACTAACCCTCGAAGATTTCCAAAGCCTACGAGATTAGATCTCGTTGTTGCTGTAGTCGATCACTTGCCGCTTTCGAAAGCGCGTAGAAGATCTTGACGGTGCCACAGTCGGGCAGCACCTCCGTACTCGGTCACACGTTCGGTGTTGATGACGACGTCCTTCTCCCCGTTCCAGCGGGCAGCGGAAGTAGTAGATCCTCCTCGGAATCCCGCCAGCACGACGGCGTGGTGGCGGTGGTGGTGGAGAAATCCTGCAGGGCTTCGCCGTAGCCGTGCAAGAGGGAGGAGGAGGAAGGGGCGGCTAGGGTTTGGGGAGAGGGGGCAAGGGCTGCGACTTGTGCACCTCTTGGGGCTCCCCTTGCCCTCCTTTTATAGGTGGAAAAGGTCCTTGGGTCGTCCAAGACCTGCCCCCAAAGTTTGGGAGAGTTCCGGTAGGTTTCTGCCAGCCGAAACCTATCAGAACTAGGACTCTTTTGCCAAATCCGAATCTGCTTTAGGGGAAACTTCTTAACCCTTAAGGAAAACATGGATACACCTATTATGGAACCCTACGGACTTCCTTAGACAGCCCGGGTCGTCCCGGACACTTCCGGAACCTTCCACAACATTCCGGACTATTCCGGTCCTTCCAAAACCTTCTAGAAGCTCCGGTCAAAACACCGGACTTTTTCCGAACCCCGGAAAATGACTTCCCATATATGAATCTTATTCTCCGGACCACTCCGGACATCCTCGTGATGTTGGATCCCATCCGAGACTCCGAACAAACATTCGAACTCCATTCCATATTCCATATTTACTTAAAACGACATCAAACCTTAAGTGTGTCACCCTACAGTTCGTGAACTATGCAGACATGGTCGAGACTCTTCTCCGACCAATAACCAATAGCGGGATCTGGAGATCCATAATGGCTCCCACATATTCAACGATAACTTAGTGATCGATTGAACCATTTACATACGATACCGATTCCTTTTGTCACGCGATATTTTACTTGTCCGAGGTTTGATCATCGGTATCTCTATACCTCGTTCAACCTTGTCTCCGACAAGTACTCTTTACTCGTACCGTGGTATGTCATCTCTTATAAACCATTCATATGCTTGCAAGCTAATTAGACGACATTCCACCTAGAGGACCCAGAGTATATCTATCCGTCATCGGGATGGACAAAATCCCACTCTTGATCCATATGCCTCAACTCATACTTTCCGAATACTTAATCCCACCTTTATAACCACCCATTTACGCAGTGGCGTTTGATGTAATCAAAGTACCCTTCCGGCATAAGTGATTTACATGATCTCATGGTCGAAGGACTAGGTAACTATGTATCGAAAGCTTATAGCAAATGAACTTAATGACGTGACCTTGTCATCTCTCGTGTAAGGTCACGAGAGATGACATACCACGGTACGAGTAAAGAGTACTTGTCGGTAACGAGGTTGAACTAGGTATGGAGATACCGATGATCAAACCTCAGACAAGTAAAGTATCGCGCGACAAAGGGAATCGGCATTGTAAGTTAATGGTTCAATCGATCACTAAGTTATCGCTGATTATGTGGGAGCCATTATGGATCTCTAGTTCCCGCTATTGGTTACTGATCGGAGAGGAGTCTCGATCATATTCGCATAGTTCACGAACCGTAGGGTGACGCGCTTAAGGTTCGATGTCGTATAAGTAGATTTGGAATATGAGATGGAGACCGAATGTTTTTAGGAGTCTTGGATGGGATCCAAGACATCACGAGGAGGTCCGTAATGGTCCGGAGAATAAGATTCATATAAGGGAAGTTAATTTCTGGGGTTCGGAAAATTTCGGAATTTTTCCGGTGGAAGACCGAGAAGGTTCTAGAAGGTTCCGAAGGGTCGACCAGTGGGCCCATGACCCCGGGAGGGGCCACATGAGTCGAGGGGGTGCAGCATAGCCCTAATGGTCCAGGCGCACCAGCCCCTCAAGGCCCAAGCCAGCCACCCCTTTAGGGTTTCCCCAAAACCCTAGGGGGGAAGACTTGGGGGGGAGTTTTCTCTCCCCCCTCTTTTGGCCGCCGGCCATAGGGCTTGGAGGAGGGGCCAATGCAACCCTAGCTGTCCTCCCCCTATATAAAGAGGGGAGGGGGCAGGGGGCGCAGCCCTCACTCACCCTCCAACCCTAGCCACCCCTCTTCCTCCTCCACCGCAATCTGCACCGGCTTGGCGAAGCCCTGCAGAATCTTCTCCTCCTCCGCCACCTCCACGCCGTCGTGCTGCTGGGATTCCGAGGAGATCTACCACACCTCTTCTGCCCGCAGGAACGGAGAGAGGAAGGACTTCATCGACACCGTACGCACGACCGAGTACGGAAGTGCTGCTGGATTGCAGCACCGAAACGATCGACTACATCAACCACGAGATCTGATCTCGTTAAGGCTTTGGATCTTCGAGGGTTAGGCTCTCATCTCTCTCGTTGCTCCGATCTTCATAGATTAGATCTTGGCTTTTCCTAGATTGGATCTTTGTTTTATTCTTCTTCACGGTAGAATTTTTTGTTTTCTATGCAACGAACCCATCAAAATCCCCAAAAATCAAAATAAAACATGGATATAATAGTAGATAACATGCCAATATGATGGAATATGTGATAATAAACTACAAAGTTCATGTATTCATTTTACATGCATCAGACCCCCATACAGAGAGCATGTGAGTTAATAGGGCCAAAGACTTTGGTGTTAGTAGGGCCAGAGACTCCGGTGTTGAAGTCGTTGTTGGCGTTTGGACTGGAGGTTCTAGTATCTGGAGGCCGGAGACTCCAGTGTAGTTCTTCCAAAACTGGCAGCCTCTCTTCCCCCTCGGCCGGAGTATAGGTGGCACGCCCTACGGGGGGAGGGGGCACCATGTCTCTATTCCCCCTCGACCGTCCGATTCGCTTCAATCTTGTGCCCGCTGACTTCTTTTAACCTAAAAACCCCTATATATATGACCCACAGGGTTCCCTCGAATAGAGTGCCGCATAAACACCGAAACACGGAAACACGGAAACATAGGCTCCATCATGAAAGATTGGGGGGAAACTCCGCTGGAGCCGCCATCGGAAGGATCTCCATCTTCTCTAACGTCTTCCTCATCAACACCAGTCAAGGGGGAGTAGTCCACCTCTGCACTATGGTTTTGTGGTAGTAGCATGGTCTATTTCTCTATTGTTCTTCATAGATCTTAGTACCATATGAGTTGCCCAACATGATTATGTCATATATGTAATTCCTATGTGGTGGATCTTTATTATATGATATTGTGATATAATATTGGAATCTATTATGTGTAAGATGTATTGATAGATGCATATTATCTACCCCGTTCTTAAATATTAATTGGTTTTGATCCAACTTGTATGCAAGAACATGTGTGGAGAGATGTGTGTATTAGATGGAGTAGCATGGTTTTAGTGATTGGATAGTGACAACAAATTCATGATCTATTATGGTTTTGCCTTTTCCTTTGCTACCTCACTATGGATAAAGTAAATGCATGTGATATGTTCATCACGTGACAAAAGTGATGATCTTGTTTGTTCAAGGTAGCATATTTGATATTCAAACATCATGTCAAAGTACTTTTTACGGCTATGCTCTGTTAATTCTTAATACAAAATTGCATGGAGTTTTCTCTTTATTGTGGAGTGTAAGAGAGATGTGTTGCATCATCTCTATGGCCATATGAATGCTTATCAAACACATATTAAAGTCCCAGGGTCCAATTATAATCATAAGAGAATAGACAAGTGAACCCATGAACCTCGGTCCAATTATAATCATAAGAAACACATGTCCATTGCATTTATCTTACTTTTTATTTGCTGCAATATTTTAATCTGAAAATACAAAAATATTTAGTTCACTTAATCACACACAAAACCCACAAACAATTATCTCTTTACCGCTTTTTCATAGTTTGCTTTACTTATTTAGTTTACTTTACTTATGTCACGTCTTTTATTTACTATTACTAATACAAAACCTTGTGCTTAACAATCACACGGTGGAGTTGGGGACACAAGGCATTACTTCACTTTGCAGAATTGCTAGAAGAAGAGGAAATGAGACAACTCTTTCCTAATTCCCCGAGAGTTCGATATAAACCCTTGAGTCGCTCTTGTGGGGAAAATTTTTCGCTTACCACAACACTTTGCTCTTGAAATCCCAACGTCATCACGGTTACGCGAAGATGACGCGAAGATCTTGGGTTCCATCACAGATACCCCTATTGTAGAGATCTTGAAACGGAAACAACTTGTGCTTGATGGTGCTGCTCCATACACCAAAAGGAGGCTGAAGAAACCCCCAACAAACCCTGGGCTGTCCACCTTCAGGTTTGGTGAAGCTAACGATTGATGGCTCCTACAAAAGTGATTATGGTTCTGCAGGTACCGGCATCGTTCTTCGTGATGATACCAGTGCGGTATCTCTTTCCGGATTGTCGATCTTTACCTGCATATGAGGAGGCTCTAGATCGAAGCGGAAGTGATGGCCTATTCAGAAGGTCCGGAACTTGCCCTACGGCATGGTCTATTGTGCATTTCTATATATTGAATCGGACTGCTCACAGCTGTTCGCCTGTTCGTGCCAAAGGTCGAGATCATTCTTCGTATCTGCATACTATCTCAGAGATTGAAGGAATAGCGAGAACCAGTAGAGCTTGCAATTTTGTAGTAAAAGTAGACGGTAGTCTAATACGTAAAGATTAGCCACTGCCTAGCCAACTGGGCAATCTCTGCTTTGTACTCCAAGCGCGACGATCATATGGCAGCCAAGAGTTAAATGCCAATACAGCAAGATCAGCACTGAAAATAGCGTTGCCCTTCTTTCCTAGAAAAAGCGGTGCCGCCCTTTTTTTTCAGGCGATGCCCGTTCGGCTGCCGGCGGAAAGGCAGCACAACAGCTCGCGCGCGCGGTTGAGCCGGTAACCGACTGGACCAGGACGCGCCAACCACCATCGCACCGCCACTTCCCACTCTCACGGACCAAGTGGGGCGTCGGCCGGCCACCCGGCGTGCCCTCGCCGCCCCGAGCTGGGCGGCGGTTCGGCGTTGCCGCCAGATAGAAGTTGCAGTTGCGCACCTTCTGCTTCCCGCGCGAAAAAAGTGCTCCAAGGCGAGGCTGGCACTTGGCGAAACCCCGCCATAACCACAATGTCAGCTAAAAATAATGCTTGCGCCGGACGAGATCATGGTGGACTTATCTTGCTTGTGTGGAAGCTTTCCGGCCTGGATCATTTTTCTATGATCGTCCTGCTGCCTGTCGTCGTCAGCGTCTTGACCATCCATCGGTAGCAGCTGCTGCGAAATGGTCACCGCCGTGCCGTCTCTTGTGTGTGTGCGTGCAGCAGGCCAAATCCCCTCTCGCCAAACGGCACGCGCCAAGAATTTCTACCAGGAGATATACTAGGATATCATACCGTGACGAGACTGAAATCGACGACCTTGTTATTACTGTATTTCAGGTTCAACGCTCGTGTGACGCCTGACGAGGGAGTAGCAACCTAGTTGGACGCTTGATTCGAGCAAGAAACCCTGATGACCCTGCGGTTACATCGCCCATGCTCGATCAGGAAAACGAACCGTTCGTGCCCCATAACTCTACCTGCAGTTAAGGAAACTGCAGATCACTCCGAAACAACAACAACAACACACTTCTTGCCCCCCATCTTCTTCTCCCCCGTCGTCTTTTTCCTACCACTTTGGAGACTCCTCCCGTGTTGGCGGGATCTCTACGTCAACAGGCTGCATCTCTCGGAAATGTTTACTCTCTGAAACTCTGACCGCTTCTTGAAGCAAAGCCAAGGCATACCCCCACGTACCTGCTGCTTCTTCCCTGCCGAAGCAACCCGTTCATCTTTCGAGTTTCGCCGGCGCTCCAGCAAGCTCGTGAGTCTCCTCGCTCGATCACGCGTGCCTTATTTTCTTTCCTTTTCTGTATCTGCCTGTGAATCCACGGCAAAATTCGATATGGCACTAGTATTGATTTGGTGTTCAACTCACGCGTTCTTGATCGCTCATGATATTGATGATATGGCAAAATTAGTATATGGCATGGTATTGATATGGCAAAATTACGAGCTGTTCCACCTGTTAATCTGTACATGGCTATATGTGAAACCAGTATCCTTTCTTGATAGTTTCTTCTCTTGCCATAATTCGGAAGTTTTTCGGAAAAGGACGGAGAGAGGGGGATAAAATGGAAAGAAACAGAGGAAGAAAACACAACTATGCCATTTTCAAAAATCGTCCAGATTAGTTGTGCATTAACCAACTGCCTAATCTTGCGCGATCTTCCAAATCTTGGCGAAATCGCAGTTCATACAAGAAAATTGCACAGTTTCACACTAGAATCTTACTATTTATCTTTACACAGGCAGAGGCTGAGACCCACACCAACATCTCGAGAAACAGGGCAAGAATTGTGAGCGAAATCTTCTGATCCATCCCTGTATCGGCGAGGCCGGTCGCCGAGCAGGATGGAGCAGCTCCGGCAGCTCGGCGAGGCGGTGGGCGCCATCAACGCGCTCATGGCGTTCGAGCTCGAGCTCCGGATCAACCCGCGGCAGTGCCGCCTCCTCGCGGACGCCTGCGCGCACGCGCTGGACGCGGTGACCGGCGAGGTCCGCGCCAGCCTCCGCTTCGACGAGCGCGGCACCAAGTGGCGCGCCATCGAGGCCCCTCTCCGCGAGCTCCACCGCGCGCTCCGCGACGCCGAGGCCTACGTCCGGCAGTGCCTCGACCCGCGCGGCAGCTGGTGGGCGCGCGCCGCGGCCGTGGCGCACGGCACGGACTGCGTCGAGCACCTCCTCCACAACATTCTGTGGTGCGTCTCCGTCGCGGTCGAGGCCGTCGAGACCGCCGGGGAGATCGCGGGCTCCGACGCGGACGACCTCGCTCGGACGCGGCTGGTGCTCACCAGGAAGTACGACGGGGACATGCTCGACCCCAAGCTGTTCCAGCGCGCGCACGGTAAGCGGTACCTGGTATCCCAGGAACTCGTTGCTCGGATGGACGCCGCGTGGAAGGAGGACAGGTGGCTGCTGTCGCAGCTGCTCGACGAAATGACGGGCCCCGCCGCGCCAAAGCGCCTGACGAGGAACGAGCAGCGCCTGGCCGAGGTCCTGGCCGCGCCGAGGGGGAAGCTGCACCCGGCGTCCATCCTGCTGGGAGGCGATTACAGCGTTCGCAGGCGGCTCGGCGGCCGCCTCAAGGAGGTGCAATGGATGGGGGAGAGCTTCGCGGTGAAGCACATCATCGGGGACGGCGAGGCGGTCGGCGCCGAGGTCGCGCTCCTGTCCTCGGTGGCGCACCCGAACGTCGCGCACGCCGCGCACTGCTTCCACGACGAGGACAGGAAGGAGTACTTCGTCGTCATGGACCAGCTCATGGCCAAGGACCTGGGGAGCTACGTCAAGGAGGTGAGCTGCCCGCGGCGGCGGACACCGTTCCCGCTCGTCGTCGCCGTGGACATCATGCTGCAGATCGCGCGCGGGATGGAGTACCTGCACGCCAAGGGGATCTGCCACGGCGAGCTCAACCCGTCCAATGTGCTCGTCAAGCCGCGGCAACCCGACGGCGGCTACGTGCAGGTCAAGGTCACGGAGTTCGGGCAGTCCGGCGCAAAAGCGTCTGCTAATGGCAATGCCAACGGCGATGACAACACCTGCATCTGGTACGCACCGGAGGTGCTCAAGCCGGAGGGCGCGGACGCGGAGGCCAGGTGCACCGAGAAGGCCGACGTGTACAGCTTCGCGATGATCTGCTTCGAGCTGCTGACCGGCAAGGTGCCGTTCGAGGACAACCACCTGCAGGGCGACAAAACGAGCAAGAACATCCGCGCCGGCGAGCGGCCTCTGTTCCCTTTCCAGACGCCCAAGTACCTCACCGCCCTCACGAAGCGATGCTGGCACGCCGACCCGGCGCAGCGGCCGGGGTTCTCCTCCGTCTGCCGCGTGCTCCGGTACGTGAAGCGTTTCCTGGTCATGAACCCGGAGCAGCAGCAGCAGGCCGACGCGCCCGTGGTGCCACCCGTCGACTACCTCGACTTGGAGATGCAGCTGCTGAGGAGGCTCCCGGCGTGGCAGCGCGGCGAGGGGGCTCGCGTCTCGGACGTGCCGTTCCAGATGTTCGCGTACAGGGTCGTGGAGAGGGAGAAGACCACCGCCGTGCTGCACGCCAAGGACAAGCTAGCGTCCGACTCGGGCAGCGAAGGGAACTCGCTGTACGGCGACGAGAACGGCCTCGGGGCCATGTCGCCGGACCACCCCTCGAACGGCACCGTGCGGCCGCTGCCTGATAGCAGCGACGGCAAGAAGCCGCCGGCATCGGCAAAGAAGGCGGACGGCAAGGCGTCCAACTCCAAGCAACCAGGTACGCTGCGGCATTCTCTGCTTACAGTTTCACGAGTCTCAAATCTTCCATCTCAACTGTAGAATTTCGTATCGCAAGCAGTGTACTGAGGAAGAACAATTGGGCACCACCTGTATTTCAGGGTCTGTTCAGAAGGTGAAGCCAGCGAACACCGCGAAGACTCCGCAGGCACCAAGACGGACGCTCGGCGTGAAGACCGACGGCCTCTCCTAGTCAGGGCGACGTCGGAGTTCCTCAGATGGCATTAGGAAGTTTGAAGCTCTGATAGTGCGACCTCGTCGTGGTCCGGGGCAGTTCGAATGCCGTCGAGTGATTTTGATGAACGAGTTTTCGTTTCTGTTTTGCTCCGTGAAGAAGGGTGGTTTCTTTGAGTTATCGCATACATATTTGTTTGATTGGTAGTGAGAGCTGCTTCAGAGTGGTCAGTATTATTTTCAGTCAGAATCTTGTCGCTACTCGTGAAATCTGAAATTAGAAGTAATGTTATAGAAAAAATATATTCTTTTTTTGCTTTATCAAGACGTTTTACTTTTCAGGATATAAACCTGTTTTTAGAGCATCTCCACTAGATGATGCAAAATAAGGCATCCAACACAGGTGCTCTATAATTTTTACATCACCGAAAAATAAGTTTTACATCACAGTTTCAGGTTTTGGTTTGAAATAGGGTACCGCTGCAACACTAGATGGTGTAAAATAGGGCACCACTGCAGCCCAACACTACATGATTTTAGCTATAAAAGAGCACAAACATATGAAGAACACCCGAAATTCAACCGTAATAGATCATCACAACATGTAAACATCAAATCCAACATAGCATAGTTCAAACCGAGCGATAATTCAACACAAAATAAACATCTCAATGCATCTCAAAGCATAGATGAACACAAATATAGACCATGAGTCCATGACAAACATAGATCACATCATCAAACATTGCCATCATCACCATCTTCCTTCTCTTTGGCCGCCGGCATCGCCTACTCAGTGTGGACATGCGCATCAACGGGAGTGACGGGAATGTCGTACGAAGTGGAAGTACCCTCCATTGCCACCTGCAATGTCGCCGACCATGGTTGTTTGCAGAGGAGCGTCCATGCCTATTTGCATAGCACTTGCCATGGCTCTCATGTAGCCGCCTCTCATGCCGGCCATGCCACCCATGACTCCCATGTAGCCACCTCACATGTACCTGTTAGCCATGGAACCACATCCCATGCTATCACCTCCCGTGTACCCACCTCCCATGCCGTCGGCCATGAAGCCACCTCCCATGTACCCACCTCCCATATCGCCAACCATGTAGCCACTACCCATGCCTCCCATTGCTTGTTGCTTTGACCTCAACACTTGCTCGCGACAAAGCTCAATGTAGGCATTTTGCTTCTCATCCATGTGAGTGGTATCCTTGAACATGAGATTTTGCTCATTCTCTGTGGCACGTTGTTCATTCCCCATAGCCGCCCTCCTCTCCTCGACCGCCTCCCTTCTCTCCGCGGCTGCCACTTTGCATTCATCATCCACTTTGAGCTCTTATGTTTCCTTTAACGTCATTTCCATCCTCTCCTCGCTCATCTCTTTGCTTGCATTCATCAAAGCATTGAATGAAAACTTGATTTCATCATCCCGGTCCTCTTGCCCTTCTCATTTGCTTGCTTTCTTCCGTCGGGCCTCTTGGTTCTAGCAACGGAATGGGGAGTGGTACTCCTTTCCCCATGATCCCTTGAATTCCCATCGCCATCAATAATTGTAGTATCTCCAATCGAGTTCTTCCTCCTAGGCCCGAGCTCATGCATGTCAAGGTTCTTCCATTTCTCATCGAACTCTAGCTCGGTCCAACAATGATGCAAGGTAAATGGTTCCCTTATTGGCCTTTCTTCGGTTCCTTCTTGATGACACCTCTAAAGAAGTTTTGCACAATGTTCTTCCACTGAAGATACTAGAGAAGTAAAATATTCTAGTACACACAAGAGAAGCAAAATAGTGTAGTCACAGACAAAGAGAAGCAAACATTTTACCCGATCTTTGTTGTTGGTGCCACTCGGGTTCTAAAGTCTCCAAATGTGACAAACAGCTCCCCACTTTTTGCAATCCATAGAAATGGTTCTCCATCGATGATGAACAGAAGCCTCCGCTCGCTTGTTCCCACTCTTGTTGCGAGCAGTGAAGAACTCCCACATCCTTCTACAATAGGAATCCTTGGGATGCTCGGTGATGCTCGGTCGAGCCCATGTCGGTCTTCTTCCAATCATTGCAAACCAAGATGTTCTTCGACGACGTAGTTTTTTGATCTTCTGACCGACAAAAAATCTTCTTCTTCTCCATCAAGCATCTTCTCTTCATTCTCTACCTCATACTCCTGTGTTGGAGCTTAAAATTGTGATGACACATTCACAGTGTGTAAAATGCATCATCATCAACACTACAAAGGGACATTCATCGTGTTCAAAACAATCAATCAAACATTGGATATCTCTAGAATGGATAAGAAAATAAAATAGGAATAAGAGAGGGTTGGCGACGAGTTTTCTACCTTTGGGAATTTCATAATACATGTCACGATCGGCCGGGGGTGGCGGCGAGTGCGGATGCTCCACAGTGGGATGCGGCGACAACTGAGGGGTGGTGAAGATTCACCTCCTCAGCAACCTTGCCGTGCTTCAGCTTCGCACCACGGCCAGTGGCGGCCTTGACCTTCTTGCCCTTGTCATCTTCTTTACTTTCAGCGGTGGCTTCACCATCGCGGCCGCCCCCGGTTTGCAGTCCCCACTGTGCCAGCTTCCCGCGGTGCGGCGACGAACAGGTGGCGGATCAGCGGGTAGCTCGGGTTTACTATGTGTGCGGCAGTAGCGGCAGGGGTTGCCAGACTGTTGGAATCTGCGGTGGGAGGGGTGGAGATGGTAGCGCGGGCTCTGTCAGCCGCGTCCATGGCGTGTTAGCCGCCAAGTATGGGCAAATCGCGGCGGGTGGCATGCATGGACAGGAAAGATGGTTCATGTTGGCGGTTGGCCTTTCGTGCGCTGTCGTATTTTGTTTTACATCACCACGCTACCCATAAAAAATTTATATCACCAAAATATTTTAGCGCACCGGTTCGTATCAGGTGATGTAAAAGTTAAGTTTTGCATCATATGCCATATTTTACATCATCTATTGGAGATTCATAGATTGCTCGCTAAGTTGCTATTTTTCCAGGCGTATGCCATCGTTTTGCCCTCATAGCATGGCCATTGGCAAGAGGCATCAAAAACCGGTGAGCAGAACTCACAATTCGAAGCTTTTTTGGTTTCAGAACCTGCAGATGTTCCCTAAAGAAACTGCAAATGTCCCGAAATTCTTCCGTATTCTGCATATTTGATTGGACGGAAGATGGCTCAAAAGCTGTGGAACTCACGCAAAAGGCTCCGGTAACGAAAGAGGCCCAATTCAATAACAAGCCAACGTATATTGACTATTGAGGCCCAGTAAGTCCATGATCTGCTCAATGTTAAAATTTGCGCCAAATATTAATTCAGTAGATCGAAATGATGCTGCGCCAAATCTATACCTACTAATAAAGGAAGTAAGGTTTCTCCTCTAATTTTTCGTCCGTTTTTTAGTTACCCCTGTTTGTGATCAAAATTACAGCACTTGCCACCGCCAAGTATAAAAAAACGGTTCGTCGTGCACTTCCCAGCGCGTGCCTACCTGCACGAACCGAGCCACCTAAGCATTGCTGGGCCGCGTAGAGCCGAAATTTCGCTCATGGGCTGCGAATTTTCTGAAGCTACGAACAACTGCTCTAAGCTAATGCAAGCATTGCCAAACATAAGAGTTTTTAGCATAATCCCACCTCGATCCCTTAGAACGATTCCCACCTCTTTATATCCGTAGAGTCTAGGATTGTCAACAAGCCGCCTTGGAAAATAAAAACAAGCAGGGGCATTATTCTTGGAGCTAAGATCCAATGATCGGAAGGAGGATAAAGGAGTAATTGCACGTTGGCTATCTGATGGATCACGAATTTGAGGGGAAAAAAAAGAGAGGAAACGAATAAATCCAGACGGGCGTTGACTTTGGAGGAGGTGCCACTGCTGGCCGGACCAAGCTCGATCGGCCATACTGGCGCTAGCGGACGGAGGAAGAGGATTATTTGAGGCGCCTCGACGCCGTCGCCATGAACCAGAGGAAGAAGAACGTAAGGTGAGAAGGAGGCGCTCTCAGTACCTGCGTGGGTGTGCTAACGAATATTGACGGGGCGACACGGAGAAGCGGTGAGGGGGAGAGAGCCGAACTCCATCCATGAGCAGAGCGGCCAGCTCCAATGGGGAATTCCCCCCGATCTGGGAAACGCATAAAGATCCTTGCATTCACATGCATTTTGCAAAGAAATAATCGTTCCATGCTTTTGCCAGCAGCGACAAAATCAGAAAAAGGGAAGCCTTTGCTCAATAGACGTCTAAGAAAGTCTTAGAGCATCCCCACTCGTTGGCGCTCCCCACGCCCAAATCCGGCGAAATTTTCGTTCGGATTGGAGGAAGATTTGGCGTGGGGAGTAGTAGTTTCCCAGCCGCGTGCCGTGCGAAGTCGACGATGCGAATTTAAAAAACGGAAACTTGACAAACTACGGCTAAAAACGGGTGAATATAGACTAAATTTAATGATATTTATTACATTACGGGAGGAGTTCATACCTAGAGGCCGAATCCGACTATATTTCGAATTCGGCTAGGGGAATGCAAACGCTAATTTTAAAACACGGCGCTCTACATGCCGAAATGGCGGTAGAACACCGTGTAGTCGCCGCCGTCGTCGTCGGAGCCGTCGTCGTTGGCCTTCGGCCGCGCGGCCCGGGCCGCCGCCGCCCGGCCGGCGTCTCCCCACCCCGGGGACGGCTTGTACCCGGTCGTCGTCGGAGGACTCGAGGTCGACGACGGGGACAGCCGACGCCGGATGGAGGTGTCGCGAGACGGCGGTACCGCGCGAGATCGTCGTTGGCGGTTGGAGCGGCGCGGCGGCGAGTTGGCGTGCGGCGGCCGGGTCCAGCAGCCGCCGCTCGCCGCTCCGACTCCTCGCGCTCCCGGGCCGCGCCTCGCCCGGTCCACGTGCGGCGTCGTCCGCGCGCTTCTCCTCCTCCATGTCGTGCAGCCGACCCGGCGATCGCCTCCGCCATCGCGGCGTCCTCCGCGCGCTTCGCCTCCTCCTCGGCGAGCCGGCTTGCGGCGGCCTCTTTCTTCGTCTTCTTCCGGCCGCTCGCGGCGCGGAAGGCTGTTCTCGGATGACGAGGGCGCCGCCGCCGCGCCCTTCGGTCGCCGGCGGAGACGCCGGCTCCTTCTTGACGCGCACCGGCGTCGAAGGCGACGTCGCCTCCTCCTCTCTTCACCGGCGCCAAGGATGACCTTGACGCCGATCCGGAAGACGACGAGCCGGCAGCCATGCGCCGTGGCTGCCGGACGCTTCCCGACGGCGGCTCGCCGGTGCCCTCGATGCCGATAGAGGGGCATCGTGAGCACCGGGAAGTTGCCGCCCTCGATGTGCGCGAGGACGTTCGCCAACGTCCTTTCCGGCGCGCTCCACCACCGTCGGCGGCCCGCGGCGTTGTTGCGCGCAGCGGAGGCGGCGGGCCGTCGTAGGCCGCCGCCTCCCGCTCCCACCGCCGGAGGAAGTAGGAGTTCCACCGCGTGTAGTTGTCGGGGTGGTGGCGCGGGTCGGCGCGCTCCTCGTCGGTCATCGTCATCCTCGCCTCCTCGATGGCGACGTCGAGGGCATGGCCCCGCGGCGGCGGCGGGATTGGAACGCCGCCGGCACTTAGCCGCCGCCCGCCTCCGGGAGGCCTCGTGTCCGGCGGGCAGGGGTACCCCGCCCGGTGGAGGAGGTGCCCCTCCCACGCGTGGAGCCGACCGGCGCGGGGAAGCCGTTGTTGGCCGCGCCGTCGTCGTCGTAGAACGCCATCTTGGGAGTAGAGGAGAGTGGAGCACGGGGTACGCCTCGCGGTGATCGGACCGGCGTATATAGGCGTGGCCGGCGCGGGGATTAAATGCCGCGTGGAATGCGACGCGTCCGCGGCGAGCCGACCGGCGGCAGCCTTTAGTGCGCGCGGAAGACGATGCGTGCGCGGAAGACGACGACATTAACTCGCCGCGTGGCCGGCGAATGCGGACCGGCGGCAGGCTTTTACGACGCGCGGAAGACGATGCGATGAGGACGACGATCGGTTTCTCTCGCCGACAAGTTGGGGCCACCGGATGCGCGGGAAGTTGCCTCGCCGTTTCGCGCGCTTGCGTTTCGCTCGGAGTCCCCGAGCGCTCCCCGGGGCCGGGGATGGCGTGGGATCGCCGGATGGATTTAGGCCCAAATCCGGACGAAAACGAGGAACCGGGGGCGCGACTGGGCCGAATTACGCCGTCCGGATGGAAAAAACGCTCGCCGGGGGCCTGTTCGGGGGGACGAGTGGAGATGCTCTTAGACGGAGGAAAGCCATGGGGTCATACAAAATCATATAATCTATTTTTTCAACATGTCTATCAAACAAGTAAGGAATTTCAAATCGTCGCCGAGCTTTCTTTAAATCGATTTGCCGAGGAAAGAAAACCACCTAGCTATTCCGTCAAAAAATAAAAACAACTAGCGCTACATCAGGGTCACCGGCGAGACAAAAAATCAACACTCAAATCGGGGTTGGTTATTCCATCAAGATTATTGGACCAGTGTCGCCATGAAACACTCGCCTGCGAGATTGTGACTTGATACTGATTTCCGAGAAAAAATGTGATCAGATGTGGCGACAACTTTCAATAATTTTTTTTATTGTTTCTAAGAAATATAAAGAGTGTATATTTTCCGCGAGAACTACTCATGAACCATTGATCCCTTGCAATGCACAAGTATTGTGCTACTGATGAAAAACCAGTAAAATGCGTATTTCCGCATCCAAAAATTTCCCCAAAATCCTAACATGCGTATGCCAGTTATTAACTTTTAGAAGTTTTGTATGACCATCAAAATTCCGGTAGTGAAATCAAAAAATCATATTGTGTAATAACATAATAGTTATGCTGTTCCGTGGAAAAAAAGTTGAAATATTGTTTTTGGGTTGCAGTTAAATTCGATGTGAATTTGGACTTTTGGGGGAAGTTTTGGATAATGCTGATATTTTTTGATGGAGATTTTATTGTTTCACTCCCGGTGCAATGCACGGGTATTTTTCCTAGTACTATCAAAAAGACACACTAAACAAAATTTATAATTTCAAATTGGCAGGGGCCGCGCGGACGCGTACCCCCTCTATCACAAATTATGATGTCCATTCTCCCCTTGAGGAGATGGTAAGCCAACGCATCCTACAAAGTGCAATGTGGACCATTGGCCTAGGCCACGAACCTTATTGATCGTCCGTTGACCCCATCCAGGTAAGTATGTTGCAACGCTGGCGGGGGCGCTCTATATGTAGGCTCTTCCTCCGCCGTAACCAGCTTACGGGAGCGAGGTGGGACTAAACAGCACGATGCCTTGTGCAGCGTTGGGGTGCTTCCCGATTTTGGAGCGTCGGTAGTTTCTGGGCCGATTGTGCTTCGAGGCCCATCATAGGAGCCCACGGAATCCAGCCCCTCAGAACGCGCCATCGTTTTTAGGGTCCGTGAGAAGAGCAATTGATGTGCGAGCGATTTCATGTCACAACTCACAAGCAACCACCGAAATCCTCCAACACAGAAAAAGACGGAATTTTAGGATGGGTATCTATGCAGGAAGTTCAGAAAATATTGCCACTATGCAGATGGAACTCATGCAAGTTTTTTCATCAAGTGCGTCTCAGTTCATTCATCCAATCCAACCATGATTTTACAAGCCAGATACTAATCGTAGTAAGAATGGCTCATTGGCATGACTTGTGCACATACAAACAGAAGGTCACGGCCGTTGCTCCTACATGATCAACAAACTGTACAGGTACTACAACAAGAGGACACAATTTACACACCAAACGGCGGCAGACAAACAAAAACAGTTGGAGAACTTGTAAGAATAGAACAGAGGATCGATCGATGCTAATACCGTCTCAGACAGCCGGTTCAGATCCAACGGCACTACTCCTAGCCGGAGCTACGCAGACACAGGTGATGCACGCGCGCCGCCGCGCCGGCCTGACCGCCCACGAGGCCACGCCCCTGAAGATAGCCCTCAGCGTCACCTTCCTGCGGGGCCTGGGCGCCACCACCACCTTGTTCGTTCCCTCCACCGGCGGCGATCCGGATCCCTCCCGCAGGGACTCGTCGGGGGACGGCGGGCCGGCGAGGTGCCGGTCCAGCATCCGGTTCACGGAGGCCAGCTCGTACGAGTCGTACAGCGAGCTCCCCGTGTCGTACACCGCGTTGCCATCCCTCGCCCTCTCTATTCGCTGGTGCCTCCGACTCCGAGGCATGCTATGAGCTGGAGGTGGAAGACGCAGCAGAGGAAGAGGACTAGAGGAGACAGATCAGAAATGGTTGCGGTAGAGCACTCGAGAAGAGAAAATGGCTGGGCTTGAAGCATCTAATTTGTCATCTTGCTTTCTTTATGGTTATTATCCGCAGCTTAATATTACGCATAAAGTTGCGTGCAGGCTATGGAAGTATGATATGTGTGCAAAGCTGCCGGAGTAATGCTAAACTAACACGGCGAACTGTTCTCTCGGATTATCTTCTTTTTGTAGGATTGTTCAGTGCTTCTGGCTTTTGGAAATGTCAACTAGAAAGGAGCACCGTCAGAACCAGCTGTTCGTTAAACGTAAAGGACAGTTTGACTCTTCACCTGCTCAATCTGATAGGATCAACGGGAAAAGACTTCGTCACCATGATCAAGGTTCAAGAGAGAGATGCCCATCGCGTCTGATCAAGCCGACAACGTGCCAGGCAGCAGAGACAAACAGCTACACTACAGAAGTATCGCAAAAGTACATAATAGATTAGTCCAGAAGATAACATGTTATCGTCAAAAACAGATAAATGGAAAACGAGATGCAACTAGACAGCAGCAGATCAGACAAGAATCATATAATGGTAAGTAGTGTGGTACTATGCCATGAGATAGAGCTGTGCAAGTCTCCAATGTGGTTGATTGTGCCTTCTCTCTCCCCGCTACCATATCTATCAACGGCTCCGACATGCCATACAAGCTCACGACAGCCTCCCGAGGGAACCTCAACTAAATATATAGGGCAATGGATAAAGTTAACCGGAGACGGATTGTTAGATTCCGAAACACGCTCAACACTTGTGAATTAAAGGAGCTACATCTTTAAAACCGCAAGTTCACGTGGAGCACCGAAAGTGGACCCAAGTATGAGCAAACTTGACACCTTCATTTGGAATGAAGAGTGGGATATTGCCTTGTCCAAGCACATCATCCAGGCCTCTTTATCCAACCATTTTCCGCTCCTTCTTGCAAATGATAGTGGACCAAAAATACAAAAGTCATTCCGATTCGAGAACTTTTGGCTAAAAATGTCGGGCTTCATGGATGTGGTCAACAAAGCATGCAATGCAGATCGAGTCCGCGCATATTGAGCCTTGCCAACTTATTTTCCACAGGCTAAAGAGAATCGGGCAACGGTTACGACAATGGAGCGAATCCTTATTCTATAAGGCCAAGATGGAGTTTTACATGGCATTGTAGATCATCCTTCACGTCGAAATTGCATGAGAATCTAGATCGCTTAGCACGGAGGAGAGAGAACTTCGATCAAGACTTAAAATAAGAGTCATTGGGCTAGTGGTGCTTGATGAATCTTGAAAGAGACAAAGCTCAGGAGTGACAGACTTTAAGGAGGGTGATACCAACACTAGATTTTTTTCACTTACGCATCAATGCAAGGAGAAGGAAAAAAATCTCATTCACCGCCTCATTCATAATTGGGGATGGGTCACGGACCACGACCATAAGAAAGGAATCATTCAAGATCATTTAAAAAAACATAATCAAGAGAGGATTTCCTCGCACTTCTGACCTCAATTGGGGGACCATCCCATTATCGCAATGTGACCTCAATGATATTGATGACCCTTTGCTGGAGGAAAAAAAGATCCGCGATCAATGCGACAGCTACGGACAAAACACCGCGCACAGAAAGCGATATTATGGTCATGATCAACCAATGCTCTTCCCTTCATACCAACAACCTCCATTAGTTAAAGTTATCAAACATTGCACTTATCCCAAAGAAGGATGGGGCTGAAGACGTCTCTGGCCAATTAGCCTCATTCATGCCATTACCAAGCTCATCTCCAAGATGATGGCCACCCGCTTCACTCCTCACATGTCAAAGCTTGTCTCTAACGCACAAAGTGTTTTTATCAAGAAGATAATTGTTCATGGCAACTTTCTCTATGTTAGAAATTTGGTCCGAAAGCTCAACATATAAAAAACATTCAACTCTTCTATTCAAGCTTGATATCAAGAAAGCTCTCGACTTCGTTCGTTAGGACTACTCGATGGATCTTCTACAACACTTGGGCTTTCCCCCGCATTTTAGAGATTGGGTGTTCCTCAATGGTATTGCAGGTGTTCCTCAATGATGGATCTTCTCTAACACTTGGGCTTTCCCCCGCATCAAGAAAGCTTCATCCACTTCATCATCTAGGGTGCTCCTCAATGGTATTGCAGGTGATCACATTAAGCATGGGAGGGGCCTTAGGCAAGGTGACCCTCTCTTGTGGCTCCTTTTCATTTTGGCAATCAACCCCCTCCATCACATTCTTTGTAAGGCCACCGAACAAGGACACTTGCATAAGCTCCGCGGAAGAACTCCAACAATTCGCACCTCTCTATGCCAATGATGCCGCAATCTTTGTGACAGTATCTTATTGGCGGCCACCATGGCCAACTTTGGCAACGTCACTAGGCTTGTTACCAGTTGTGCCAGAAGCGTAGTAACCCCAATCAGAAGCGATAATATTGACCTTGATGACATACTGCAAGCTTTCCTGGTGCATCACACCTCCTTCTCGATTAAATATCTTGGCCTCCCTTTGAAGGTAGCGCGGCTTCGACGAATTCACTTTCAAGAGTTGGAGGATAGAGTGGACGACTATCTTGTTCCTTGGCTTGGTCGGCATGCCACCATGGCGGAGCCCGACTGAAAGGACGAGATGTCGCCTAGAGGGGGGTGAATAGGCGTTTTAAAAACTATTACATATTTGGCTTGTAAGAATGCGGAATTAAACTAACGTTTATTTTACAAGCACAAAACCTAAATATGCCAGACTCAACTAAGTGCAACAACAACAACTCAAGCTAAGCAAGATAGGCACAAGATATATGTGACACAAGTGATAGCAAGATATACGTACATCAAGCACGATGGCTATCACAAGGAGAGTAAACTCGGGTATAGAGATAACTGAGGCACGCAGAGATGAAGATGTATTCTCGTGTTCACCCACAAGGTGAGGTACGTCACATTGGAGAGTGCGGGCTACCACGAAGGTCTCTCGAACGCCACAAAATCTCACCTTCTTCTCCAAGCCAAAATCTCGCCTTTCTCTTATGGCTCTTTTCCTCCACTCCGGAGATGGCACGCTCCACAACCACTTCACAACCTCCATGAAGGAGAAGCACATGCCTCTTCACAAACTTCCACGAAGAGGTCACTGGAGCACCAACTTCCAAGCCAACTAGGAGGTAACCCCTCCAAGAGTGTAATATCCCAGGTTTAGAGACAATCGAGGGGTAGAATTTAGAAAGGGGTGTGCATTGCATCGTAAAATTTGGGGAAATTTCGCACTTTTAATGAAAAACTGCATCGAAGGGGGACAATTTCTCTCTCGACACCTTACAGGGTTAGGGTTTCGAGAGTGCGATAAACTTGGACCTCAATTAACTCAATTAGGGTTTTCGAGAAGAGAGGGGAACTTAGATCATCTCAATTTAAGTTGCATGGTTGAATTACAATATTATGTGTTTGAATTTCAAAATTCAAACATTAAACAAGAATATTATAATCCAAATATGGATAATTCAATCAACAATTAAATAAATAAGAAATTGGAACAATAGAAATTATAATTTAAGCTCATTAGAGAAAACCTTGAGCTTTATTGATAATCACACAGGATACATTGTCATTTACATTATCCAAATTGAATTATGAACATTACAACTCATTACAGGAATTAAATGGAAAATAGAAAAGAAAAAGGACAAGTAAAAGTAAATTGCTAAACTAGACAAGTAAGTCTTCATGATCTGCTTGAACACCACTTGATGATCTTCTTGATCATTTTTCCAAAACCTGTAAAAGCAAACAACAAAGACAAAGCAAAAAAGTTAAGCCAAGTGGTAAAACCACTTGGCAAGTTAGTCAAAGAAATGGAATTTTGGGTGGATATTACCAAACCAGCCGAGCTGATCCATTCACAGCTCAAGTCCCAAGCCACACACACACAGGCAGCTCACAATGCATGTGTGCATGCACACTAGCACACACACAGCCAGAGGAGTCACCAAAGTGACCAGGCACTGCTGTCGACCAAGAGAGCAAGGAGAAGGCCATATAAAACCTTTTCACAGCCAAACCCTAGTTGTTCGTCGACAACAGCTCCACAGGGTAAGAACACAAGAACAGGAAGAACTCATAGCCAGAAAAATCATCCAAAAATCAGTTCCACCAAAGAACTGTTTCTGTTGAGCATCAAACTATGGAATAGATCAAGCACAAGTCACTAGGAGGAGCAGGGCAAGCACAGAAATCATCCAGAAGCAAAACCTCTACACCAACACCATTTTCTAGGAGCTGGAGTGAGGTATAACATAATCATGAACAAACCAGATGGTTTTGTTCACCATTTGCACAACCATGAATACACAGACACACAAAAGAGGGGAATAACCCAATATTGATCATCACTTGGTCATAGACCAAGAGTAACTGGTGGAAATGGCAAAGACCAGGGATCAATCACAGCCTAAGACCATGGTTATGGCAACCAGTAAAGAGGTAGCATATTTCCAAATGGAAATAGGAAGAAAACTATCCCAGACTTTAACCTATGTACACTCAGGTTGCTCTAGCCCATTTAAAACCACCAGACATGCAGAGAAATATGTTTCTGCAAGTACTTGTCAACATCAAAAGGCTTTTGGCAATCAAACTTGATCAGCCAGTAAGTATTTGTCCATGCACAACAAGCCACATGAGGTGGGAGCTACCAAAACAGCAAGGAATTGCTGTTGAGGCCACCTCAACCACAAAATCATCAAGTCAAGTAGTATATCATTACCCATAAGGGTTCAAAAGGAGCTAGGGTCCCCAACAAATGGTTGGCATCCCTCTAGCTCTATTAAATTCACTTATATGATCATTACTGCAAAGCAGTTCACATCATTTATCCATTTAATGAATCAAAACAACACAGATAAATGAAACAGTCAAGTAAATCATACACCAGGCCTTGCTGATGATCCTATGGATCATTGCAAGAAATAGCAGGGGCTTGAGCAAGCACAGGTATGCACCAGCACAGGCCAGGGTGTCACACAGACACAATGAGGATCATCAGTGAGTCATAAGTCATAAGACAACAACCATCTCCAAGCAACAGATGATCATATGATCGCTAGGACTTGGCAGGGCATGCAAGAGCATGCTAGAACCTAGTCCAACACCTATCCATGCACCATATATATTAAATAGCCACAGCTCGTGAATAATTGCATCACAAATATTCAAATAAATCATATATAATTGTATCCAGAAACACATCAGCAAAGGAATGATGCATCTAGATGACAGACAAGCCTAGTAGAGCTTTACCATGAGCTAGAGCTCAATGAGCAGCACACATGTGACACTGACCCTTGCATAAGCAAGGATAACTTCAAGTAATCAAGCCAGGGGCATAGATGGAGAATACAAAGGACCATCCAGTAGCAGCAACAGCAGATGGAGCAACATGGCAAGCCATGCGCATCATAGCATGCTCATGAGCAACTGCAGGAGTGTCACAACAGTAATAACAGCATGAACACAAGCATAGAAGTAGCTGCAGACAAGTTACACAGGCATAAGCAAACTAGTAACATCTAGGAAGCACACAGAAACATGCACAGCAAGTCGGGTAGAGCAGCACAAGCTAGAGCATGGAGAGAGCAGCAGCATAAGCAGAGCAGCAACACAGGCATGCTCACGGAAGAACAGCATAGGCTAGGGCATGGAGGTAGCAACAGCAGCACACGCACGACAGTAGCAGAGAGCACATCAGCAGCGGTCAGCAAGCCAAAGCAACAGCACGGCATGGCATCTCCATGAGGAGAGGCAGCCGCATCTCAGCTAGGAGGAGGAGGAGAGAAGGAAGAAGGACGGGAGCACTAACCTGGAGCAGAGCACCACGGCGTCACCGTGGCGGCACAGCCAGCCACGGCAGCGCCAAGCCGCGGCCAAGCCAGGCGTTCGCCGAGCGCAAGCGCTCCAGCAACACCCCGGCGAGGCGCACGGTGTCACCACGGCGTCCAGGGACGCCGGCTAACGAGGAACCGCCGCGAGCACCACGCAACCCTAGGCGCAGTAGGATTTGGGGGCAAACGGAGGAGGCCACCAAACGCAAATCGACGCGGACCATCTGGTGCACCGTCGAGAGGCGGAGCGAACGCGACCGATCTCATCGCCGGAGGTGGCCGGGGTCGGTCAGGATAAAGTGGCGACGACGCGAGCGACGCGAGCATCGCGGGAGCTAGTTAGGGTTAGGGTGTGACGCCCCGGAACCGGTACCATGAGGATCCCAGCGAACCCGCCGAATTCCGCACGATATCGATTCAGAGACGCCCTCCGACACGACGTGCGCGACGAATCACACACGTGATGCCAGAGGAATTAACACGAGCGGTAACATTACAACAGGATTACAATAGAGCCCACAAGATACATATATTACAACAACGACTCCAACGAGTCAAGATACAAATATACAATACAAAGACCCGAATCATACAGAAGATTGAATACGTCCGAGTACGGACAAGATACAAGTTGGACTAAGAGTCCTGAAGATAATCAGTGGCGTCCATAACCCTGCCCAGGCCAAGCCGGAAGGGTAACCTTGCTAACGTCGTCATCTTGTACCTGTCGAAGCCGGGCCATCGGTTGCCGACAAAAGGGAGGAAGCAAAAGAGAAAGGGGAAAGGCGAGAGTAAGTACCAAGGAACAAACTCCGGCACGTACTTAGCGAGACTAGAAATGGCTATGCTCGCCGAGCGAGTATATATATATATCGTCTGGGGCTATATGGTAGGTTTAGCGGCAGCAAGACTATAACCAATAGAGACACGCTACAACATCCGTCTACTCAGAGAAGATAAGAGAGCGCATAAGGTAACAGATAAATACTACACAAACATAACCCAGCCAAATACACATATCCCCTTCAACAATTGCGAAGAGGCAATGTAAAAGGCACTCAACGGTGAACAAATTTTATTAGGTATCGGTTGTAGTAATGCTATATTACTACGCAAGTTATTATCAGATTATTAACAACAAGTATAAGGTGTAAGTTGTTCTATGATCAAGCTATACAATTCCAAGTCGTCCATAACCGCGGACACGGCTTATCGATAAGATGTACACCCTGCAGGGGTTGCCCAAATGTAACCATACGCATGCTCGACCCACTTACGACAGGTGGATGTCTCACATCAAGACCGTTCCCAGTTCAACAAGAAAGTATAGGGGGGCCACCCAACTAAGCTACCCGTGACGAAGTTCGGCCGTACTCCGAGACGGACCCAGAGGTTGCGTAGGCGTCTAGGCGGGCACTAACGGCCAAGCACTAGATAAGTCGTCTAGCAATTATGCAGTGCAGTACAGAAATAAACCACCCGAAGGCAACAGGAAGTAAACACCCGAAGGCAACAGTAATAAACATACATGCGCCAAATAAAACCAAGGTTGTGGCCCCCTTTTCAACTAACTCGAGAAAAGGTAATGGGTGAGGGGGGTCCCAGTGAATCCCCACGCATGGGTAGAGCGCTCAATCTCGGAACAGATAACAAGAACTCGGGTCCTAGGGGACATTAGCGAGTCAAAGTTCCGATGCTTTCGCAAAGGGGCTCACAGATGCCTCTGCTTACAATTTTAGTTGTTAACAAATAAGTAAAGCATGTGTATCTCCAACAAACTAATATAGCATGTGATAACCTCCCAACAACCCAACATATCCCGATAACAGATCGAGATAAACAACAGAGCCTAAACACGCCTACGACTCGCAAGGCTCAAACATCAAGCAACGGCTGTGGTTAAGGAATGGTACATATAGGATTATTATGGTACACAAGTGGATAGGACACGTGACTCGATAAAGAATCGCAACATAAGGATATCAGTGCGAGGGAGAGAGTAAAATAGGTGAAGAGAGAGGGCTCGCCTGTGTAAAGCTGCAGAAGAACTTGTCGGAGTACTCATCGTATCTCACATCATCACTTCGTGATCCTATCCGAGAAGAAGCAAATGCTGGAACACATAACGTATGCAAGTCTTACTACTACGGAAGAAGAATCGGCATGATTATGATATGATATGCATGGCATGGTAGATATGGTGCGATGCAACTTATCCATATTAATCGGAGTCGGAACCCCGGACAAACAAATTAGGTTGGAGTTGCATTTTCTACCGACAAATTTAAGTGTTGGTTAGCATGGCATAACATGGCAGGGGTGAGCTACTTCAATATTAAACGGAGCGGGAAAATCCTAGTTGGAAATCCAAAATACTGCGCATATATGTTGGGTGAACATGCACGACTATCAACGCGCGACATGATGCAAGATGCAAACAGATGAATGGATGGTGTATTCATGTTCAGCATATTTTTCTGATCAATTTTCATATATAAAACATTTCTATTTGATTTACCAATTAAAAGTTATTCACAGATTGATTTTATTATAATTTAAAATAGAAAACAGATTTATTTTATTGGGGTAAGGACCCGAAAATAAAAACAGATCAGGGGAAGGACCCCGGGTTTGTTTTACAGAGGTTCAGGGGGTTTTGCAAGATTTCACCGGGCCAGGGACTGCGGGTTAGCAAAGAAAAACATGCAGGGGCCATTCTGCAAAAGCAATAGGATCTGGATCTGGGACGCGTTTTCTCACCAACGCGGGATCTAGCCCGAGGCGCTGACAGGTGGGGCCGGGAGGTCGAGGTGGCGGATGACGTGGCGAAGCTTGTCTGTGCAGCGCGGCGCGGAGGGTGTTCGACGCAGGGGCTTGCCGCGCGCGTTCCCGAAGACGGCGGTGACCATGGTCGGACGTCGACGCTCCAGGCGATTGGAGGCGTCCCAGGCCGCGCGGCTAGCGCGTTCGACGCGCCTCGTCGGCACGGACGAAGAGAAGGCGGCGCCGGTAGTGGGGGACCACCAGAGCATGGCCGGCGGCGGAGATCTGCAGAGGAGCGGCCGGCATCAACATCGGCAGGAGAGGAGAGGAGGGAAAACAGAGGAGGAAGGGGTCCAGGGTGACGACATGCTCACCAGGAAGCCAACGGAGGGGTCGACGGAGGCAGAGGAGGTCGAATGGTGTCGCCACCGTCGACGAATTGCTCGCGGTCGGAGGCGGGGAAGACGAAATTGGCGGCGATTGGGAAGCCCCCGGGGCGATTCGAGGTACCGGGAGATGGAGGACGTCGAGGCGCACCCGATGGTGCCCTCAGCACGGTGGGGGACGCAGTGGAGCGGCGGCGCCATGGCGGGGAAGGTGCGGAGGTGCTCGGTAGCTCACAGAAAAAGGGGAGAAGGAGAAAGGGGATGGTGGCGGCGCGAGAGGGAGTAGGAGGAGGGCTAGGGTTTGCAGGGGATAAAGAGAGGGGAGGGAAGCCGGTGGTGGTGCGGAGTGGTTGGGACAGCGACGGGAGGAGGGGAGGACCACGGCCTCACGCTCCCTGCGTGCCATAAGACGACGAGGAAGGAGGAGTTTCTCCTTCGGTGAAGCGGTACGGGCCAAGAAAGAGAGGAGAAAGGTGGGCTGCGGCTGGGCTGGACTTGGGCTGCGGGAGAGGGAAGGAGAAAGGCCAAGGGGAGAGAGGAGATGGGTTGTCTCGGGTCAAGAAGGAAGAGAGGAGCCCAGGAGAGGGGAAGAGGGGTTTTCTAAATTTCTTTTCTCCTTTCTTTTGTTTTAAAATCTGTTTTGAATTTGAGGCAAAGGTGAGAGAGATATTCGAAATTAGGTTTTCAAATATTACTTTATTTGTAATCAAAACAAAACAACATTTTTATTCCGAAATCAAATGTTGCATAGCTTAATTATAAAATATAATATATGAGAGGGGGTTAGAGTTTATTAGATGGAAAAGAGAGATAAGGGATTATTAAAACCATATGAAAGAGAAAATAAAGAGTTAGGGTTTAACAAAATAATTTTATTTTGTTAAAACATGGATGTGATGCATGCATGATGCCATGATGATGCACAAAATAAAAACACAAGCAAATCTAATAGGGGGTGCTACCCTGGGCCGTTACATAGGGTTTCCGCGAGCGAGAGAGAAGGGGACGAATGAGGCCGACCGAGCCGGACCGAACGGGTCGGTTCGACCTAACCCGTTGGGCTCTACTGACAAGTGGGCCCAGGGGTAAAACTGACTTTTCACAATTTTGTTAAAACCATAAACTTTGAAAAAGAATAGAAAATGGATAAGAACTTTAAAAAATAAATAAAAATATGTAAATCACTCAGAATAAAAATCTCTATCATAATAAAATATGAATAGGAATTATTGAGACAATTCAAAATGAGTCATATTTAAATACAAGGAATTAATCATTAAAATCAAATCTTATATTTTTAATGATGAAAATAAGTCCATAAATACTTTTGGACTTTAAAAACACCTTGACAACATTTCAAGGTAGTATTTTACCCTAAACAGAGTATCCCTAAATCATTCTTAGTAAACACCTCTTACATGAAATAATAAAGCGTCGGGAAGGGGGGAACAAACCCTAAAAGCTGAATCATGCATAATTGCTTCTTTAACCATTTCCCTTATCGGACAATTATGATATGTTTCAGCAACATAGGACAAGGGTCAGTCCACAGCATCGAACTGCAACACTTTGCAGTCTTCAGGCAAGTTCATCGCTTGCTCATGTCAATTGAGTATTTCTATCAAATTACTTGCAAAATACTATGTTATCACTCTTGCATAAAAAGCAAAACCACTATTTTCATAACTATGAATATGACTGTGTGGTTGGCAATGGAACCATGGAATGTGTTGACATGGTGGAGGTTCCATTGCAATGGGTTTATATCCATCTAGGATTAAACAACAAATGCCGTCTACTGATTCTTGTGCCGTAATACCCATGTTAACCATAAGATCTGGAGTGGGACGGAATAGTCAATTGTATTTCCACCTCTCGTTCATCAACGGATGCGCTTACCGTAGACACTTGATCCCGAGGGACAAGCGGTAAGGTGGGGAACCCGTTAAAGTCCCCACGGTAATGCGGTCTATGATGGGTTGCAACTACCAGCGAAGGAATTTATGGTAGAGCCCTGAATTGTTGTCGTGGTTGGGGGCCATCCTTAATTGGTATAAGTACACCGGCGAGGACCCAGGGTCGGGGATTGCAACAAAGAGTGGGTGTTCGAGGTAGCGGAGGAATATGATTGGCTAAGACCTTATACCGGGCCTCACACCAAAGGAAGTGTGGACGGGAAAGCTGCCCGGTTGGCACCATGGTTAAGATCTCTTATGGGTAAAGCAACACACCTCTACAGAGTGTAATGAATCGTGACCTGTCACTCCCTGTTCCGGGTTTGGAACTGCGAACGCTGCCGGAAAGGAACTCCATGAAGTTCTAGTAAACCGGTGAAGGCTGACGGACATAGTTCTTATTAATAAAAGCAACCTTTTGAAGAAATGGTTATTAAAACATGCATTGGTATTATACTTTCTGGTCTAGTATCGTAGCTTGTGCATTAAACACCTCTTTCCTAATATGAACTTGTTGAGTACGCTCGTACTCATACCACTCTTAAATCCCTTGCTTAGATTGCCTGAATTGTCTTGAGGAGGACATCGACAACCAAGAAGGAGCAGAAGAAATCTGCTATGAAGAGCCAGACCTCTCCGGAGGTATATAAGGTGTAGACTATCTCATAGTCTACGGAGCCGGGAACGGTTCCGGAGGAGAACAAGCCTAGAAACGTGAAATAGTAGTAGTAACCGAGCAGTGTGAACACTTAGTACTTAGCTGCTCGAGGATAATAAATGTATAACCTGCTGAGACTTCTATATTGTAAGTTAAGCCGGGTTCACCTCGAACCCCAGAGTATTCCTCTTTGGACCCAGGAGGAGCTCCCAGATGATGTATATATTTGGTTTGTAATAATGACTGAATGAGTTATGGACCAGCTATGTTCTGTTGTACTACTCTGAGGGATGTAACATTTGTGGATTGGTACTTCGTGAATGTTATATCAACGACTGGCATACTACAACATGCAGTGGTATGCAAGGTCACCACAGTTGGTATCAGAGCAAAATCTTTGACCTTAGGTTGGAACCTAGTAAATGGGACAGAACGTTAGGAGTCAAATAGGATTAGTAAAGAGTTCTCTAAAAATATGGTGTATATTCACTTGAGAATAAAATAATCATATCTTTTAGTGCGATAATTCTTTATTATCACTATAATGATGCATCATTACTAATATTATATTCTTTCTTATCCACAGCCTAAAATGGCCAGTTCACGTTCCGGACGTAACGTGAAAGTGAAGGAATCAACTCTGAACGATTATGACGGAGGACTCGCTGATATTCTTCGTGCGATGTTACTCGAATTTGGGTGCGATCCCCAAATCCGAGTAATGAAATACATGTACTATGATGGTACAGTATTGGCGAAGTGTAGGGTAGGACTACAACTACCAGAATCCCTATGAATGAGTGCAGTGATGCCAGTAGGAGAGGCTAGGACCATAAGAACAACCTATCACATAGCCATAATGAAAGCCATCACAGACATTCAGGAACATAAGACCAAGGATCTTATTGGTTCCGAATTCGCACATATTCCACATATGGAGGAGGAAGATGATCCTATGTTGAACCACTTTAAGTTTGCAAAGCGAAAGCCTGCATAAGCCGCTAAGTACATGGATAACTCCCGAAACCTACTGACATTGTTCTTTCAGTTGAACCGACATCTGTCGGGAGCAATTGACACAATGTTGGATGAATTCACTAAGCCCAAGGAGGAGTCGAAGGGAAAGGAGCCGATGGAGGGTGAGGTTCACTCACCGGTTTATTCAACTGGTGATTTTATCAGCATAGACCATCCAGAACCACAAACCACACCTATAACACCTAGGTACTTTCCAAGTAGCTCCCAAGGTGGATATGAGGGTGGAGAGGAATCCGGAAACCATCAGCGTTCCGAGACTCCTATTGAGAACTCCACAGGTTGGCGTTGGGGATCATTCATGGGGACGGATAGTGATCCAGTAAGATGTAATCCCGAGATGGATCAAGACGCCATAAACCAGTATCAGAACCATCAGTACAGTAGGGCAGATTATGAGGAGTATCCGATAATGATAGAGTCAGACACAGATGGAGGGAATGCTTATGATGGAGTCACAGGGTAGTACACCCCAGGGGAGGATTATGCTTCATTAAATAATCATTTCATGACAACAGATTTCTCCCTGGGATCATCCTCTGATTCGGACTACCGACCGACCGGGAGACCTTATGTCCCAGACTCTATCAGGAGGACTACTCGTTCGACCGGATGGAAGCCTGAGATGTACCAGGAATGAAGCCACGACTAGAGACCACCACCGGAGGCGAGACAACAATACAGTTGTACCACATGTATTGTAGTATGTAATATTAGAATAAGTTGTAATTATACTTCAATAAGTGAGTTTGCATACTCACACTACTACTGAGTATTGTAATAAACCACTTAAGTATGTATATACATGGTATATGTTTTGTATGATTTGGATTTTCTTCTTGATTTCCATTGTATGACTGGTTCTGTGCACAAAGTTGAGCTCAGAAAACTTGCGCATGGAGTAACTATGAGTACCACTTTGTGTTACAGAACGAGGGGAAGATGTCGGGAACTTTAGGAGATGAGAGTGAAGCACAACGCCTCGAGCGCGAGGCAAAGCAGAAGGAGGAGGCGGATGAAGCCGCCAGAAATCAGTTTCCACCACCACCACCACCCATGACGCAGCAGAACTTCCTCCAATACATGCAAATGTTGGAGGAGAGGCAGCGTATGACCATGGAGCAGCAAAATAAATTCTTTCAAGAGTTGCTGCAACAGAACCGGGTAGAGAGGCCAGAGAACCCGGGTGTTACTTTGTCGGACTTTCAGAATACCAAGCCAACCTCATTCGCCTACGCGCCAGAACCAATGGATGCGGAAGACTGGTTGATGGATACTGAGCGTAAGCTCAACACTGTGGGATGCAATGACCTGGAGAAGGTCAGATATGCTACACACTTACTGTGTGGACCCGCCGCATCTTGGTGGGATAACATCGTTGCCGTTTACCCAGCTGAGAAGGTGTTCACCTGGGAGGAGTTCAAGAGGAAGTTCAGGGAATCCAATGTCCCTGAAAGTATAGTTGAGTTGAAACGTCGGGAGTTTGAAAGCCTTGAACAGAAGGATAAGACTATCCTGACTTATGTCAGGGAGTTTTCAGGATTGTCCTGATATGCTGTTGATGAGGTCAACACGAAGGACAAGAAGAAGAAGAGGTTCATGAGAGGATTGAATCCTCAGTTTAATGTACAGCTCGGAATGTTGAGAGCTACTGAGTTTCAAGAGTTGGTGGATGCAGCCATCACTCTAGAAGATGATTTCAAACAGCTGCAAGAGGAGAAGAGGAAGAAGGCCCGATTTGAGCCAAAGAAG